>NC_080685.1:103425458-103785597 GCF_030445035.2 Dasypus novemcinctus | reverse complement strand
TTTGTCTTTATTTTCTTTTAAATGTTACATTTAAAAAATATGAGGTCCCCATATACTCCCCACCCCACCCACACCACCCCTCCCCCATCAACAAACTCTTCCATCACTGTGGCACATCCACTGCACCCGGCGAATACATTCTGGAGAACTGCTGCAGCACATGGACAGTGGTCCACATTGTAGGCATCCTTTCTTAATAAAAACTCTTCAAAAGGTACAAATAGAAGGAAGCTTTCTCAATATGGTAAAGTGCATGTATGAGAAACATACAGCCAGCATTGGACTAAATGGTGAAAAGCCTGAAAGCTTTCCAGCTGATATCAAGAACAAGACAAGGATGCCCACTGTCACTACAGTTATTTAATATAGTGTTAGAAATTCTAGTTAGAGCAATTAGGCTAGATAAAGAAATAAAAGGCACCCAAATAGGAAAGGAAGATGTAAAACTATAGCTCCTTGCTGCCGATATGCTCTAATATCAAGAAAATCCTGAAAAATCCACAACAAAGTCACTAGAACTAATAGATGGGTTCAGCAGGATATAAGATTAATAGACAAAAATCAGTAGAGTTTCTGTACACTAATAAGGAGTAATTTGAGGAGGAAATCAGAAAAAAAATGCCATTTATAATAGCCACTGAAAGAATCAAATACTTAGGAATAAACTTAACCTAGGACACAAAGGACCTGTATTCAGAAATCTACAACATTGCTAAAAGAAACTGAAGAAGACTTAAATAAATAAAAGGACATTCCAGGTTCATGGATTGGAAGACTAATTATTGTTAAGATGTCAATTCTACCCAAACTGATTTAGAGATTTCATGCGATCCCAATAGCGTTGTTGCAGAAATGGAAAAGCCAATTATCAAATTTATTTGAAAGAGTAAGGAGTCCCAAATAGCCAAAACCGTTTTTAAAATGAAGACCGATGTTGTAGAATCTCACTTTCTGATTTTGAATCATTTTACTTAGCTACAGTGATAAAAACAGCATGGTACTGGCTTAAAGATAGACAGATTAACAAATGGAACCAAATGGAGAACACAGAAATAGACCTTCACCTCTACAGTCAAGTGATTTTCGACAAGGCTCTCAAGCCTACCCAGCTGGGCCATAACAGTCTTCAACAAACTGTGCTGGAAGAACTGTATATCCATATCCAAAAGAAAGAAAGGGAACCCCTCTCTCTTACCTTACACAAAAATTAACTCAAAATGAGTCAAGGAACCAAAACTTCAAATCTTCTAGAAGAAAATTTAGAGATGCAACTTCAAGATCTTGTAGCAAGTGGTAATTCTTAAACCTTACACCCAAAGCATGAGCAACAAAAGAAAAACTAGGGGATCTCTTCAAAATTAAACACTTTTATTCTTTAAAAGACTTTGTGAAGAAAGTAAAAAGGCAGATTACTCAATGGGAGAAAATATTTGGAAACCACATATCCAGTAAGGGTTTGATATCCATGTTATATAAAGAGTTCATACAACTCAACAGTAAAAGATAAGCAATCCATTTTAAAAATGGGCAAAAGACTTGAGCAGGTATTTCTCCAAAGAGGAAATACAAATGGCCAAAAAGTACATGAAAAAATGTCCAACATTACTCACTATTAGGGAAAAACGGGGCAAAACTACAATTAGATACCATTTCACAACTCATAGAATAGCCATTATAAAAAAAAAACAGCAAAAAAACCACTACAAATTCTAGAAAGGATGTGGAGAAAAGGAACATTCCTTCACTGTTGGTGGGAATGTGGAATGTTACATACTCTTTGAAAGACAGTTTGGCAGTACCTCAAGAAGGTGAATATAGAACTGCCATAAGATCCAGCATTCCATTACTAGGGATATATTCAGAAAACTGAAAGCAGGAGTGTGAACTGACATGCGCACACCAATGTTCATAGCAACATTATTCACAACAGCTAAAATATGGAACCAGCCCAGGTGTCCACCAGCCGATGAATGAATAAAAACATGTGGTATATACACACAATGATATACTATCATGAGGACAGGTGCCACCCTCTAATTCCAGATGGAATTTTAGGACCAGTATCAAGTCTAATATACTAAAGTTCTGGTATATTGACAGGGCTGAGCTCTATACCTAACAGATGATGATGATGATGATGAAGATACAGTCCAAATAGTAATAATGGGCAATCAGTATCTCTTTGTTGAATTAATAAATCTTATAATTCATTTTAAACTTACTTTGTTTTCTTTTCTCTCCACATCTAATCAGTCTCCAGGTCCTACAAGTGTGTAGAAAATCTGGGTTTTCCTCTGCACCATGTTCAAAGCTGTTGCCTTAGTTCAGGATCTCTTCTTCTTTTCCTGGATCACTATACAAGTGTTGTGCATGTAATTGTCTCCATTACAATTGTGCATGTAATATTTTTAATGAAAATTTTTGAAGTATATCACTCATACATGAACATACAGAAACAATAAGTATAGAATAAAAATTGTGAATTTCCAAAACAAACATGCATATCATCATACAAGGCTCCCATACATCTCCCCACCACCAACACCTTGCATAGTTGTGAAATATTTGTTACAAACTATGGAAGAGCATCATCAAAATATTTATACTTACAGTAATATTAATATTTAGCCCATATCTTACATTTGGTGTATTTTTCCCCCAACTCACCCTATTATTAACATCCTATATTAGTATTATATACTTGTTATTGTTCAAGAGAGAATGTTCTCATGATTATTCTGTTAACCACAGTTCATCATCCACCATTAAATTCCCTGTATTATACAGTCCCATATTTTGTACAATCCATTCGAAGTGTACACTTAATGGCTTTCATTTTCATCACAGAGTTGTGCTGTCATCATCTCCATCAATTACAGAATGTTTGCATTACTCCTAAAGGAAAAATCCCATACCTACCTATTGCTGCCCCTCGGTATTGAAAAACATCTTCTTGCCATTGTTGCAAAATATTACAGTGTTACTATTAACTATCATCCATAAGTTACATTCATTATAATTTTCCTGTGTATCACCATATTCTTAACACTTTGTAAAAGAAGGGCATTCTTATACTTACACTATTAACCACAATCTTCATCCACCACTGAAAACATTGTTATACATAGCCTAGATTATTCTCTAGTTTCCTTTCCACTGAAATTTACTTCCCCTTTCTGCCACAATCACATTTATAAACCAGCTGTATTAGGTATACTCATTTTAATGTATTGCTCTCAGCTCTATTCTTTGCCACACTATTACAGTTTAACCTTATTAATAATGTTACATACATTAAGCATAATCTCCCATTCCCAACCCACCTTCTATTTCCTAGTACCCTCTTCTCTAGCGTTTACTTCTGAGAGACAGTTTATTTATCATTTTTTATTTATATTAGTAAGAACATACAACTCCTGTCCTTTAGTGCCTGGTTTATTTCACTCAACATAATATACTCTAGGTTCATCCTTGTTGTCATATGCATCCTGATTTCATTTTGTCTTATATATAAAATGAGCACAAATTAAATGTGTTTTGATAAGGATTCTATAGGTTCTATTCACTAACAGCACATTTAATCTCCATTTTCATTCATCTGATCATTTATTAGTTCAAAAAATATTCATTGAGTGCCTTCTATGTGCCAACCTCACAATCTGCTACACTCTTATGGATATAGGCATAAAATATAAAAAATGCCAAATATTTTCTTATCTTACATTTTATATTCATGTTGTTATTCTGTTTATTAATAGAACAAAGATTTCTGTTGAATTAGTTTAAAATAATCCATTTTTAACAACAGAAGTATGCATATTTTTAATAAAACCAGTTAGACACCATCTTTTAAACTGATATCTCTTCAGAGTCAGCTTAAGTGGTTCTTTTCATCATGTATTTTTAGCCCAATTAGATAAAGCAGAGTCAAATATTTTTAAGTAATTTCTACAAAACTGAGAAAGAAAGTTTCCATTCACAGGCATTTTGTTCACTTTAGTTACCTAATATTAAATAGGGAGGCATTAGATGATGGGTACCATCAGATTATTTTAAACCTGTGCCAATATTTGTTACTGTATGCGAAAAACTAAGTTTTGGCAATGTAAGTTGTCATATGTAATCAATAAATTGCAATAGTTTACAAACTTTAGCAATTGTCAGTTGTGGCTTTTAACCTAATTTAGGTGTCTTTTCAAATATCATCACACTAAAATACACCATTAGGGCCTATTTTGGTACCCCATTAACATTTGCCTTGGAACTAAAACTTGATGCATTCAAACACTTGGCACACATATTAATTGGCTCCTAAAACATGCCCCAGAGCGACTTGACTACATACACAGTAGGTCTTTTAACTTTCCACTTAATGTCAAGCCTTTTCTCCAAATATGTTTTATCAAGTGCTTATCTTAGCCTGAAACACCCTGAGGTCCCAGCTGAGACTATTTCCCCCCCAAATAGCCAATATACCATTGGCCCCCACCATTGGTGGGGTGGCCTATAACAGCTGGGGCCCCTCCCTCTAGCATTAGCAAGGGAGAAGAATAATTAATAGCTTAAAAGGTGGCCACACAACCAAAACCCGCTCTCTGCCTAGAGGAGCCTGTACCAAATCTTGGTGCGTTTTCCTGTCCTTCTCTCCCATTTCTCAGAATGCTTTGCTCTTTTCCGCCATTTCCCAATAAATTCTTTGTACCTGCCTAACTAAAAAAAAATTCACAACTGGAGTAAAAAAGACACAGAGAATAAATTTATTAGATTGTTTTCCTCTGTTGTTTGGAAAATATTTAAATGACTATGTAACCAGAGAATTTAAAAAACATCAGTGGATAGAAAGCGAGGAGGACACATGCTTAGAGTAGGCTCAGAAAAGGTGACTTACAAATACGTTGGTAGAGCTTCAGCTAAGTTATTTTGTCTATGAAAATGCTGAGTGCGAGTAGGAGCTGAAAAGAGCAAATTTTTTTGCATAAGAAATGGCAGTTATGTGGATGAAAAAGGAGGCAGAGTCCGAGAAGAGACTAGGAGAGTGAGAAAATGTGAGTACAAGTGAGGGCATTGCAAGCAATATGGCAAAGGGACAGTGAAAAATAGGGAACTATATGCTGATTTTGGCTTAGAGAGACCACTCTTTTGCAACATGGAGGCTCTCAGGCGGTAACTCTTAGGCACTCTAAAGCACTAGGCTAAGTTTCAGTTTCAAAAGTTTCAGTTTCAAAGGCTCATATGCACATTCACCAATATCAAGGGCCCATTAATGGACCATCCTTCTTCAGTAGTCATTGCCCTTGCACTTGGGGAATTCTTCCATTAGGGAATGTGACAGAGGGAGGGAATTCAATATTCCCATCCATTACTGTGTGACTCTCCACCCACTGTGGCAACGCCCCATGAACATTTGAACACATTTATTTACCTTACATGCATGCCCAGGTGAACCTCCTCCATGTGTCCCCCATCACTGACATCCCACAGCAATGATCCTCCCCTGCCACAGTTGTAACCCTTCTGCGGTCCAAAACCTCTTCAAAAATGAAGCCAAGAATATTGCCAAACACAATTAACAGGAAAATGAAATAATAATAATAGGTTGACACATAAGAAATAAAATACACAATAATTTAGAAAAACTGAAACTAAACTAAAATTTAAAAATTGGAATATTAAAAATATAATGAAAACTACTTAAAAATTTTTTTTTATGTTTTGCCTGTCATCACTGTAGTATCTGTTGTCCTGTATGTATAGTGACATTTTCTTGTATTTCTTCCCCAGTGTCTCACTTTTTTCATTTTGTATTCAAAGAAGTTTTAGGTCACAGTAAAGTCACATACAGAACACAGGGGACTCCCATATACACAACATCCTCCCCCTTTCTTCCCTTCCCTTATCAATAACTATCATCCCAGAGGTAACAGTTATGCACACACATCTCAGCAGGATCTCATAGACTGCTAAACTAGATACTACCCCAAATAGTGGGGCTCTTGAGGGCTCTGGAGACACCCAGGTCCTATGGCCATGGAAGATAGCTCTGGAGTTTGGTGCCTTGCCAGTGGGTCCTACTTTGGAGTTTGTGCTCCCAAGTGTGACAGAGTTGGACTCAGTTGTGACTTCTCTAGATTTGCCTCTTCTGTCCCTTCTGTTTGAGCCTATAGTTGATACTGGAGTTGGTAGGTGTACATCCAAGAGAATTGGACCTTTGGACTGTCCATGTGCCAGCTGGGCCCCGAGCCTCAGCAGAATTGCTACACCTACCCTCCAGTTCACTGGACTCACCCAGGACAACTAACATGGAGGTGAGGATGGACAACTACCACACCAAGGAACCAAGAGAGTCTACAACAGCAAGCAAGAGAGTCCCATCCATCAGCCATATGGAATCGAGGCCCCCACTCAATTAGAGGTGGAGTGGGCATCTCCATCCCAGAATCCTCAGGATTGGGGAATAAATTATGAACTAGAGTGAATTTACTGGTATTCTACTATAGACTTATTGTGTCTCTAGCAATTGAAGAAATTATTTCATTGATATGGTGACAGGGGTCACTGGAGGTGCTGAAGGCAGGGAGAGGGAAAAAGAGGTGTAATATGCGGGCATTTTGGGGACTTGGAATTGTCCTGAATGATATTGAAATGACAGATACAAGTCATTATATATCCTGTCATAACCTACAGAATTGAGTGGGACAGAGTGCAAACTACAATGTGAACTCTCATCCATGCTTAGTGGGAATGCTCCAAATGTGTTCATCAATTGCAACAAATGTACCTCACTAATAAAAGAAGTTGTTAATGTGGGGAAGGGTGGGAGGTGTGGGGAGTGGGGCATATGAGAATCCTTTATATTTTTTTGCATAACATTTTGTATACTCTGTGTCCTTTAAAAAAATAAAAATGTGTACTTAAAAAAATAGGGAATTAAAATATTCAACTTTTAGTTGTATGTATTGCTGCAATAGAAATTCTTCCATACCTCAAATATCTGGAAATCTTGACATGCACATGAATGCCTCATGCGATTACTGAGAGAATTGAGGATATTTTCCTTAATTTCTTCATTTCATATCCAAGTTGATATGCTCTGGGACAAGGACAGCCCATATAGGAAAACACCCCGATTCACAAAATTTGGTGTTAAGAGCCAATGGTGATCCAATTGCGAAAGCACTTTTGAAGGAAGAGAGATCCAGGTATAAATTCCACCACCTGCATCTACCAGTGGGCAACCTTCGGAATATTATGTTCCTATTTTATATATGCCCTGTCGTCATCCAAAAAAGATTTTAGCCAAGGTGAATTACTTAATCTCCTTTAGTTTCCATTTCCTGGTGAAGTGGCAACAATAATATGCAGACAATAGTATCACTTTGAGAGGTGGTTTTCAAAATTCACTACACTTTTCATCTTGATCCCCCATATAGAAAGCTGGACAGTACTCACTATCTAATCCACCAGTTTGAAGTATAATATTGAGAAAAACCCAATAATTGATGTTGAGCTAGACAGGCCTACAAGGATTTATCAGATATCTGGACTCTGATATTATTCTGTGGTTATTACTCATGTATCACCATGGCTTCTACGATGTAATATTTTTATGCATTATTCACTATAAACGTTCTCTAATTCATGAGACAGCATGGGATAGAGGTTTGAAGCTGGCCTCTATCATTTGCTACTTATTAGCTGTGTGAGGTCATTCACCCACTCTCTTCTTTAGGTTCCTCATAAAGGTTGATATGAAGATTAAAGAAATCACTTTCTCTGAAGCACTTAGAATGGAGTCTTTAAAATTTTAAGTGTTCTGGTCACATCAGCTTTTATTAATAATATCAAGAAATTATTGAGTCCCAATAGGAACCAAGCAATTTGTAGACATTATCTTATTTAATCCCAATCACGAGCTAGGAATTACATATTGATATATTGGTGTATATCATAGATAATCCTATATCAAACTCCTGGATGAATTTATTTCTCTTTTGCCATATTGAAGTTACTTTATTCTAATTTTTGATATATTATCAAGATTATATATTTTGCTTCATACTTTAAAAACACCTGTTTGATACAAATGGATTAAACTATGAATGGAATTATCAAGTAAAAATATTTTGAGATAGTCACAGTACAATTCAGTATTTGACTTCTAAACTGCAATGGAGGGTAATGACTTAGATGAAAATATGATCAGTAGGTAGACTCATTCCTAAGGCCTGCTATAGTAATGAATAAAAAAATTTATCAATGAACCTAATGGGTATGTAAAAATATCTGAATACACTGACTCTACTAACCTAGTTTTGAAACTCATCACAATAGCCTGCTTTTGGAAAAAGTGAGCAAGTGACAGTTTCTGTATCACTGGTGTTGTCTGGATGTTTGGATTTTGGCTGTCTATGAAAAATTGGGTCAAACTCCCTAACTCTCAGACTCAAATGACATGAAAATAATCAAACATTGAGAAACTTATTTTTTATAATTTTCTTGTGCATGGCAAAGTCATGAGGGATATATAGCAAGAACAAATGATTTTTGCTTGCAAAGAACCTACAATATAGTTGAGCGGGTATATACACCTGTGGAGTCTATAGGAGAGAAATTATAGAGCAATATGTATGTCCCTCTCTCCTTCCTTTCCACTAATTCAGTTCCTGATCATTCTTCAAGGGTCATCTCAACACTGAAGTTCTTAAAAACTTTATTGGAATCCTCCAGTTAATCCTTATATTCAGAATTCTTTAAGCATTAAAGGAGAAAGTCCATAGCATGATAATCACAGCTGCTCATATTACTTTCCTACTGTTGTATATAAATTCCTTCAAAAATGGAACAAATTTTAATTCTTAAGAGAATACACATGATTTCATTTCCTTAGAATGTTCTTCCATGTCTCTTTCTCAGGCTGCCATATATTCTTCCTCTAGCTCTCACCTTCTTGTGAAAAAAGTTGAGTTAGGTGCTCTTCCTCTGTGAAATATAGATTTCTTATACTAAATGATAATTGGTTATTTAATTGTCTATTCCAGTAGGACTCACAGTTCTTGAGGATTTGGATTCTGGTTTATTTTCTGATTCATACGCAAGGGTTAGCAGAGTGCCTAATACAAAGTCGGTACTCCATGAATATTTGTTAAATGAGCAAATAGAATTTGTGGCAGTAATTTATAGAAGGTTGAGTTGAGATGGCTGTTGAAGGAATACCAGTCAGCTATTTTTTGCATCTTTGATTCTTTTCTTTTTCTCATATCATATATTCAATTTCATAAATCCTGTTAGCTCTGTCTTATATCAAGAATCTAGCCTTTGCTCATTATCTACACTCACGCTCTTCTGTTCAAAGATCTATGGTTAATCCTTGGTTAAAAACAGGCAACGGGACGTAGTAGTGGTATAGGGCTCTGCAATAGAAGAGACTTTAAATTTGGTCAAAAGAGACCATACTGGGAAGCGGACTTGGCCCAGAGGATAGGGCGTCCGTCTACCACATGGGAGGTCCACAGTTGAAACCCCCGGCCTCCTTAACCCGTGTGGAGCTGACCCATGCGCAGTGCTGATGTGCGCAAGGAGTGCCGTGCCACGCAGGGGTGTCTCCCACGTAGGGGAGCCCCACGCGCAAGGAGTGCGCCCCGTAAGGAGAGCTGCCCAGCGCGAAAGAAAGTGCAGGCTGCCCAGGAATGGTGCCGCACACACGGAGAGCTGACCCGACAAGATGATGCAACAAAAAGAAACACAAAAAGAAACACAGATTCCCATGCCGCTGACAACAACAGAAGTGGACAAAAAAAGGAAAAGGACAACACACAGCAAATGGACACAGAGAACAGACAACTGGGGGGAGGAGGGGAGAGAAATAAATAAAATAAATCTAAAAAAAAAAAAAAAAAGAGAGACCATACTTCTATTTGTCATTACCACTAAATTATAATAATCCAGGACATTTGATTTCTAAATCTTTTACATTCAAGTCTCTGAAATTTTTCTCATAAGTTCCATTAGAGTAAGCATTTTAGTGTCCTAATGAAGTGAGGAAAAATGTGTAGATTTTAGTGTCCTAATGAAGTGAGGCTTAAATGTGTAGAGATTTGTAAAGAGTAGCATAAGTAAGTAACAAAATTGTGACTAGAACCAATCAATGTCTTGTATTCCTAATTCAATGCTGACTCTGCAAAGTCATGAATTAACATATTATGATATAATGTTAATATCACCGAAATGTTTATGCTAGCAAACAATTTCACATTACTTTTCAAAGTATGTGAATTACAACACGTTAGCTATCTTAATGGATTAGCTAATTGCTTCCCCCCACCATTAAATATAGAGGAAAACATGGCTGATACATAGGCATATAAATAATATAAAAATGCAAGGTATTGGAAAACAATGCCCTTAAATATAGTCAAGTCTTCTCCCTGAAGAAATAGCCAACTGACTATAGCAAGAAAATAATATTATTGATCTCATTAAATGAGAGCTTGTGTTTAATTTTGTTGTTCAGGATCACCTATCTGTCCATAAGTTATGCTGTTTATTCCATGTTAACATTTGGTGAAGTTCATTGATTTTGTCCTCCTTTAGTACAATACTATGAACCCAAACATATACAAAGTATGAAAGTATTAATATTTTGTTGTTTTCTCTGTTTTCATATAGGCAACTGATATATTTTTCAAATGGATTTTTTCTGTAACCTCAAGAAAATTGCAATAAAGTTCAATAAGTATTTAGAGGTTTACAGGCCTAGTGACTTTGTGAAGAAAGCCTACAGTTCACAGAATTACTGGTCATTTATGTGCTTGATCAGAGCTGATGCCTTTGATGTGCCCTTTGAGATCTTTGGTGCCTACTTTGGGTTGCTGCCCCTGGAAAGAAGGATGTAACTGTCAGGGCTCACGTTTGCACGGAACAAAAATTCACTAAAGAAGCTCAAGTACAAGGCGGGGTACAGGTTATTTTAAAAATGTATAATCCAAAGGAAGCCACACACCCGGGGGATGGAGGGCGAGGGGAACACCTCACGAACTAGAAAATTGTCCCTGTGCTACTCTTGGCATGTCTTCCTCTAAGGTTCTACGTGTCTGTAGCATGATTTTCTCTGCTGACCTATTTCTTTTGCAGGCTTTGGATTTCTACGTTCCTAACTTAGCTTGTTCTGATTTACTGTGGCTCCATTTGTAAACTCAACTCTAAATGATATTTTAATCAAATAGAGGGAAAGAGGAAAGAGCGAGAAAGAAAACAATCTGCAAAACCCACCTACCCCAATCCAAGGTAGGTATTGTTTCCTGTCATGTCCCTACCCTGGTCCAGCCCGCTGAAGGTGGGGGAGGCACAAGCAGGGCTCCACGCGCAGGGCTGCCGAAGCCCACCCATTTAGTAGGAGCTGGGAAGAAATTCCAAGGAAGGACGTGGCAGATGAAAGCGATGGTAATTTCCACTATTTCTCTTTAGGTCACTTGATAGAGCCCATTCATATACTGTTGATGGCCAGTCTTGAAGGAGATGGAGAAACAGAGAGAAATCCCGCCCCGCCCCCCATCGTCTGGCACACACAAGTGCACCTTCACCCCCCAAGATAATGATTCATTAAAATCCTTCTGTCTTCTTTCCCTAAGTATTTTCCATAGATTTCACCTTGTCTAAAATAAATATCATTCTATATGCTTCCAATTTCACAGTAATGATGAGGAAGGGGAAGGATAACCAGCTGGCAAGTTATAGTTTACTGCTGTTTATTAATTGGATTTCAGATATAAGATTTCCTAATTGTATATTCTTGTACAAGTTTAGGAGATAAGCACAATAAAGATAACGAGTCTATGATAATATAACAGTTTCCATTGCCCAGTAAAGTCCTGTGTGAATATGATTAAAAATCTAAGAATTTTTTGGTTTCTCTGTCTAGAGCTTGCATTCTAAACATTTGCACAAAAGGCAACCAAATACCATAAAAGAAATAATCATTGAATCATAGGAACTTTGGTGAGTCAGTGCTGGAAAGGTTGTGTCTAGGGAGTCGAAAGTAAGAAAGAGAGGGGTGGAAAAAAAGGAGGCACTGGAGCAGCAGACTGGGAGAGCGGGGACCTGGGATCAGGACGCAGGTTGGGCAAGTAGTGGCGCTGAAGGGCAGGACCAGAACGCAGGAGCTCGGCAGGTATTTGTCACTTGAAGATGGGACACCTTCTCAGATCACACACAAACCATAGGTGTGGGCTACCACAGACATTCTGAAATCTAGCCCAGTCTAGCCCTTCCAGCCATCTAGAAGACTGAAAAAAGGGGAATTAAGGGATCCAAGCGCAGGCGTCTGGCCAGCAAGTGGAGGGCACTAGTGCAAAGCAAAGAATGTCTGGCCAGAGGGATTCTGAGTAGTGACCATAACTGCTCTTGGCATAAGGGAATGAGAAACTCAGGGAGGATGATGATCCCTGAGGGGGAAAAAGAAACATAAACCCAACATCTTTCATTAGGACTTTATCTCGCTTAAATCCTGGCATAGATTCTGCAGAGAGAGCTAGGACTATTATCTGCCCTTTGATCTCAACAGACTATTATGCATAATATAAGCATGGCACGAATACAGAAACATTCAAGAGGAAAAACATAGTAATAAATTGTATATATTTATTATCCTTGACTATAATATATCTAAAGGCATCAAGTTTGGAAAGATCTTGCTCATTTGAGGAATGTTTTGTAAAAGCCTGTTAATGTTAACAGTGCGAACCTTCTTGAACACAGTCTTTCTTTCTTCATATATTTAGAGGCTTTTTTTCTCTAACTTGTTTTAAAATACCACTCTTTACACTTCTCTAGTAAGATGTATGTCCTGCCTTCAACAAGGTTAGGACTTCGTACATTCATTTTATTTTGCTTCATATTAAATTATTGATAAACATCTTCACTTTATGTTGAAATTCAATTAAAATTAAGTATTATAATTTTGGGAAGATCATTCTCTGGGAAAGAGAAACCTTTACTATTTACCTAGACATTTCCTAAAGCATTTACAAGATCAGATTAGCACACCATTTAAAAATGTTTGAACATCATGTTATACAATTCTAAATATAAATAATTAAATTAATATAAAACATATTGATGTAAAGTGTATTGATTATTGATTTTAAAGTAATATCAATGCAATGTTTATATTATGGGGTTTAATAACAAAGATAGTTTTTTTAAAAAAAGCTCACTACTTTATGATTATAGAAAGAATGCATGCTCCTTAACAAAAGCCATAAGCAACCTGTTTATTTTGCTTATGTGAAGGACCTATTGGATTTAAAACATTCAGAGTAACTTAACTGGGTGATGAAGTATCTTCATGTTACAGAAACTTGATGTATTTCCTACCTCAAACCTCTAAATGCTTATAATAATATCTGGCAATGGAATTTCTTCCTCATGTTATAAACACGTTAGAAAAGTGAGTATAGGTGCTGAAATTAATAAAATCAGAATGTAATATGGTATTTACTGAAAAAATATATATAAAGTATGCCATTTTTCAAAGGGCATGCACCAAGCCAATGAGGTTGTGATGCAAAACAGATATGAAAGAAATAAAACCAAAAGGAAGCACAATCATTGTGCCAGTTATAAAGCTCTTTTCAAACACGGTTGCGTCTAGAATTATACTGTTAGCATTAACTACTCTGCTAAATGTAATTTCAGAGCAGCTTGGCTATGCTGGGACCAATAATGTTTCAGCAGATGTTAACAGTGAGGGAATTTAAAGATTACAGAGTTTCATGGGTGCAGTAAAGCTGCAGTGGGAACAGAAATATTACCGGAGCTGTTATGTTCTGAGTGCATCACATTTACTGACAAGTAATACATGAGTGATAGTGAGGACCAAGGGAATGGAACTTTATACTTACTGGTCAGCAGGATATAAATTCCATAAATTAAACAAAGTTTTATGTATTCTTCATTTCTTTTCAGACTGATCTTCCTCAGAGGGCCTTTGTTTCATGTTAATTCCATCATCAAAGCTTTGTTCAACTAGACTGTTCTTTTTAAGAAACGGTTATCCTCAGTCGGGGCTTCCTTCCACACTTACATCCATTTTTTAAAAATCTTAGAGTGATGTTCATGTGGGACTTCAGGTCACCTTAACCTTTTTTATTGAGGGCTCAATCGGCCCGCGGCTCCTTATATAAATCCCACCCTCATGTCCATTTCAAGAGGACAATGTTCAGCTTATTTCTCCCCTTCAGGATCTAATGAGAAGAATATGGTGATCTCTGAAGACTTGAATGGGAGGAAATTTGGTTCAGGGCATTATCTTTCCTTACGCAAAATCAGAGGGTAAGGGTGGTGAAAGGGAGAGGAAGAGTTCTGTCTATTCACCTGGGGACAATGGAAAACAAGCTTCATGTTTCATATATTCCCTAGTGTAATCTCCAACATTTTCAGTTAGATAATAAAAAGTTCTTTATGTGATGGGCTGAACAGATTAGATCCTAATAGTCTCGTTGCATCTCAGGATAAAGCCAACGTTAGATTATAAATTTCCTTATTTATGAAACTGTAAGAAGCAAGAGTGAAGTTATACTTTTGTAGTACAACCAAGTCAGCAAAACTTAAAAATTTAGATTGCATTGATTTTGGAGATATAAAAGTTAAATCGTGTTTCGTATCTTCCAACAGACATAAAATTAGCCATGGACAAATCCATTTTCCAGTCATCTAGACACAAAGAAACACACTTCATATAGCTTGGCCCTTGCGCTACTATACTGTGTCACTGACCTGAACATTGGAGTAGAATTTTCAAGTAATAAGTAGCATATAGATCTTCCCATTTAACACTCTGAGTCTGGCCCTGTCCATGTTGAGCCCTCATCTGACACTTTTGTCCTCTACCTTCTTTTTCACTCCTTGTCTTTTGTGTGCATATGTGCCTCTCATTACTAGATCATTACCTAGACTGAGAACATGGGTTGTCTTAATTCTCAATAGCACTTTTCCAGGGCTTTGCAATAAGTAAACAAAGAAATAATAGAGAGAAAGAGAAAAGAAGATATCGCCAAAGATCTAGTTAGCTGTAGCTAACTAAAAATTATATGAATTTCAGGAAATATCTAAAATTTTATATGCATTTCTAAATTTTAATATATAATAGTCTGTTAGTATCTCTGTTTACCATAAATATTCCTTAATTTTTAAATAAATATATGAATTAAAAAGCTGGAAGGGAGCTTAACTGGTCACCTGATTATTTAGTTTATCACATTTTTATCAGAAAGCTAAGGATTTTTCCCCCTAGAGATTCAAGGAAAGGAAAAATTCTTCAACAACTCTTCCAAACAATCATCATTATACTAGCTTCATGTTAATTATGGCCAAAAGAACATGTAGTATCCAATGTCTTGGAAATTTTTGGTAATAGGAAAATTTAACGTAGGTACTTGTTTCCTTCATTTTTATTTGTAATATTAAACAAACTTACTTTTTCTATATCCATATTACTGGCAACTGTCACAGACTATGAAAGATCTGTGATTTTACCTATTTGTAAATTAGAAAGTTTGCCTGCTACAGTTTCATGGATGCTGACAGAAGATGTGAGACTCCTGAGTCAGAGACAACAGACTTTATCACTCATAGCCATAGCCACAACCAGAGAATTAGCATTTGCACAATTTCCCTAAAGCCCCAATTCCCACAAGGCAACACAAAGAGGGCCAGATGACACCTGTACACACAGTGGTTTATGTTACATGAGAGGAATTCTGAGCTTCAGATTTGCCTTTTGCTCTAGAGGAAGATACTGTTTTGCTGTACAAACATCCTTGGAAAGATTGTCTGGAACAAAGGCAGGGAGTGCTCTCTTTGCAGATGTATAGATACACGAAAGTCCATTGAGAATTGTCTTCCAACAGTGATCATCTAAAAGTATCAATTTATTAACCTTTTAGAAAACAGTGTTACTGAAACTTCACTTTCACCTCACATGGGTAGGCTCCTGCAGTACTGGATTATATGCAAGGTAAAATGGCAGCAGAATTTTCTAGTATTAAATCACTCTTGCATGGACTCTAAGGCAGATCTTCTTTCAAACAAATTCTTATTCCATCATTGGATGTGTTAAGGGTAGAAGTTATGCACTATTGAAATATAAGTGGTGAAAGCAGTTTTAATTTTCTTGCTAGTGCTATTATCTTTTAAGCCCTAATAATCTTTCTCAAGCGCAGACCTTGAGCCTATAAATCTGTACAAGTTCAATTAGCAATGCAGTAGAACTTTTCCTCAACAGTACAAGGTACTGATAAAAGCAAACAATACAATTCTGGCCTGCTGCTTATTAAGAAGGGAGACACCCACACAGCCCACGACAGACTGAAAGCCTTTTTATTTTGATGGTACCATTTCACTGTCTATCATAAACTTAGCGAAGCAGGCTTTCTCTATCCTGCTCTCCTTTTATTGGATATAAATCACCCCTGACAGGAAGTTTTATGCCTAAATCCGTTTACTGTCCTTGTTGGTAGTCTTTAAATTAATATTTATAAGCTGAAAGAGGCCTAAAAGGATGCAGCAGTAAAATAGCTAAATGCTTCAATTGGGCCTGAACTGATTTCCACCTCCTTGACCATTGACATTTTTTTAATTATTCCTCATCCAGACATCCATTGTCAATCCTGTCCTCATGCTTTCGAATAACTGGTTTTGGTGGAATTGTGGTGGACAAAATAGGAGTACAGAAGATTTTAACCTTTGTGCTACATGTGATTTTTGAAAGACAAGGATTAAGATAAAAGAAAAGGAAAATAAAATTACAAATGAGTTAAGCAGTGGCTGAAAAACAATGGCAGGAATTATTTAAATTATAATTGTGCAATGATGGATTACACAGTGATGGATCTTTTTAAAATTCCATAAAAATGCACAGAATGTCTTAAAATTACCTACAAATTAAAAAATTACATTAAAATGATAATTAGATTTTAATATACAAGGTTAGACTCATCCCACAGAGCACTGCTGATTCCATGACTCCATTCTTTATTGCTGCCCTCTGTTTGCAAACCCTATTATATTAGACCCATGTGTTCACTTCTATTTTGTTCCAGGGTCTACACTACTTTTCCTCTGTCTAGCCATGTACTAGAGAGATGGACTCGTGAATCGTCTACATCAATCATGGTGTAGGCATGGAAATGTGACACAAAAAGGACCAACGTGACATGATGGAAGTAGAAGAGGGAGATTCTGGGAAATGCTTTCTCAAGAGACACAATGAAAGATGACCAATATGCCTTTTTGCCACTATGAAGGGAGCCAAACTGAAGTGAGATCCAACACATAGAGGAGGGCAGATCTGACAGAATCTCAGAGAAGCAAAGCTGGAGCTCTGACATACTACTCCTGAATTTTACCCTACCTATGGACTTCTTGTTCTCTTCCCAAGGTAATAAGGGTTTTTTGTTTGTTTTGTTTTCTTTTCCTTTGGACACCTTTTCATTTATTTTTGTTTTTTAAATTATTTTTATTTTTAAAGAAGATTTGTAGATAAAACCCCAGGTACTGGTGTTCCTGAGGACTACAGAGACACAGGTTCTACCGTCATGGCAGTTGGCTCTGGAGTTCATTGCCATGTCACTGGGCCCCACTTTGGAGTTTGTGTTCCTGAGTGTGATGGAGCTGGACTCAGATGTGACCTTTCTTACACATGCCTCTTCTGTCACTTTTACTGAACCTGTGGTTGGTGCTGGGGTAGATGTATACCCAGGAGACTTGAATCTCTGGACTGGCTATGTGCCAGCTAGGTCCTGAGCCTCAGCAGAGTTGCAACATCTACTCTCTGGTTTGTAGGACTTACCCAGGTCAACTAACAGGGAGGTGAAGATGGTCAACCACCACAACAGGGAACTGAGAGTGCCTACAACTCCAAGCAGGAAAATCTCATCCATCAACCATGTGGGATCTAAGCCCCCTCTAGATATGGAGGTAGAGTGGACATAACCATCCCAGGGTCCACAGGATAGAGGAGTGAAATATGGATTAGAATAGACTTACTAGTATTCTACTATAGAACTATTGTGACTAGTAATGGAAGAAATTGGAGTATTGATCTGGAGGAAGAGGCCACGATAGTTGCTGAGGGCAGGGAGAAGGAAGAAGAGATGTGATGTGGGGCATTTTGGGGACTTGGAGTTGTCTTAAATGATATTGCAGGGACAAATGCTGGACATTATATATCCTGCCATAACCCACTGAATGTACTGGGAGAGAGTGTAAACTACAATGTGAATTATAATCCATGCTGTGCAGCAGTGCTCCAGGATGTATTCACCAAATGCAATGGATGTGATGCAATGATGAAAGAAGTTGATGTGGGAAAAGTGGGGGAGTGGGGTATGTGGGAGCCTCTTAAGTTTTTAATGTAACATTTTTTGTGATCTATGTATCTTAAAAAAATACAATAAAAATAAATGTTCATAAATAAAATAAAATGCTATTGTAACAAAAAAATAAAATTAATTATATACATAAAAAATGCAGAAGCTTTAGATAACATAAATGTTACATTAAAAATGTAAGGGATTACCATATGCCCTATTTCCTCACCCTCCACACTTTCTCACATCAACAACAGCCCTCATTAGTGTGGTATATTTGTTACAATTGATTAACACATATGAAAGCATTGCAATTAACCATGGATTACAGTTTACATTATAGTTTACACTCTGTCCACACAATTTTGTAGGTTATGACAAAATATACAAAGGCCTGTATCTATAACTGCAATGTTATGCAGGACAATTCCAATGTCCCGAAAATGCCCCCATATTACGCCTACGTTTCCTTCTCCCATCCCTCAGAACAGATGGTGGGCAATGCCTTTACATCAATGATAAGAGTTCTTCCACTGTTAGAATAATAATAAGTCTATGGTAGAATAATAATAAATCTACTTTAATCTCTTGTTCATTCCCTAATCTTGAGGATTTTGGAATGGTGATGCCCACTCTGCTTCTAATTGAGAGGGAGCTTAGATACCTTGGGGCAGATGGATGGAACTATCTGGCTTAAAGTTGCAGATTCTCTCTTTTCCTTGGGGTGGGTGTTTGTCCATCATCATCTCCTTGTTTGTTGTCCTGGGTGAGTCCAATTAACTGGAGAATAACTGTTGTAACTCTGTTGAAATTCAGGGTTCGACTGGCCCATGGACGGACCAAAGATTTAAGTCCCTGGGGCATATATTTATCAATTTCTGGTACTTGCATCCAAAGCTATCCACTCTCCTTACATCAGGATATGTGGTATTACCTAGGACTTTAAAAAGTGCTCAGCATTTACATTTAAGAGAAAGCATTAAAGTAAGATAAATAAATAAGTAAAGTGTGTGTGTGTATAAGTAAGGAATTATATATACGACTTCTCTATAAGTCTTTACTTTTTCCCGTCTAAACTAAAAATGTCCTTTCATGTGTCACATTTCTCTAGGAAGGCTTATGTCTTAGAATTCTACTTTGCCTCTTCTATGATCCC
This sequence comes from Dasypus novemcinctus, assembly GCF_030445035.2. Lineage (NCBI taxonomy): Eukaryota > Metazoa > Chordata > Mammalia > Cingulata > Dasypodidae > Dasypus > Dasypus novemcinctus. The sequence continues at coordinate 103,766,076 of NC_080685.1, read as the reverse complement.
CTTTGTAAGTCTAAGTCTGTTCTTGTGGATGTTTTATATATCCCTATTGTTTCCAAACATACTTCTTCCTCTCTGGATTTTACAACTTTTCAGTCTTCTTTCTCCATCTGCCAAGACCTCATTTAACTTAGACCTGATATGTATCAAGTATTAAAAAGTTAACTCATTGTCCTTCTCCAAAACAAGTTCTGCTTCCATCTTTGCCAATGGCAATTGTATTAGTCAGCCAAAGGGGTGTTGATGCAAAAGTACCAGAAGTCAGTTGGTTTTTATAAAGGGTATTTATTTGGGTAGAAGCTTACAATTACCAGGCTATAGAACATAGTTACTTCCCTGACCAAAGTCTTTTGCCACATGTTTGAGCAAGACGGCTGCCAACATCTGCCAGGGTTCAGACTTCCTGAGTTTCTCTCTCCCCAGGGTTCATTTCTCTCTGGGCTCAGCTCTTCTGTTTTCTTCTCAAGGTCAGCTGTAGACTATCAGGTGACCGACTCTGTCTCTCTTCCTGGGGCCTTCTCTCTTTCCTCACAACCAAGCTCCTCTGTGTGCTTACTTCCAGTATCAAAACTCCAACATAAAAAACTCCAACATTGTCCTTTGCCATGTCTTTTACCTGTGAGGCCCCACCCACCAAGGGGACTCAACACCCTACTGACATGGCCTAATCAAGACCCTAATCATAATTTAATCACGCCAGGTACAGACCAATTTACAAGCATAATCCAATATCTAGTTTTGGAATTCATAAACCAGATCAAACTGCTACAGCAATAATCATCCATTTCATACTTCTCCTAGAAGTTACCTTTCCCTTCCTCCATCCAGTCAGTTACCTAATTCTAACAGTGCTTCCTTTTCAGTTTCTCTTGATGTTTGAGCTGGGCATTTGGGCTTCAAGCAAGAGAAAAGGAATTTGGTGATCTTATACAAATGGGATTTAGTTGAAAGGATATAAATGGCCCCTAGAACTGACAGGAGCCTTAGAAAGCAAGCAAGAGGCAAGGGGGCTTGGAGCTCAGACAGATGGAATATCAGGTCTCTTCAATCTTGTTTCCTGCCACGGCAGTGAGTCTGACGTTCAACTTGCTACACGTTCTTTAATCATCTATTCAAGATTCAAAATCTTAGGAGAGAAGTTCCTTTTTGTCAAACTGAATCCTCATGCCCCATCTTCCCCTCTCACCATCCAGGGAAGAGGAGAACCTGGCTAGTATAGCTTCCACAGGGGGAGGTGAGATAGATACTGACTTACCAAGGCCACATTCAGTGAGGGAATCCCTCCAAAGGGAAATGAAAAGACTCATAGGAAGTGGTGGGTATAAAGGGCTGGATTCTTGACAGTCAAAAAGCAACTGATGTCCATTAACCATAAGTTTCATCTTTCCCTCAATTTCCTCAACATAGCTCTGGTCCAGGGCCCTCATATTTTGTTTCTATATTGCTGAGTCAGCCATTCATATAACTTTTCTGTCTAATAAAACTGCCCACTCCTCATGCCAACTTAAATAATCCTCAGCTCCTAGAATAACTTTATTCATAAGATTTTCTTGCTCAAGGACTTCTCTGTCCAAACCCAAGCAACCTATTATTATTTCTTCTGTCTTCTTTCTTCCAGGGAAATCTCTGTTGCTTCCACACCTGGATTTTTTATCCTCATTCTGTTTTTGTTTAAGTCTTCTTTGATCTGGCATTTGCATTTTCTCTTAAGCTCATGCAAAAAAAAAAAAAAAGATTCATCAATCAATCACACACTCAATCACTGCATTCAAGATTGTCTCTTACCAAACCCTCCAATCTTTGCATGACCTCCTAGTATCCAACAGCCCTTAGTATTTATTTATGAAGCAGATCAGTGATCTGTACAGCATGAACTAGTCTGTAAACTGTGGGAGAGTCAGGAATTTTGTCCTAGTTTCTGTTATAAGCTGAGTTTATAGCAATGTCTGGCGGACAGACAGTATTCAATGTTTGTCATCCCATTTATCTGTACTCGCAATGCTTGCTTCCCTTTAGCAACCATTTTTAATTATTTCAGGTGTTTCAGGTGTTTAGTTTTTAACATATTTCTAAACAACATGCTTTTCCTTAATTTTTCAGTTTTAGGTATTTATGTCTTACTGTGTAAGGACTATTTACCTCCCTTACATACCATTTCTCCCTTCATATAACTCCCCATTTAACCCCTCCCCACCCTGCCACAATATATCTACATGCAACTTCTCTTCCCACATTTCCAAAGTAGTTGCATCATTGTATTTGGCATTATTTTGTATTTATGTTATTGGGTCTATGTACCTAATATGTATGGCTGAGTCATGTAATATACCATGGATATATTTTCTACAATCTTTTTTTCTTGGAGTCAATTATCTTGTTTTTTTCATTGCTGTGGCTCTCATGCAATCATTAATTCATCTGCAAACTCCCCAATAGATTTCCACAAGTTCTTTCAGTATGGTCAACCACATGAGACAAACTGATCAACCGATTACATTTTCCTTGGCAATGTCCACCCTGGAGCTCTCTGCCCTCCTGCTCTAACATGTGTCGTTGGTTTCCTAGGTTGCTATTTACATAGTACTTCATACTTGGACTTCCATTTCCATCATCCTGGAAATCCATCTTGTCCCTTTTCTGTGTTGGATGCCTTTGTCTTCTAGATTCCATGCCTTCCTCTTGGTTTCTTCTCTTGTTTTTTGGCAAACATACTTCATTAGGTTCCTGAGAAAATGGCGCATGGCTTTGTAAGTCAAAGCTGTCTTTATTTACCCTCACACTTAATTGATAATTTGGCTAGGAACAAAATTGCAGGTTGAAAATCATTGTCCCTTCCAATTTTGAAGACATTTATCCTCTGTCTTCTAGCTTTCAGTGATGCTGTTGAGAAGGCTATGGCATGCTGAGTCCCAATCCTCTTTATTTAACTATTTTTAGATTAGTTTGCATTTCTGGAAGGTTTAAACAATTTTTAAAATTTTTTTTTATTTTTAAGTGTTACATAAAAAATATAGGGGATTCCCACATACCCTATTTTCTCCCCTTCCTACACTTTCCCACATTAACAACATCTTTCATTAGTGTGGTACATTTACTGCAATTTACAAACACATATTGAAGCATTGTACTAATAAGGACCATAGTTTACTTTATACCTTACACTTTGCCCCACACAATTTTATAGGTTTTGACAAAATGTATAACAGCCTGTATCCACCAGTGCAATGTCATGCTAGAAGGTTTTAAGGCCACTTTATCATTTAGAATACTGAAATTCATGATGGTATGCCTTGGTGTGCCTTCATTGTGCTATGAATCCACAGGCCCATCAGAGCTCAAATAGTTAAATTCAATGCTCCATTCTTAAGCACCATCTTGTGTGACCTATCACTTACATCTGATAGGTGATCACTCTCCTTTCTTTTTTCTTTGCTGGGCTTCCTGGACAGTATTTTTCTTCATCTTTTTTTTTTTTTAAAGTTTTTCTCCTACCTCACTGGTCACTCCTTCACTATCTCCCTTGCTTATAATCACCTTTGTTTGTGACCTCTTTAACTAGTTCTTTCTCTTTTCCCAGACTTCTTAAATTTGGTATGTTCTAGAGTGTATCTATTCTCTTTTCCATCTTTGCTCACTCTCTTAGCAATCTTCTCCAGGTTCATGGCCATGCCACTGAAAAACCAGACCAATATATTCAACAGTCTCCTTTGCCTCTCCAGTTGGATAGGTAATAGACACCTCAGATAATAGGAAGGCTCCTGTCTTGAAGGTTTTGCATTAGCTGCTCCCTCAACTTTTTCTTATCTCTCAAACGTTTTGTTTCTCTGATATTTTCAGGGACTTTTTTTCTTTACTCTTGATTGCATCCTCCTCATTCTTATCTTATCTTCACTTATTTTTCTAAGGGTATTAAAGGATATTAACTGTAGGGTTTTAAAGACATTTGCCTCTGTTTTAAGATTTTTGCCGGTTCCCTGCCATTGTCTCTTCCAATCCATTTTCCTTGTTATTAAAGTCTGCCTTTCTTGGTAGAGAATGTCTTCATGTATTAGATAATCCTTACTTGTCTCTTCACATTTCAGAGTGAACCACTAAGAAGCTAACTAGAAGTTTCATGTGTTTGGATTGGGTTTATTAGCTGGTGCCTTACTATTGGGTGACCCAATGGGGACCTGGGTCTAGAGATCCACAACTATTGGATCATTGATTGATGATTGATTGATTGATTGACAATCTTTTCCCCTAGACTGCTCATATTCCACAATATTCTGCCTGGAGTGTATAAGTCTGCATTTTGGTCATCAACAGGAGAAGGGAGCTGGGATTTCAATGCTCAGCAAATTTTCACATAATGGGTCTATTTTTAGGAAGGACTTTTATTCTTACCTTGAAGAGTGGTGTTCCAGAATGCAGTGTCTCCGAGTTGGATATCCAGATAATGGCCTTCGCATCTTCTGCTAGGAGGATGGAAGGATCCTTTCCTGACTGAGAGAAGAGATCTATAGATCTAGTTGCTCCTTATTGAAATTTCCAACCAATCCTCCCCTTCCCACCCCCACCAGCACTCCTGCCTCCTTGAGTTACTTGGCGCCTCTAATTCCCAAGGCAGTGTTTTGAGGTAATTATCAAACCTCTCTCTTGACTTTCCCTCATGATAGGCTTAGGTTTCAGCTTTCCTGGATCTACCAAGTCAATGGCCACTTCTCCAATCATTTTCTAGTTTTTAAAATATTGATTCCTCTTGAAACTTCCCTCTCATTTTCTTTGTCTTTGCAGATTTATGCCTTTTTTCTTTCTTCATTGTCACTTTTTTACAGTTGCAGAAGGAGGCTGAAATAAACAGGTGTGTTTATATAATAGATCTTCTTTTATTACATATTTGACTTGGAAAACATAGGAACTAAATCTGCTAAGTAATATGCATCATCCTTCTGGATAATGCTGTTGTTTTTTTTTTTTTTTTGTCAAATGCAAACTGTGATGCGAAATAATGACATTGGTTTTTTGATGTGGCTCATAATCCACCTCCAAAGGCAATTTTAAAAAATCAGTGTCAAAATGTTATGAGCAATAGCTGCCAACTTAGGATAAGTGTCTAACTTCTAAGGTGACTGCTTTGTAGAGGACAATACTCCTTTAGATGTTTTATCTGGGTTTTGTATAAAAGTCAGTGGTTTTTGTTGTTTTGTTTTGTTTTTACTTTGCTTGAATGATGCTTTAAAATTGCCCTTTAGCTTTGTCTCTTGTGTAAGTTTGGTCAGTGAAATTGTTAACTCCACCAGGGAAAGCTGTGACTCCAAAAGTGGTCATTGGATCACCTCTTTCAAAACCATTTGGAAAATTAGTGAAGAGTACTTTCCTGAGACCCATTAAGGTCTACGAATATCTGAAGTGTTTTGGCCTAGAATTAATCTTTCAACAAATATCCCAGGTGATTTTTATGCACAGTAAAGTCTGAGAACCATTGCTATGGATTTTTATGTGTTCCGCAGTAGACAGAGCCTTGTGTTAGTGGGACCAAGTGTCAGGGTGTAAGTGAAGGCCCATATACCAAATGTCTAAATATTTAAAAGTTACAAATCAACTTAAACACTGTTTTAAAAATATGTTCCATTCTCCTACCTTGACACCTGGAGGGCAATTTCAACTGTAGCTTTCCCAGGTTCCTTGAAGTTCCAGTCAAAACATGGAAACATGGAGAGAGCTGGCCCCAGCTCCTGTTCCCCAACTGGTGGCCTGCCCACCTTCTCTTCTGCCCCCAGCTCAGACTCTCACTGTGAGAAACTTCACAAGCACACGCGTGGACAGTTCAGCCCTCAGTCCAACCTCCTTGCACAACTCCCCAACAAACAGCATGCCTTGGGCTTGGGAGCATGTGCATCAGTGGCACAGATCACCCCCAGGAGGTTGGACCCTTGGAAGAGGTTGGTACTGACCTAGAAGTGGGCTTGGGATCATTTGGGAAGAGCATTCTTGAGTTCTGGAGCTATTCTGGAGCATAGTCTAGAGAGAGGACATGGACTCTGTTGGTCCCAGAGACTCCTAAACCTATGGGGAGGGTGGCAGCCACATGAAGGTCCGGGGCCTCTTCCTTAAATCTAATCGTGGCACTGCTCCTCCATGTCTGGTAAAGTATGTGATGGTACTCAGCATCTAATTGGATTCAATAAAAATGAGATATAATCTGTTTTATCTCCATAAATGATTCTAAAACATTATAGTTGTGCTCTCCAGGGAGGCATACTATTGTTTTAACCACTACGCAAAGAAAAACAGAAAGAGGATGAGCTCACATAGGTGTGCCATCAGGAAAGCCCGCAGGCTCTTTTGTCCTTCATTTAGCATGCCAAAGCAGCCAGATGGATCAGGATGAAACTGTCCAGACCCAGATTACTAGGAAAAGCCTTTGTAAAAAATTGGACAGAAAACACTCCTACAAATACTGTTGGACGTGATGGGTTTTAGAAGACCCAGCCTCCGTGAGAACATATATGAGTTTTTCAGAGCTAAGTTCAGCTGATTTACATTTCTGCAGCCCATGAATTCCAGCCAGGGAAGGTATTAAGCTAGTCTTGTCCCCTGAGTTTAAAGAAGGATTAGAAGTCTTCCCAGTCCAGGAGGTCTAGCTGAAGGACCGTGCTACTGCCTCTGAGTTTAGAGCAGAAAAAGTCTTGCCTGGTGCTGGCCTGGAGAAATCCCCGTGAAGAGTGAGGCAACTGTCACTGGGGACTGTGGCTCCTGTAGACACGCTGGATGGTGACACAGCCCATGGGGAAAGGAAGGTCTTGCCTCAGTCTCCAATTCATCTCATGGATATTTCATACTTCAGCTGCAATATCTTCCCTCTCCCACACACATTTCTCCAGACAAAGTGAGATGGAAAAAAACCTGGAGTCGCAACCTGGAGACAGGACCACTGTGGAGAGTCTGTGCACTGTATTCTAATGACTGAGCACTTGCTGTGAGGGCAAACAATAAATGTTTGGGCTTTCTGGTGGAAGCAGCCTGGGTGTACTGTGAAGGGCTGCGAGGCAGGGTGATGGGGCTGCAAATCCTGGTCTTCCTTTCACTGGCTGGATGCGTTTTGGAAATTTCTCTTTCCTTTTCCATAAAATGCCAAAAATAAAATGTGCAGGGGAGGCTTGTTCAGTACTAAACAAGAAAATAAATGAGCTCCATAAAGCAGAGAATTTTGCCTGTTTGCTTACTACTATAATCCCAGTATTTAGAACAGTGTCTGGCACATAGTAAGTGCTCAGTAAATATTGATGAATAAAGAATATATAAAAGTAGCTAGCAGTCATTGGTAGATAGTAAAAAATTCCCTGTATCTGAATTTCATTTTAACATGCTATGATGACAGTATTTTATTTATGTATACAACCTTCATAGATAAGTACTTGATTTTTTAAAAATGGAGTCGATCATTCTTGTTGATTGCAAATAATGACATCAAGGTTCGATATAGCTGAAAATCCAATTGATTTATAATATAGCACAAATTTCATTTGGACAGTGATTCTTAGGTCTCTCTCAGAGAGCACACAATGCTTTTGAGCAATGCCATCTGTGTTGCCTACTACTTGTATAATATGCTAAATGGAAAACAGTGAATTAGATTACAGTTTGCTTCATGGTGTGATAAAAAGAGCATAGAGTTTAGTCTCTGAAGGCTGAATCCCATAGATGTGTAACATGGTGGCCTCCTGGGCTTTCACATTTTCAATGAATAAAATGAGAATAATAATACTTATTTTACATAGCTGCCAGAAACACTGTGAAGAGAGAATTATATATGAGAAATGCAATTTAGTGTTCTTTTCCTTTTAGGAACTGGGGCCAGGGATTGAATTTGGAACCTCATACATGGGATGCCGGTGCTCAACCACTGCGCCACATCTGCTCCCCTGAGTTGTTTTTTTCATTTGTTTGCTTATTATTATTTTTCTTTTAAGGAGGCATCAGAGACTGAACCTGGGACCTCCCATGTGGGAAGCAGGTGTTCAACCCCTTGCATCTGTTCCCCTCTAGTGCTCTTATTGTCTAGTGCTCTTATTGTCTCATCTACTCAGTAGGACTGGGTGTGGTAAGTAAACAAAGGCCATTATGCTCTGCAATTGGGATATGTTGAGGGGAGGAAAAAACAATAACAGAGGACAATGTTTAAATCAAGTCCTTTTGTCAGTGTAGCCTGGTGATGTGTGCTGAGAAGTGGTTTTGGTGGACAGGCTATTTAGGGAGTTGTCAAAAAGAAAGGAAAAGGTTTGAGGCTGTTGAGGAGACAAAGTGAATTACCAATGAACAGCTTTGGAGACAATTTCCAATAGAGAACTGACTTTTCTATGTGGGGATGACTATAATCTGTTGTTTCTAGTCCCCATGCCAAAGGCCTCCCTTAAGCACCACTTGACATCCAACTGGCTTCCTTTCCAATGGCTTTCCCAATGTTGTCATTAGAGTGCCTGACAATGATGGGTGCCCTGCTTGTTCCAAGATAGCTATTCTTTTCCTCATTTAAGAAATTAGGAACCTGAGGAACAAGGAGGATGTATCACTTGTCCAAACTCTCATACAGTTTCTAAATGTCCAATTTGAATTCAGGCTACCTGGGGCCCACCGCTTCATGCTGACCATAGACTGAGAGAGTCCCTACCACACTCAAGGCACTGGTTGCATAGCCTGAAGAGCAATGAATTTAAGTAAAGACCCCTTAGACTTCCTACTTGCTTTTCAAGCAACTCTTTTGATTTCCATCTTTGTGCTAAGCAGGATTAGAATCCTGTCACTTTTTAGATTTTCCTGCACATCTCTGCCATTCCGATGGATGGGTTGACCTGTCTTAATCCTCCTCCTTCTTCTTTGCTCTTCTCCCCACCCCCAGATTTCCCATTATCTTAGCAAAGACAGCATGGCATGTGTGTTTTTTTTTTTAATAAGTGCGTTTGACGAAAGTATTTCATTTCTCTCCTTTTTGAACCCATTTCTATTTCTGTGTTTCCTTTATTTTACGTGATATGGAATCTGTATTACTCAAAATGTTCTCTTTTCTGGCCCAAGTTGAGGATTATATTTTATTATTATCTATACAGTGTACTTAGCAAGGCCACGCATGCACAGAGACCAAGGCCAGATCTGCAAGGCCCATTAGCACCAATAATAACATTAGACAAATAAGAGAGTCAGTAAATGAATGTCAGTGAGCTATAAAATGTGTGATAGTGAAACAGTTCTCTCAGTCACCTTTTTCAGACAGGAGTTATACACTGCAAGATGTATAGGCCTAATAAATCAATGGAAAGGAATTCCAAAATGGATAAATCAATACTCAAGCAGCCAGAGAATCCTACAGGTATATGACAATGACCCATTGGGGTCTTTAAACCTCAGCCAGAAGGTTTAGCCAAGATAGTCTGCAATGATAGATGGAGCAAAATGATAAATACCGCTGTGGAGGGAGCATGTATTGTTTGCACTTTCTCCAAACCACTCTTCACAATGGCAAAATAAACTGACTTTTTACTTACTAAAGAACAGTTTCTGAAAAGGTTCCGGTTGTAAACCCATACACCTGGGGAGGATCTCCAAGGAATTAGACTATTTGCATAAATAGCTTCAGGTGTGACAACTTTGCTATATAATTAGCCTGGTTGACATTTGCATTTTACAGATGTGTGATCATGCAGTGGCTGCTGGCAAGAGTGTATATTAATCCCTCCTTTCTGAAATATAATGTGGCAACATGGGCAGAAATGCTAATACCCTTTCATAGGTTATTTTACATCTATGGGTCTAACTTAAGAAAGTAATCATTGTTAATAAAGATGTTCATTTTAGTGTTATTTATAATAAAAATAGATTTATATCCTAAATGTACACTGATATAAGAGTGACTAAGTTAACAATTATACATTCATAAAAAAACACAAATATGCATATCGTAAATAGATATTGTAAAGTAAAAACTGTATGAGAAAATGCTTACAATCTATAGTTAGATTTAAAAACTTGCTAAAAAGCAAATAAAATGAAAAATGAAAACAGGTGCATTACTACTGACACCACGGAGATAGAAGAGAACATGGGGGATACCGTGAACAATTATATGCCAACAAACTAGAAATGAAGACAAGGGGAAAAATTCCAAGGAACATACGAACAACCTACAATGACCCTAGAGGAGATAGAAGACCTCAACAAACTAATCACAGGTAGAGAGATTGAAGCAGTCATCAAAAGACTCCCCAGGATGAAGGGCCCAGGCCCAGATGGGTTCACCAGTTAGTTCTATCAAGCATTCAAAGATTTAATGCCAGTTTTATTCAAATTCTTCCAAAAAATTGAACAAGAAGGAACACTACCAAACTCACTCTAGGAAGCCAATTTCACCCTACTACCAAAGCCAGATGGGGATATTATGAAAAAGGAAAATTACAGGCCCACTTCCCTTATGAATATACATGCAAAAATCCTCAGCAAAATACTTGCTAATGGAATCCAAAAACACACTGAAGAAATTGCGCATCATGATCAAGTGGGTTTTATACCAGGCAAGCAGTGGTGGTTCAACACGAGAAAATCGATTGACGTAATACACCACACTGATAAATCGAAGAAGAACTCCCAGGAGAGAGAGGGACAGAGAGACAAAGAAGCCAAAACAACAAATGTGAGTTACCAACCCCCCGTGGCAGCCAGGAAGGGCTTCCTTCCCCCACCCCCAAATATTAAGCTGGATAAAACCCCTGGCTCACTGCAGCCCAGTGAGAGTGAAACAGACGTCTTCTTCCCTGTCAGTTGTTTCAAGAGAAAAGGGAAGGGGAGTAAGGGGGCTTTTCACTGGTGAATTTGGCCAGCAGAGCCTGCTTTGAATCTCTGCTCTAGAGATTGAACACAGGAATACAGGAAAGCACAGACTGAAATGTCTCAGTGGAAGGGTGCACTGACAGTAGCCATCTGCTGGCCAGTCAGGAAATTGCTTGGATAAAAACATGGTTCTACCTGTACCCTAACCATTGGAGAAAAATCTGTGCCCCACTAGTGAGTCCCTGGTCTGATAATGAAGGCTTAAGCCAGGCATTTCTAAAGACTTAGAATAAGTTGAACCAAATAAGAAAGAAAAGCTATGGAAAAAATATGCAAGAGAGAGAAATCGGCCATCAGAGTAAATTCACTAACATATTCAGATGCTTAGATATCAGCAAAAAGTTATGAGTCATATTAGCAAACAGGAAGAGACAGCCCAGCCAAAGGAACTAACCAAATATCCTAAAGAGATATAGGATGTAAGACAATTAATTGATGATATCTCAGAACTCTCCTAAATTACTTCAAAGAATTTAAAGAAAATATGACTAAAGAAATACAAGATATTAAGAGAACACCGGGAAAGCATAAAGTACAATTTGAAAGCCTGCAAAGAACAGTAACAGACCATATGGGAATGAGAGATGTGGTGGATGAAATTAAAAAAAATACAGTAGAGGCACATGAGAGTAGATTTGAATTGCTTGAAGGCAAAATTAGTGATTTTGAAGACAAAACATCTGAACTGGAAAAGACAGGAGAACAGAAAGAAAAGAGAATGGAAAAAATGGAACAGGGTCTCAGGGAATTGAATGATAATTCTAAATACACAAATATTTGCATTGTCAGTGTCCCAGAGGAAGAAGAGAATGAAAAAGGGCCAGAAAGAATATTTGAAAAAATAATGAATGAAAACTTCCCAACAGTTATGAAAGATATAAATATCAACAGCCAAGAATGGCAAAATACTCCAAACAGAATAAATCCAAATACACCTACCCCAAGACAGCTACTACTCATAATGACAAATATCAAGATAAAGAGAGGATTCTGAAAGCAGTAAGGAAAAGAAAAGCATAACATACAAGAGAAATTCAGTAAGATTAAGTGACAACCTCCCATCAGAGAACATGGAAGTGAGAAGAAAGTGGCATGATGTATCTAAGGTAATGAAAAAAAAAAAGAAAACCTGCCAGCCAAGAATTCTGTATCTGGCAAAACTGTCCTTCAAAAATGTGGGTGAGTTCAAAGTCTCCACAGACAAACAAAAACTGATAGAATATGTTACCAATAGACCAGAATTACAAGTAATACTAAAGGGAGTGCTGCAGCCTGAAAGGAAAACCAAAAGCAACAGATTTGGAGAAGAGTTTGGAAATGATTATTAGGAAAGGTAAACTAAAGGGTAAGAAGACACACAATGTGACAACAGAGAGCCAAAGGATGAAATGGATGAAGTAAGTAATGGCTTTATAGTAATAAAATTGAATGTTAATGGCTTGAACTTCCCAAGTCATTAACTGATAGAAAGAATAAAAAAAAAAATGAGTCATCTACATGTTGGCTTCACAGGTGAATTTTAGCAATCATTCAAAGAAGAACTACTATCAATCTTGTTCAAGCTCTTCCAAAAAATTGAACAAGAAAGAATGCTACCAAACTCATCCTAGGAAGCAAACCTCTCCCTAATACCAAAACCAGACAAAGATGCTACAAAAAATTAAAATTACAAACTGATATCTCTAATGAATATGAATGAAAAAATCCTCAATAAAATACTTGCAAATTCAATCCAAAAGCTTATTAATGTAACTATATACCATGATCAAATGGGCTTTATCACAGATATGCAAGGGTGGAGAACACAAAAAATCAATTAATGTAAAAACCCAAATGAATAAATTGAAGAAGAAAATCTCGTGATCCTCTCAATTGATGCAGAAAAGGCATTTGACAAAATACAGCATCCTTTCTTGATAAAAACACTTCAAAACATAGGAATAAAAGGAAGATTTCTCAATATGGTAAAGTGCATATATGAAAAACCTACAGCTAGGATTGTACTCAATGGTGAATGACTGAAAGCTTTCCCACTGAGATCAGGAACAAGATACGGATGCCCATTGTCTCCACTGTTATTCAATATATGCTAGAGGTCCTAGCTAGAACAATTAGGTAACATTCTTAAAACTCCTACAAGAAAATGTACCAAAACATCTTCAAGCTATTGTGATAGGGGGCAGTTTCTTAAACCTTACCCTTAACGCATGAGCAACAAAAGAAAAATAGATAAATAAGACCTCCTCAAAATTAAACACTTTTGTACTTCAAAGGACTTTGTCAAAAGAGTGAAAAGACAGCTAAAGCAATGGGAGAAAATATTTGGCAATCACATCTCTGATAAGCATTTAATATTCATGATATAAAAAGAGATCATACAACTCAACAATAAAAAGTTAAACTACTCAGTTAAAAAATGGCCAAAAGAATTGAAAAGACAATTGTCCAAAGAAGAAATACAAATGGCGAAGAAACACATGAAAAAGTGTTCAGTATCACCAGTGATTAGGAAAATGCAAATCAAAACTGCAATGAGGTATCATTTCACACCTGGCTGCTATTAAAAGTTAAAAACTGTAAATGTTGGAGAGGATGTGGAGAGATAGGAATGCTTATTCACTGTTGGTGGGAATGTAGAATGGTACAGCCACTGTGGAGTACTGTTTGGCCATTCCTAAGGAAGTTGAATTCAGACTTGCCATGAGACCCTGTAATACCATTACTAGGTATATACCCAGAAGAATTGAGAAGAAGAAACATGAATAGACATCTGCACACTGATGTTCATAGCAGTGTTATTCACAATTACCAAAAGTTGTAAACAACCCAGGTGTCCATCAACTGATGAATGTATAAAATATTGTGGTGTATACACATGATGGAATATTATGCAGTGGTAAGAAGAAATGAAGTTGTGAAGCATATGACAACATGAATGAAACCTGGGGGACATTGTGTTGAGTGAAGCAAGCCAGACATGAAAGGAGAAATATTGTATTACTGTGCAATTATGAATGAAATAGATTTTGTAAACTCATGGAGTTAATAATTAGAATACAGCCACCAGACAGTAGAATGAGGAAGAGAATGAAAAGCTGAGGATGACAGTGGTTGAAAAGCAAAGTCTAAGGTCAAGTACATTACTAGAAGTAAAGTTAAAACTATAACATGGGACTGTATATGATGGTAAACCTCATGTGAAAAATGAATATAGGTGATATTGGATATACAAGACTGTTTAACAAAATATAAATACAAATATACCAGAAAGAAGGAAAAAAATAGCAGCTATGTACAACAGGGGAAGCAAAGAGACATTGAGAAATGATGAGTTTTGTTTGTTTTTTATTATTATTATTATTATTGGAATAATGAAATAATTATTGGAATAATTATTTGTTGCTCTAAGAATGACTGAAATGAAGAATGCACAAATAAGTGATTATATTGACTACCATAGATTGTACACATTAATGGATTTATGGTTTATTAAAGTGTATCAATAAAATTGATTTGTTAAAAAAAATGCTGCTCTATTTAGATACGTAATGTGATCTCAATTATGTTTTTTTAAAGATTTATTTTTATTTATTTATTTCTCTCCTCCACCCCTCATTGTTTACACTCACTGTCTGCTCTCTGTGTCTGTTCGTTGTGTGCTCATCTTTATAGAAGTCACTGGGAACCAAAGCCAGGACCTCCCATGTGGTAGGCAGGCACCCAACTGCTTGAGCCACATCTGCTTCCCTCAATTATGTTTTAAAATGATAGAAAATATACTAATTAAAATACTATCTCTTGGGTGCTTTCTTTATATTTTTTGATATTTTCCCAAGTTTCCTACAATTACTTGAATTATCTTTAAAATCAGAAGAAAAACTTATTTCAGGAAAGCTCGTTTCTGCTCATCTCTTAATTCCACTTCAGAGAATCTGTCTGAAAGATATAGTCCAAAACAGAAAAACATTTATGCACAATGAGTATTAATAACATATTAGTTAATGTGATAAGGTAGAAATTTCTTAAAGGTAAGACCCTGGATTCACTAGACTATAATACAGCCACATGATAAAATATTAGAAAGCCACTAAAACTATAATGATGTGAACTTTTTAACAATAGGAAAGATATGTGTTAATGTTAAGTAAAAAGTTTGCCATAAAATATTGTGCATATGGTATAAATATTCATAACGATAATGACAAAAATTCCAAAATAGTAAATGTGATTAATTTTTGGATGAAAAGCTATCAATGTATGTATCTTGTAACTATTTTCTGTATTTTTCAAATATTCTATAACAAATGCATGAAACATTTGTACTTGAATAAATGGGCTTTATCATTTTAGACCCTTTGTTTGGGTACTGGTTATTCACTGTTTGGCACTGTCTTTCTTGCAAAAATCACATCCGTAATGCTCTTCCCAAGACTTACATTTCATTAAAATGCTACAAAAACTTGTAATATAAACTCCTTGTGATGTAAACAAAGATACTTGTGCTATAAAGTACTTTTAGATTTCTGTAATTTTAATCTTGTCTTTCCTCCTTTTCATTCCCCAGCATTTTTTAGTGACTTGCCATCATTAAATTTTCCAAAGAACTAATTTAGTTTTCCTAGAAAGAACTCTTTTCTCACTGGTCTTTAATCAGTTTTCAAAATACTTAGGTAAATTGTATCACAAATGTGACTTGCAAAGCACAGGTTTGGGGGCCAAGACACTTGGCTCAATCTGTGTCTAACTCAGCGGGGAGGAGCAGGATGAGCTGGCCTGTGAGAGAGGCTTCTCTTTGAAAGGCATCAGTCCCCAGGGGCCATCAGTCAGCATGTTTGCAGGCAGGTGACGAGCACTGATGCATTTGGCCATTGAAATGGAGATCTTTGTATTGTTGGCTAGAGTCTCTTTTCCTAGTTACTTTTAAAATGCCTTGCTGTTAAGAGTTTATGTCTTACATACATTTCCTAGAACCTCAACAGAAATTCTTGGAACATCTCTTTTCCTCAGTCTAGGTATTTCACAAGCTTCTGATATATAGCGATATAGTGATAACAATGATGAAGAAAAAGGAGAATTTGAACTTAGATTATAAGAAATACTCTTAAAACTGAAGTAGGAAAAAGGAAACTTGAGTTTTGATCTCAGTTCTATAATTATTCACTAAATTTAGACCAAATAAGGGAAAATACATATAAAATATTTTTTAAATGATGGATTATCTATATGTATGGTATTATTATCTCTTCCATCAAAACATTTTAAACTGTTTGAATTCAGAGACTCATGCCCTATAAACTTTTGGATGATATTCAATGTCTTGCTCAGAGTAGGTAAGCAATGAAAATTTGATGAATTTTAAAAGAAAAAGAATGTTATACAAATAAAATTAATAAATAATAAGGCTTCTAGAGCAACAACAACAGCAACAAATACTGTGCCCCTGACCAAAAGATTTTAGTATATTTCTTGACATATATCCAGATCAGTGACAGGAAACATTTCTGGCAGAATGGAAAGGTATGAAAACTTTTCCACATATAAGGAGATGCAAAAAGTTTTATTGCTGTAGTAGGGGATTTAGCAATTGCTTAGAAACATGGACATTGAACTCTCTCTTCATAACATCTTTGACAGAACCTAAAGGAAATATGTGGTATAGTGAACATGAGATTTGATGTCAAAAATACCAAGTTCAAATCCCAGCTCTGCATTTAGTAGTGGTGAGACCTTAAGAGACTTAGAAAATCTCTGTGCCTCAATGTATTCATCTGAAAATGAAGATGAAAATAACAACCACAAAGTTGGTCATACGGATTGAGAAGTTTACTAAATGTCTAGAACCTAACAGTTGTCTAGTACATGTTTCCTTCCTCTCTTTTCTCTCCCTTTCATCATAAATTCTTCCTTTCTTTTTTTCTTTTCTTTCTTACAATTTCCTCCTTTTGTCTAACCTAAAGAGTAACTGCTCTGGTATAAGAGGATATTATTTATTCATTTATTCATTAAATGTGTCTTGGGTGCTCATTGACAGTTGAGTCCATGACCTGGAACTAAGGATATAAAGATGGGCAAGACTCAAGCACAGTTTAATTAGTATTAACATTTCACACTTTAGGTCAAGCTAAATTTCCTTAGTTCCCTTACTCCCATGACTGGACAATAATCCTGAGTCACCTCTAAGAATGTTTTAAATTTAGGAATGAATTGGCATCAGCTCACAACCTTCCTCTTCCTCCCAATTTCCTATAAGCCTGTCATCCAGTCTTTAGCTCTCTGAGACAGCTTGGTTTGCTTATTTCATATCAGAGAGGTCATTTAGTATTTGTCCTTCAATGCCTGGCTTTCTTCACTACTATAGAACTATTGTGACTAGTAATGGAAGAAACTGTAGCATTGATCTGGAGAAAGTGGCCACGGTAGTTGCTGAAGAGAGGGAGAGGAAAAAAGAGATGTAATGTGGGGCATTTTCAGGACTTGGAGTTGTCCTAAATGATATTGTAGGGACAGATGGTGGACATTATATATCCTGCCATAACCCACTGAATGAATTGGGGGAGAGAGGAAACTACAATGTAAATTATAATCCATGCGGGGCAGCAGTGCTCCAAAATGTATTCACCAAATGCAATGAATGTGCCACAAGGATGAAAGAAGTTGTTGATGTAGGAGTGTGGGGGTGGGGGGTGGGGTATATGGGAACCCCTTATATTTTTTAATGTAACATTTTTTTGTGATCTATGAATCTATAAAAAAGAGACAATTTCATAAAAAAAGGAGTTGGAAACACATGAAGAAGTGCTTAATTTCATTAGTCATCAGGGAAATGAAAATTAAAGCCTAATGAGATATACTATACACCTATTAAGATGTTTGCAATTAAAAAAAAAAACAACTGACAATACCAAGTGGTGGCAAGGATACAGAACTCCTGGAATTCTTTATTTTTAAATCAAGTTTATTGAAATGTATTCATAGAGCATACAATCTGTCCAAAGTATATAAGCAATGGTTTTTGTATTAACAGAATTGTACATTCATCACTGCAATCAACATTAGAGCATTTTCATTACTCCAATAATAATAATAAAAAAAAAACAAAAAATCTACCCCTTAGTAGTCACCTCTCAATCTCCCTATCTTTCTTCTGCCATATGCAACTGCTATTTTATTTCCATCTCTCTCTAATTTATTTGTGTTTACAGTTTATAGAGATGGAGTAAAACAATATGTAGTATCTTTTGTCTAGTTTTGTTCACTTAGCATATTTCTCTTTTTTAACCGTTGATGGAAGATGACTAATATATTACTATACACTACTGTACATAGTTTACTTTTGTTATATTTTTGCCCACATATTACCCTGATATTAACATCCAGTAACATTAGTGTTACATTGGTTCTGTTTCAGAGAAAAACATTAATATATGCAATAACACCCATACTCATTTTTCACATGAGGGTTTGCTATGCTACACAGTACCATGTTTCATTTTTTAGCTTTCCTTCTAGTGATATAGAGGACCTTAGACTTTCCCTTTCAACCATTATCATACCCATTAGCACTGATAGTTCACAAACACCATGTGTGCTTTCACATTAAAACTCAGATTTCCATTCTCTAACCCCTTTCTATTTTCTGATGACCTATAATATATTCTAGTTATTAACTCCATGAGTTTACACCATATATTTAGTTCATAATAGTGAAAACATACAATATTTGTCCTTTTGGGTCTAGATTGCTTCACTCAACATAAAGTCCTCCAGTTTCATCCATGTTTTCATATGCTTCACAACTTCATTTCTTCTTACCACTGCATAATATTCCATAATATAATATATCACAATTTTAAAAATCTATTCATCAGCTGATGGACACCTGTGCTGTTTCCATCTTTTGGTAATTGTGAATAATGCTACAATAAACATCGGTGTGCAGAAGTCACTCATGTTTCTTCTCAGTTCTTCTGGGAGTATACCTAGAAGTGGTATTGCCAGGTCACATGGCAGATCTATATTTAACTTCCTTAGGAATTGCCAAAAAGTCTTCCCAGTGGTGCACCATTCTACACTTCCACCAACAGTGAATAAGTATTCCTATCTCTCTACATCTCCTCCAACACTGTAGTTCTCTGTCTTTTTAATTGTGGCCATTCTTTTAATGATAGGTGTGAAATGATATCTCATTGTAGCTTTTATTTACATTTCACTAATAGCTTGTGATGTTGAGTAAATTTTTTCACGTGCTTTTCTTTTTTTCCTTTTGTGTTTCCTCTTAGAACACACGTCTAGTCAAATCTTTTTGCTCATTTTTTAAATTGGCTGTTTGTTTTTTTATTGTTGAATTGCAGAATCTCTTTCTATATCATGGATATTAAACCCTTATCATACATGTGATTTCTAAATATTTTCTCCCATTGAGTTGGCTGCCCTTTCAACCTCTTGACAAAGTTCTTTGAGGTGCAGAAGTGTTTAATTTTGAGGAGGCCCTATTTTTTCTTTTCATTGCTCATGCTTTGGGTGTAAAGTTTGAGACTCCCACCTACCACAAGATCTTGAAGATGTTTCCCTATATTATCTTCTAGGAGTTTTACAGCCCTGGCTTTTATATTTAGGTCTTTGACCCATTTTGAGTTGATTCTTGTATAGGGAGTGAGTGAGATAGGGATCCTCTTTCATTCTTTTGGTTATGGATATCCAGTTTTCCCAGCACCATTTGTTGAAGAGACTGTATTTGATAAGCTTGTCAATAAACAGTTGACTATGTGAGGGTCTATTTCTGAACTTTCAGTTCTATTCCATTGATCAATGCATCTATCTTTATGCCAATACCATGCTGTTTTGACCACTATAACTTTGTAATATGTTTCAAAGTCAGGGTATGTGAGCTCTCTCCTACTTCGGTCTTCTTTTTTAAGATGTTTTTGGTTATTCAGGTGCCCTTTTCCTTCCAACTAAATTTGATAATTGGCTTTTCTGTTTCTGTAAAGAAGACTGTTGGAATTTTGATTGAGATTGCATTGAATCTATAAATCACTTTTGGTAGGATTGGCATCTGCACAATGTTTAGTCTTCCAATCCATGAACACAGAATGTCTTTCCATTTGTTTAGGTCATCCTCGATTTCTTTAGTAGTGTTTTATAGTTTCTGAATATAGGTCCTTTATATCTCTGGGTAAATGAATTCCTAAATATTTGAGTCTTTTTGTTGCTATTGTAAATGGAATGTTTTTTTCTGATTTCCTCCTCAGCTTGCTCATTACTAGTGTATAGAAATGCTACTGATTTTTGCATGTTGATCTTGTATCCTGCCACTTTACTGAGGTTGTTTATTAGCTCTAGTAACTTTGTCATAGATATTTTGGGATTTTCTAAATATATGATCACATCATCTGTGAATAGTGAGAGTTTTAGTTGCTCTTTTCCAATTTGGATGCCTTTTATTTCTTTTCCTATCTAATTGCTTTAGCTAGAACTTCTAGCATAATGTTGAATAACAGTGGTGACAGTGGGCATCCTTATCTTGTTTCCAATCTCAGAGGGAAAGTTTTCAGTCTTTCACCATTGAGTACAATGCTAACTATGCATATATGCACTTTATCATGTTTTTCATATATGCACTTTATATGAGGGACTTTCCTTCTACTCCTATGTTTTGAAGTGTTTTTTTCAAGAAAGGATGCTGGATTTTGTCTAATGCCTTTGCTGTGTAGAGATGATCATGTTCTTTTGTTCCTTCAATTTGTTAATGTGGTGCATTATGTTAATTGATTTTCTTGTGTTGAACCAGCCTTGGATACTAGGAATAAATCCCATTATTATTCTCTTAATATGCTGTTGAAGTATATTTGCAAGTATTTTTTGCATCCATTTTCATTAGAGAGACTGGGCTGTAATTTTTCTTTCTTAGAGTATCTTTATCTGGCTTTGGTATTAGGGTGATGTTGGCTTTGTTAAATATGTTGGGTTATTTTACCTCCTTTTCAATATTTTGTAATATTTTAATCAGGATTGGTGTTAATTCTTCTTGAAATGTTTGGTAGAATTCACCTGCAAAGTCATCTTGTCCTGGACCTTTCTTATTTGGGAGACTTGAAAATTGATTCAATCTCTTTAAATGTGATTGTTTTGTAGAGAATTCCTGGCATTCTTGTACATTGCTGGTGGGAATGCAAAGTGGTACAGCTGCTTTGACAAATGTTATAAGAGTTTTATGTAAATATACACTTAATATATGACTCAGCAATTCCATTCCTAGGTATTTTACCCAAGAGAAATGAAAACATATATCCATATGAGTACCCATATATGAATGTTTCTAATGGCTTTCTTCATAGTGACCAAAACTGGAATCAACACAATTGTCCATCAAATGGTGAGTGGATTAAAAAAAATAAAAACAAAACTAGTATATACATACAATAGCATATTATTCGGTCATTAAGAGGAATGAATCTCAGATGAATTTTACTAGGTGAAAGAAGCCAGAGTCAAAGTTGTAGACAGTAAAATACTGTGCTTTTATAACCTGGGAGGCTGAATTACATTTTAGCCAGGAAGCTAACCCCAGTAGAAAATAGTTTGAGTCTATTCCATAAAGAAGACAGGAATAAATAGGTCTAGATTTTAGATAGTGAGTAACAAGGAAGGTTTTGAATTTCTGGGTTCTGTGGAGGGCTGGTCCTGAGCAGTTAAATATTAACCAAATAATGGCAAAGTGTTTCAAAGTTAATAGTAGTTTGGTTTAAAACTCCATGGTTACTAAAGAAATTTAACTTTGCCAGGTGACCTTAAGACACTGATTCCTGTGCTAGACAAGTAATTAGTTCTAGCATTTTATGTCTTTCTGTAATGACTAAAATAATCCTGAATATAGTCTCAAAACAAATTCAAAGATACAGGTATAGTCTCCTGTGACCTTACCCTTCTGCAGAGGTTACCATTACAATCCAGTTATTATGTATCATTCTAGAACCTTTCCTATACATTTACAAAGATATGTGTATCCAGTTTATATACATATGAATTATATGCCATTTCATTTTTTTCTTTTACATAAATATATACAAGTGCACACAGAGAAATCTGTTTTATTGATTTAACATCAATGGCATTAAACTTGATACATTGTTGCACAACATTTTTAAAAATTTTATTTGTTTTTATTACAGAAAAACCATGTAGAAAATGAAGAGTTCCCATATACCCCCCACATAGACCGTATTCCCTATTATTAACACTTGGAATTAATGTGGTACCTTAGTTACAACTGGTGAAACAATATCATAATTATTATTTTTTAAAGATTATTTATTTTTATTTTTTTAAGTTTATTTCTCTCCCCTCCCCCTCCCCATTGTCTTGCTCTCTGTGTCCATTCACTGTGTGTTCTTCTGTGACCGCTTGCATTTTTATCAGTGGCACCGGGAATCTGTCTCTTTTTGCTGCATCATCTTGCTACATCAGCTCTCTGTGTGTGTGGTGCCACTCCTGGGCAGGTGACACTTTTTTTCATGTGGGGCAGCTCTCCTCGTGGGGTGCACTCCTTGCACGTGGGGCTCCCCTATGCGGGGGACACCCTGTGTGGCATCAGCACTGCACGTGGGCCAGCTCACTACATGGGTCAGGAGGCCCTGGGTTTGAACCCTGGACCTCCTATAGGATGCTCTATCAGTTGAGCCAAATCCGCTTCCCAACAATATTATAATTATAATATAAACTATACGCCATCTTACATTAGAGTTCACCATTTGTTTTGTACAATCTTATGGTTTTAAAAAGTTTTAAATCTGATAATTATATACAAATAAAATTTCCCTTTACAACCACATTCAAATGTACAATTCAGTAGTGTTAATTACATTTACAATGTGGTGCTGCCATCACCACCATTCATTACAAAAACTTTTCCATCACCCAAACAGAAACTCTACAGCAATTAAGCAATAACTCCCCATTCCCTACCACCACACCAGTGCCTGCTAATCTGTATTTTATGACTCTATGAATTCAATAATTATTTTATATCAGTGAGATCATACATATTTTTCCTTTTTTGTCTGAATTATTTCACTTAATGTGATCCCTTCATGGTTCATCCAACTTCATTCTTTTTATAGCTGAATAGCATTCCATTTTGTTTATCCACATTTTGTTTACCATTCTTCGGTTGATGGATGCTTGGGTTGCTTCCATCTTTTGGCAATTATGAATAACATTGGTGTGCAAATATCTGTTCAAGTCCCTGCTTTCAATTCTTTTGGTATAGACCTAGAAGTAGGATTGCCATGTCACGTGGTAATTCTATCTTTAACTTTCTGCCAAATGCCAAAATGTTTTCAACAGTGGCTACATCATTATACATTCCGTGAACAAGTGTTTATATTTCTCCACATCCTTTCCAACATTAGTTATTTCCCTTTCCGATACTAGTTATTTTCCCTTTTTTTAATAGTAGCCCTTCTGGTAGGTGCGAAATGGTATCTCACCGTTGATTTGATTTCATTTTCTAAATGACTAATGATGTGATCTTTTCATGTGCTTTTTGGCCATTTGTAAATATTTGGAGAAAGGTCTATTCAAGTCCTTTATCCATTATTAATTGGATTATTTGTCTTTTTGTTGTTGAGTTGTAAGATTTCTTTATACATACTGAATATTAAACCCTAAGTAGATATGTGGTTTCCAAATATTTTCTCCCATTCCGTAGGTTATCTTTTTTTAATATATATATAAAATGCAAGCCTTTGCATGGCAATCCAAATTTATTGAACTACTGATGCTAAGTTATATAAAATTGCACCACTTTAATTAAGGCTTTTAGTTTACAATTGGCCACCTCAAAATAGTTGTAACATTAGATTGGTCAATTTAACCAATTTGACTCCTTATTGGATAGACACACAATCTTTACACCCAAACATTAATGCATACAAATCAACAAGGCATTGTTAAATAAAACAGCAATAATTACTGTAACTTAAGCCTTGTGACCAATTACACATGATCAAAATTATTTCCCACATCCTCATCTACAGAACTCGGCCACCATTGAGTTTCTCAACCAAAACATTACACATGGGAAACAACCACTAACAGTCAAAAGTACTAAACCTGTATATTTGGTATATTGCAAATACATTTTTGCATGAGCAACCAAAGGATTCACAGAGAATCTATGGCTGCAGAAACCTGAAAATGATTTACAAAAATTGTTAAATCATTAAAAAATTGTTGTAGATCCCCACTGTATACACAACTGTAAACATTGTTCCTTATGTAAACAAAAAGGAAACATACAATAGGAGATTTGAAAAGTCTGGTCATTTCCTTCCCAACATATATTAAAGGCAATGTCTTTAAGACATTTTACTGAAAGGACTATCATATTTTAAAGACAAAATCACTGTCTGCACAGGTTTTTCAAAAACTGAAAAATCTATATGGCTGCATTAATCAAAAAGTGCTTATTTTGTGCGATAATGACCTTGAATTTCTTTAAACATTTTTCAATAAGTGTAGGTTGTCTTTCTACAATCATGATGAAGTCCTTTTGATGCACAAAGGTTTTAAATTTTGATAAAGTCCCACTTATCTATTTTTCCTTTGTTGGTCCTGCTTTGCTGTAAAATCTAAGAAACCATTTCCAAACACAAGGTTATAAAGATAGGTCCCTTTGTTTTTTCCAGTTTTCTAGTTTTTTAAAATTTTATTTAGGTTGTTGATCCATTTTGTTTATAAATCATGTTAATGTTTATAAATCATGTGTGGTAGGAATCCCCTTTATTCTTTTTCATGTGGATATTCAGTTTTTCCAGCTCCATTTGTTAAAGAGACTATTATTTTCCCATTAAATGGATCTGACCCCCTTAGCAAAAATCGATTCACCGTAGATTTCAGGGTTTATATCTGAACTCTCAACTTAGTCCTGTAGCCAGCAGCGGGTTGTTTTGATAACTGTAGCTTTGAAATGAATTTTAAAATTGGAAAGTGTCAGTCCTCCAACTTCGCTCTTCCTTTTCAGATGTTTTTGGCTATTTGGAGCCCCTTATCCTTCCATATAAATTTGATGATTGGTTTTTCCCATTTCTGCAAAGAAAGCTGCTGGAATTTTGCTTGGGATAGCACTGCATCTGTAAATCACCAGGAAGAAGTGACATCTTAATAATAAAATTTAGTCTTATGATCCATGAACACAGAATGTCCTTCCATTTATTTAAGTCTTTGATTTCTTTTAGCAATATTTTATAGTTTTTCATGTAGAAGTCCTTTATATTCCTGATTAAATTTTTCCTGATATTTGATTCTTTTAGTTGCTATTGTAAATTGAATTTTTACTTGATTTCTTCTTCAGATTATTCATTACTCACAATGGAAACACTAAGGACTTTGGCATGTTGTTCTTATATGCCTCCACTTTGCTGAATCCATTTATTAGCTCTAGTATTTTTGTTGTGGATTTTTAAAAAAAGATTTTCTGTATATAGGATCACATCATCTGCAAATAGGGAACATTTTACTTCTTCCTTTGTGATTCTGATGCCTAACTGTTCTGCCTAGAACTTTCAGTACAATGATTAACAATGGTGACAGTGGGTATCATTGTCCTATTCCTGAACCTAGTGAAAATTTTCTATCTTTTACCACTGGGTACCATGTTAGTGGTAGGTTTTTCATATAAGCTGCTCATCATGTTGAGGACGTTTCCTTCCTTTCCTAGTTTTCTAAGTGTTTTTATCAAGAAGAGGTGCTGGATTTTTGTCAAATGCCTTTTCTGCATCAATTGAGAGGACCATATAGATTTTCCCCTTTGTTCTATTTATGTGGTTTATTACATTAATTGATTTCCTTATCTTGAACCACCCTTGCATACTTGAGATAAATCCAACTTGATCATGGTGTATAATGGTGGTGTATAATCCTTTAATTTGCTAGTATTCTTTCGAGGATTTTTGTGTCTGCATTCACTTGAGATACTGGTCTATGGTTTTCATTTCTTGTGGGACATTTACTGGCTTTGGTTTTGAGGGAAATGTTGGTCTCATAGAATGAATTAGTGAGTGATCCCTCCTTTCCAATTTTTTTGAAGAGTTGGAGTAGAGTTTTTGCTCATGAGGCTGAGCTGTGAGCAACCAGGCACAGGGCTTGTCTCTTTCTGGGTCTCCTCTGTCTATCCTGGCTGCTCTGCTTTCTTCCTCAGCTCAGCTGTAAGTTATCAGGCATGTAGCAGGGCTCATCTCCTCTTGAGCTGCTCCATGGGCCAAGCCTCTTGGGGGCTTCCTACTTAAACATTCCTCTAGTGCTCTCTCACCTGTCAAGATCAAAAGTGGCAGCTTCCTTTATCTGTGTCTGTGTGTGCCTCTCTCTGTGTCACCATTTTAATGAGACCCAGCCAGAGGGTGAAGACTCAGCTGGCTCATGTTTCACTAATTTAGTCCAATCAAAAGCCCTAAACTGATCTTATCAAGTAATCTAATCAAAGGACCTGCAATCACACTTGATTCAATCAAAGGGTATCACACTCACAGGAATAGACAAGCTTAAAAACATAATTTTTCTCTTTTTGGGATTCATAAAATAATTTCAAACTGCCACACCAAGTAACATTTTAATGAATTTTCTTAAACATACACTGTTGTAATGTGAATATAAATTCCTAGAGGGGTTGTAATTTATGTACCACTCCTCCCCTAGCAGATATTGAGTTATTTCCAACATCTTGTTATTATAAACAGGGCTGCAGTAGACATCCTGTACATGTGTCTCATTGCACATGTACGAATATAGCTTTAGGATAAATATCAAGAATTAGAACCATGGTAGGCCTATTAAATTTTAATTTTAATAGATACTGTCAATTTCATTCCCAAAAAGTTGCATTGCTTATACCAACAGTGAGTAAATTTTATTCATACCCTTGCCATCCCCAATTTTTTTTTTTTTTGTGCCAGTTGAAGAGTGAAAAAATGGTATTTAATGGTTATTTTAATTTTAATTTCCCTGACTCCTGGGAAAGTTGAGCATATTTTCATGTGGTTATATGTTATTTATAATTTTTTTCTCTATGTTGCCTCTTCCTATCCTTTGACTAAGTTCTTTTTTTTCATTTAAAAAATTATTGAAGCATATAATTCATACATGAACATACATAAACTACAAGTGTATAGTAAAAGCTGTGAACTTAACAAAACAAATAAGCATGGCATCATGCAAGGCTCTTATACATCAACCCACCACAAATACATTGTTGTAAAACATTTGTAACAAATTATGAAAGAGGATTGTCAAACTATTACTACTAACTATAGTCCATATCTTATATTTGGTCTTTTCCCCCAAACCCATCCTATAATATTTTTGTTCATAAACCACACAATTTATCAAAAGTGTACAATCAATGGCATTTGGTATAATTGCAGAGTTTTGTATTCATCAATATTAGAGCATGTTTAGTTTAAAAAAATTAAAAAATTAAAAAAACAAACCACTATTATTCCCATATGTTCATGCTACTGATTACACATCTTATGATGTGCTTTCAAAACTTCTACTCATTTCCAAACATTTGCAAACAAGTTTTACTAATTCTAAACAGATCAAACCTCTACTTTCTATTCTCTAACCACATTCTATTCTCTGGTGATATATTCTAGCTACAATTCCATGAGTTTGCTCATTATATTTAGTTCATAATAGTGAAAACATACAGTATTTGTCATTTGGGACTGGTTTGCTTTATTCAACTAAAGTCCTCCAGATTCATCCATGTTGTCATATGCTTTATGACTTTATTCTTCTTATAGCTAAATAATATTTCATTGTTTGATATATAACAGCTTGTTTATCCATTCTTCAGTTTATGGACAACTGGGTTGTTTCCATCTTTTGGCAATTCACTATGAACATTGGCATGCAGATGTCAGTCCATGTCACTGCTCTCAGTTCTTCTGGGTATATACCTAAACTGGTAGATGGTAGATCTATAAGCATTTTTATCTCTCTGTGTCATCTAACACTTGTAGTTTTCTGTTTTTGTATTTGTAGCTGTTCTTGCAGGTATGAAATGATATCTTATTTTAACTTTGATTTGCATTTCCCTAATAGCCAGTGATGTTGAGCATTTTTTATGTGTTTTTTTTTGTCATTAGTATTATTCTTTAGAAAAATATCTACTCAACTCTTTTGCCCATTTTTTAATTGATCATTTGTCTTCTTATTGTTGACTTGTAAGTATCTCTTTATATATCATGGATATTAGACCCTTGTTGTGTGTGTGATTACCAATTATTTTCTCCCATTGATTTTGTTGCCTTTTTACCCTCTTTACAAAATCCTTTGAGGTGCAGAAGTGTTTAATTTTGAAGAGGTCCCATTTATCTCTTTTTTTCTTTTGTTGCTGGTACTTTGGGTGTAAAGTTTAAGAGACCACCACCTATGACAAGGTCTGTAGATGTTTCCCTACATTATCTTCTAAGAGTTTTACAGTCCTGGTTTTTATGTTTAGGTCTTTGATCTATTTTGACCATAGAGGTGAGGGTCTATTTCTGAACTCTCAATTAGATTTCATTGATCAGTGTATCTATCTTTATACCAATACCATGATGTTTTGACCACTGTAGCTTTAAAATACACTTCAAGATCAGAAAGTTTGAGTCTTCCAACTTTGCTCTTCTTTTTTAAATGTTTTTGGCTATTCAGGACCCCTTTCCCTTCCAAATAAATTTGGTAATTAATTTTTCTATTTCTGTAAAATAAGCTGTTAGAATTTTGATTGGGATGGTGTTGTTTCTACAAATCAATTTGGGTAGAATTGATGGCCTTATGATGTTTAGTCTTCTAATCCATGAACATGGAATGTCCTTCCATTTGTTTAGATCTTCTTTGATTTCTTTTAGCAGTGTTTTGTATTTTTCTGAATACAGATCATTTACATTCCCAGTTAAATTAATTCCTAGATATTTGCATCTTTTTGTTGCTCTTATAAATGGATTTTTTCCCTTGATTTTCTCCTCAGCTTGCTTATTACTAGTGTATGGAAACACTACTGATTTTTGTGTGTTAATCTTGCATCCTTTCACTTTGCTGAGCTCATTTAATAGCTCTAGCAGTTTTGTATTTTTTACCCACCCCCCGGCAGCTTTAGATGTGCTGTCTGCTTTCTTGTCCATTCACTGTATGTTCTTCTGTGTCTGTATTTATTTATTTTATTACCCCTCCCCCCTTGCAACTTGCTTGCTGTCTGCTTTCTGTGTCCATTTGCTGCAGGCTCTTCTGTGTTCTCGTTTATCTCCCTTCTTTTTGTTGTGTCATCTTGCTGAGTCGACTCTCCGCAGCATCTGCAGGCTGGCAGTGCTTCATGGTGTGCCAGCAAACTGCCTTCACAAGGAGGCCCCAGGACACAAACCAAGGGCCTCCCATATGGTACATGTGAGCTCATCTGATTGAGCCACAGCCGTTTCCCTCTAGTAGTTTTGTCATATGTATTTTGGGCTTTTCTAAATATAGAATCATGTCATCTTTGAAAAGTGAGAGTTTTACTTGCTCTTTTCCAATTTGGATGCCTTTTTTTTTCCTTGCCTAATGGTTCTGGCTAGAATTTTTAGCATAATGCTGAATAACAGTGGCAACAGTGGGCATCCTTGTCTTGTGTTTGATCTTAGAGGGAAAGCTTTCAACTTCTCCCCAAAGAATATGACGTTGGCTGTGGGATTATCATATATCTCTTTTGTTATGTTGTGGAACTTTCCTTCTACTCATATCTTTGAAGTGTTTTTTTATCAATAAGGGATGCTGGATTTTGTCAAATGCCTTTTCTGCATCAAATGAGATGATCATGTGTTTTTTTTCCTTCAACTTGTAAATGTGGAGTATTATGCTAATTGATTCTCATATGTTGAACCACCCTTGCATACCAAGAATAAAACCCACATGAACATGTTGTGTAATTCTTTTAATGTGCTGTTGGAGCCTATTTGCAGGTACTTCATTGAGAATTTTTGCATCTATGTTCATTAGAGTGAATGGTCTATGGTTTTCTTTTCTTGTAGTATCTTTATCAGGCTTTGGTATTAGGATGATGTTGATTTCATAAAATATGTTGGGAAATTTGCCTCCTTTTCAATTTTTTTGAAAAGTTTAATCAGGATTGGTATTAATTGTTCTTGAAATGTTTGGTAGAATTCATATGTGAAGCATTCTGGTCCTGGACTTTAATTTGTTGGAAAATTTTTGATGACTGATTCAATCTGTTTACTTTGATTGGTTTGTTGAGTTCCTATATTTCTTGTAGAGTCAATGTAGGTTGCTCATTTCTAGTAATTTGTTAATTTCATCTAGGTTGTCAAATTTGTTGGCATGTATTTCTCATAATATCCTCTTATGATACCTTTTATTTTTATGGGGTCAGTCAAAATGTCCCCTCTTTCATTTCTGATTGTATTTATTTGCATCTTCTCTCTTTTTTCCTTTGTTATTTTAGCTAAGGGTTTGTTGATTTTATTGATCTCAAAGAACTAACTTTTGCCTTT
Source organism: Dasypus novemcinctus (assembly GCF_030445035.2). NCBI lineage: Eukaryota > Metazoa > Chordata > Mammalia > Cingulata > Dasypodidae > Dasypus > Dasypus novemcinctus. The sequence goes on along the minus strand of NC_080685.1, from coordinate 103,735,690 downwards.
GTTGATTTTCTCTATTTTTTTCTCAATTTCTTTTATTTCATCTCCGGTCTTTGTTATTTCTTTCTTCCTGCTTCCTTTCAGATTGGTTTGCTGTTCTTCCTCTAATTTCTTCAGGTGTTCAGTTAAGTCTTTGATTTTAGGTCTTTCTTCTTTTTAATATAGGCATTTAGGGCTATAAGTTTCCGTATCAGCACTCCCTTTTTTTTTTTTTTAAGATTTTAGTATTTATTTATTCCCCCCATCATTGTTCACACTCACTGTCTGCTCTCTGTGTCTATTTGTTGTGTGCTCCCTGTGTCTTCATTTTAGGTGACAGCAGGAACTGAACCTGGGCCCTCCCATGTGGGATGGAGAGATCCAATCATTTGGGCCATATCTGCTCCCTGCTTGTTGTGTCTCTCATTGTGTATTCTCTTTGTATCTACTCATTGCATCATCTTGTTGTGTCATCTTGCAGTACCAGCCTGTTGTGTCAGCTTGCTGTATTGCCTGTCTTCCTTAAGAGGTACCAGAAAACGGACCCGGGGTCTCCCATATAGTAGGTGGGCACCCAACTGCTTGAACCACATATGCTTCCCAGCACTGCCTTTTCTGTACCCAGTAATTTTGATAAGTTGTATTCTCATTTTCATTCATCTTGAGATATCAACTAATTTCTTTTGCAATTTCTTCTTTGACACACTGAATGTTTATAAGTATGTTGTTTATCCTCCATGTGTTTGTGAACTTGCCCTTTTTCTACCTTTTACTGATTTCCAGCTTCATTCTATTATGATCAGAGAAGGGAAGCTGCTTTGTATAATTTCAACTTTTTAAAATTTATTGAGAGCTGTTTTGTGACCCAACATGTGGTCTACCCTGGAAAAGGATCCATGAGTACCTGAGATATAAGTCTAACCTACTGATTTGGGATACTGTGTTCTGTATATGTTTTTCAGGTCCAATGTATTTATAATACTGTTCAAGTTCTCTATTTCTTCGTTGATCTTCTGTCTAGTTGTTTTATCTATTGTTGTGAATGGCATGTTGAATTCTCCAACAATTATTGTAAAGATGTCTATTTCTCCTTTCCATTTTGTCAAAGTTCACCTCATATATTTTGAGGAAACTGGTTAGATGACTAGATTTTTATGACAGTTACTCCTTCCTGGTGGGTTGTACTGTTTATTAATATATAATGGCCTTCCGCATTTAACTTTTTTTTTTTGCATTTAAAGTCTGTTCTGTCTGACACAAGTATAGCTACCCATGCTCTCTTTTGGTTACTGTTTGTGTTAAATATCTTTTTCCACCCTTTTATTTTCAGTCTATTTGTATCCTTGGGTCTAAGATGAGTCTCCAAAAGACAGCATTTGGATGGCTCATGTTTTTTTATCCATTCTGTCAGTTTATATCATTTGATTGCAAAGTTTAATCTCTTTACATTCAGTGTTATTACTGTAAAGGCATTACTTACTTCAACCATTTTATCTTTTAGATTTCATTTGTCATACCTTATTTTTGTCCATCTTTTTACCCTTTTGGTTACCCTTTCTGATATTCTTCACTTCTATACTCTCCGCCAAGCTTTTCTCTCTTACTTTTTTTCGGGCTGCAGAACTACCGTTAGTGTTTCCTGCAAAGCTGGATTCTTGTTTACAAACTCTCTTAGTTTATGTTAATCTGTGAATATGTTAAATTTGCCATCATATTTGAAGGGCAGTTTTTCCAGGTAAAGAATTATTGACTGGTAGTTTTTCTCTTTCAACACTGATTATATCATACCATTGATCTCTTGCCTCCATGGTTTCTGAAGATTAATCTGCACTAAGTCTTATTGGATGTCCCTTGTATGATTTCCTTGGACCCAGAGGTTTTAAATTTTTATTTAGTCAAATTAATCCATTTTTTTCTTTTACTGCTTTTGCATTTTATGTCTTTTTAAAGAATGCCTTCTCTATATTCCCTTCTATATTTATTTCTAACATTTGCATTTTTAACCTCTAGTTCTTTAATCCACTTGTAGTTTATTTTTGTGAATCATGTGATATAGCAGTTTAACTTTTTATTTTTAAAATGGTTAATCTTCCAGTGCTATATGTTGATATATTCTTTCTCTGCCAACCTAAAATTCTGCTATTATGATATAAAATTTTTTTCATACATACACGAATCTGTTTCTGGATGCTCTATGTTACTTTATCAATATGCTTATTCCTGAGCCAGCACCATGATATTTTAAATACTAATGGTTTTAAAAATATTCTGAGATGTGGTAGGACAAACCATTCATTCTATTCCCAAATAATTCACTTCTTAAAATATTCATGACTTTTATTTTGCATTTTTCCCTTTTCAGATGAATCATTGAGTTAATTTATCAAACATCATTTTACAAACTCTATTGATTTATTGGTTGCAGTTGCCCTGAATTTATAGAATAATCTGAGGGGTACTGTTAGTACTTAAACAACACATTATTCTATGTAATCTCAACTTTTAAGCACATAGGTAAAAAATTTTCATACTAGACGAGGAAAATATATGGGCAGGCTTATATTTGAATTCTTCCATTGTGCACACCCTCCAACTTTCAAACATCCTTGCTTTTCCCATAATATCCAGTTAGTAGGACTCAATTTGTATGAAACTTTCATTTTCTGTTAGAAATGGGTCTAGGAGAACAAACATTTTTAACTAATTGGGGGCCAGCTCAACTTAAAAAATGATCTACTTTTCCTTGCTGTCTCCAGGCTTAACAAAATATCTGCGCTTACAGTTCACTGGGAGTTAAACTTATAGACTTATCATCCTTGTATGGAAAAACATATTAAGTTAAACTTCAATTATTTAAAGATTTTGTGATAACTCAACTTCAGCTGGACTGACAATTCACTTTGCCCTACTTAAAAAGAAGGGTTTACTTAGCAAATTAATAGTATAAATAGGCAGTGAGCATGTTTAAGTCACTTTGAACACTATTTTTAAGGACTTTAGCAAATTAATTTTATGCAAATGGTGTTGCTAATGCTAGTGCTGCTAATCTGTTCATTAAAGCCAGAGGGAGCAAACTTTATTTGGCAATTAGTTGAAGTTACTATATGTATTAAAAAGTACTAAAACAGCATTTCTTCTAAAGTGCACTATAAATTTAGTTTTTTTCACTAATTCAGGCTTTACAATAGTGTGAAATATTGAGCTTAGATGTTTGCCTGTTTCGCAAGGGGTGGGGGATGGTTACTGCATTGCTGGGAAATTTCAAAAGTAATGTGTTCTTTGACTTCACCCCTGAACTGAAGTATAAACGATGCATTCCTGCCTGAGAGGACCAGGGAGCAGGGAGACTGCACTGTCGGTCTTTCAAAGGCAGGGAAGAACTGCCATTCCTTAATAGGACAACGATGTGCCCTAATCTATTATCAACTGGCAGGCTGCTGTTGCAGTCAACTTCTCTCCCTGCTCCAGAAACGCCATGTTGTCTGATAGCGTTTGGAATGAGAGACAGAGCGGGTGGCAACTATCGATGTGACCTTTCAGGTTATCTATAGGACACTGAGTGCATTTAAAGGGATAAAGTTTGACATTTGCAGTTATGATCATTCATATTCTCGTCATCTGTCCATTGATCTAAGACACTGGTCACATCAATGTCTCGACGCCCAGTGACAAATGTGACATCTGATTGATAGGCAGGAGCTCAAGTGAATTTTGCCATTTATTATAATTATTGTTGAGTCAATTTTCCTTCCCCAGTTACAGGGGCACAGGGTGGTGAGCTGTCAAAAGGAAAGAAATGGCTGCTTCATGTCAGGGCAAGCTTTTGGAAATATTTTAATGTTGACAAAGGTTGTCTTCCAGCCCTGATATCTTCTTTTTTCTCCACCGTTTTCCCAATAAAATAATAGTAAAAATGATAAGCCCTATCAGATTGGGGGGGGGAGTCTACTGTGTACCAGATGCTTTATATACCTTATTTCTAGATATATTCATTATCTATTACCTTGTAACAAATAACCCCAAATGTTAGAGGCTTTAAACAATAAACCTTTATTGGCGACCAGTTTCTACAGGTCAGGAAACTCAGTGAAACTTAACTGGGTACCTCTGGGTCAGGATCCTTCACAAGGTTGCAATCAAAATGCCAGCCCAGGGTCCCTCACAAGACTGCAGTAAAGGTTACAATCAGCTTAATACTCGACTGGGGGAGGATCTGCTCCAAGCTCACCCAGTGGCTGTTGCCAGACCTCACATCCTTGCTGGCTGTACATGTGTGACATCACATAGGCTTCTCCAGACAGTTGTTTACAACATGGTGGCTGGCTGCTTTGAGGGTGAGAGAGCCAGGAAGAGAATGAGAAAGAACCCTGAGTGGAAGCCACAGTCTTTGTAGTCTAATACCTGGAGTGACATCCCTTCGTTTTTGTAAGAAATGAATCTCCTAGCCCAGCCCTCTCAAGAAAGGAGGCTGCACAGGGCCCTGAAAACCAGGAGAAGGGACCACTGTGGACCATCTGAGAGGCTGCCTGCCACACGATGCATATGAGGGAGGGAGCAGAGTCCCTTTGTGCTCTAGAGAAAGGTTAACCAAGATGTATAGAGCGACTTGTGTAAGAACACACAGCTACTATTGTAGAACAGACATTTCAATCAGGTTCTTTTGATTCTGCTCTCCATGCTTTTGATCATCACATAAAACTGTCTCTCCAGGTCATGCGTGCTTTACTGATCCTCACACATGCCAGGAAACAAGCTGTACTACCTCCGAAAAAGGGAAAAATAGACTCATTCTGACAGACGCATCTTACTTAAAGGACTAAAGTGCTAAATTTTTTAAATGAAAGCTTCAGGGTCAGACATAGGCAGGTCTGTTCAAGGACTAACTATATCACTAATCAGCTCTGTGATTTTAGTCAGGTTTCTCAATCTCCATGACGTTAATTTTTAAAAATAAAATGTTATTGAAGTATGTCATTCATACGGGAGTATACATAAACAGTTTTTACACGTGTAGTAAAAGTTGTGAAATTACAAAACAAACAGGCGTATCAACATACAGGGCTCCCATGCATCACCCAACCACCAACGCCTTGCATTGCTGTGAAACTTTTGTTACAAACTATAAAATAGCATCATCAAAATGTTGCTAACTATAGCCCATATCTTACATTTGATGTATTTTCCCCCAACCCCCCGATTATTGACACCCTACATTAGTATTAGACATTCTTATATTTGTCCTATTAACCATAGTCTATCTACAACTATTGTAGTCCCTGTGTTACACAGCCTTGTGTTTTGTCTAGTCCATTCAAAGTGTATACTCAGTGGCTCTTGTTTTGATCACAGAGTTGTCCTTTCATTACCTCATTCAATTTTAGAATGTTTTCATTATTCCAAAAGGAAAAACCCCCTTACCTACTTATATCCCCATAGTTGTCTCTTAGACTTGATATATCTTCTTTACCACTGTTGCACATATATTATAATATTGCTGTTAACTACCATCCTTAATTTACATTAGTTGTAATTTTCCCATGTATCATTATAATTCTTAACACTTTGTGAAAGAAGTCTTTTATTTATACTACTACCCACAATCTTCATCCACCACCAAAATCACTGTTATACATACCCTAGATTTATTCTAATTTCCTTTCAATTGGCATACATCTACAGACTACCCCTTTCAGCCACAAGCTTATTTATAAATCAGCAATGTTAGTTATGCTCACTATGATGTGTCACCATCAACTCTATACAGTTCCACACCTTTACAATAAACCTTAATAAAAATTCAACACACATTTAGCATCAGCTCCAATTCTCAACCCACTAATATAGCCACTAAAATAATTTTTAAGTATTTAAACATTTTTAAAAATTTTAAGCATTTTTTTCTAACTTCCTCCTCAGATTACTCATCAGTACTGTATAGAAATACTACTGAGTTTTGCATATTAATCTTGTATGCTCCCACTTTGTTGAACTCGTCTACTAGTTCTAGTAGATTTGTTGTGGAATTTTCAGAATTTTCTAGAAATAGGATCATTTCATAAGCAAATAGCTAGTTTTACTTCTCCTTTCATATACAGGTATCTTTTATTTCTATATCTTGCCTAACCGCTCTAACAAGAAATAGCACAATATAGATAACAGTGGTGACAATGGGCATCCTTGTCATGTTTCAGATCTCAGTGGGAAAATCTTCAGTCTTTCACTCTTGAGTACAATGCCAACTGTGATTTTTCATTATATGTACTTTGCCATGTTGAGAAAGCTTCCTTCTATTCCTACTTTTTGGAGCACTTTTATCAAGAAAGGATGCTGTATTTTGCCAAATACTTTTTCTGTGTTAATCGAGAGGATCATGTGGTTTTTCCCCCTTAATTTATTAATGTCATTTATGACACTAATTGATTTTCTTGTGTTGAAAAACCCTCACATACTTGGGATAAAATCCAATTACTCAGGGTGTATAATTCTTTTAATGTGCTTTTGGATTTTGTCTGCAAATATTTTGTTGAGGATTTTTTCGTCTATATTCATTAAAGAAATTGGTCTGTAATTTTCTTTCTGTGTGGTATTTCTCCTGGTTTTGTTATTAGGGTGATGTTGGTATTAGATGAGTTTGATAGCATTCCTTCTTGTTCAGTTTTTTTGGAAAAGGTTTGGCCAGATTGGTATTAGATTGTCTTTGAATGATTGGTAAAATTCTCCTGTGAAACCATCTGGTTCTGGGTTTTTCATCTTTGGAAGGTTTTTGTTGACTGTTTCAATCTCTTCACTTGTGATTGGTTTGTTGAGGTCTTCTATTGCTTCAGGGTCCATGTAAGTGGTTTTATGTTTCTAGGAATTTGATCATTTTGTCTGTATTGTCTAGGTTTGGGTGTACAATTGTTCATAGTATTCTCTTATGATTGCTCTTATTTCTGTGGGGTTCAGTAGTAATGACCTGGTCTCATTTCTGATTTTATTTATTTGCATCTTCTTTTTCTTTTTCTTTGTCTGTCTAGCTAAAGGTTTGTCATTCATTGATCTTGAAGAAACAGTATTTTATTGATTCTTTCAATTTTTGTTGTTGTTCTAAATTTCATTTATTTCTGCTGTATTTTTTTTATTTCTTTCCTTTGGCTTGGTTTGGAATTAGTTTGCTGTTCTTTTTCTAGTTCCTCCAGGTATGCAGCTAGGTCTTTGATTTTGGCTTTTCTTTTTGAATGTAAACATTGTGGACTATAAATTTCCCTCTCAGTATGGCCTTTGCCGCTTCCCAGAGGTTTCGATATGTTATGTTCTCGTTTTCCTTCATCTTAAGATATTTACTAAATTCTCTTGCAATTTCTTCTTTGACCCACTATTATTTAAGAGTGTGTTATTCAATCTCCATAAATTTGTGAATTTCCCCCTTTTTCTTCCATTATTAATTTCCAGCTTCATTCCATTATGATCAGAGACAGCATTTTCCATAATTACAGTATTTTTACATTTATTGAAACCTGTCTTGTGACACAACATATGCTCTATCCTGTAGAAGGATCCATGAGCACTTGAAAAGAATGCATATCCTACTGATTTGGGGTGTAAAGCTCTATAAAACTTTGTTAGGTCTCATTAATTTAACATGTTATTTAAGCTCTCTGTTTCCTTATTTATCCTCTGTATGATTAATTTTTATTTATAAAGCTTGTATCATGTCACCTTCATGGAACAGTTTTAAGATCCAAAGAAAAAATATATGTAAGGTATCTAATGTATAATTGGTGCTTAACTAATTTTCTTTGTATTTGTACCTCACACAACTGTGAAAATTCAGCAGACACTAATGTTTATATTTTCCTTAAATGATGGATCTTTCTTCAGTTACAAAAATCTCTTAAATGACTGTCATTGCCTGTTCTAATGGTTGAATCTTTAAAGTTATTTCTTCCTCATTGGTGAGAATTTTAAATTTCTTTACCCAAAACTTCATTTTTTCAAGAACTTGTGCTTTAGCACTAGGCCAGAAGAGATTTGGAGATTCTTTGCCAGTATTACCTGAGTTTTGTATAAGTGGTTGTACCTGTTGAGAAAGTTGCTTTGAATAAATCATCACCTTGGTTTTTGTCTCCCCTACTCCATTTACATTTCTGAAATGAATCCCTTGAAATGAAGACTACTGTATTTAAGACAGAAACACACAACTGTACATTCTTCCCATGTCTACCTTCAGATGACTGTTATCCTGGACAGAAATTCTTCTGATTTCTACTGAATCCATAAAATCCTGTTCTCAGTACAATTTTTCTATCTTCAATGTAATAAATCATTTCAAAGAATGTATTAAAACAAACAAACAAAAAACTCCAAAACAGGAAGGAAGTGAATTGACGTATGGAGCAGTTTCTTGTTTGTTCTCCGTATGTAACAACTGTAAACACAAACATTTATTGGGGAATATTTTGTAACAGAAAAATCTCAACCAAACTTTTGATAAAATGTATTTCCTTCTGCAGCTTATCTAGAAATGAGAATGCTGTTCATGTTGGATGATCTCATACACCGAAGTGTTAAGAGATTAGCTGCAATGTATCCTTGGGCAGCTTATGGTCATTGATTTTTGCTTAAGCTGGCTTTTCAAGAATGATGGTTGGCCTCATTGCCACCACAGACTTACAGACAAAAGACACTGTGTGCATTTTTAAATGGGACTTGAGTTCTAACTCATGCCATCTCCAAACTGTCATGAAATGCAACATTAATTAGATTAACTGATATTTTATGGAGCAACTATGGGAAGAGTATTGGGATAAATATTCTTATCTCTGTTAAGAGATACTCATGTGAACCCTATGAATTATTATTATTGTTGTTGCCATTTTTAAAATTCAGAGGATAAAGCTAAGTATATTAAACAATTTTCCTCAGGTTGTATAGACAGTAATTCACAGAACCAAGATTAGAATTTATGTCTTCTGACTCCAGTCAAAAGCTCTTTCTATTCTATGTCAACCTTGGAAAGGAATGAGTGGCCACACTTTTAAATGTTTGCTATTAACTGAATAGGATAGATATATTTCTGATGTTCATTTTTCATTCATATTCCAAGAAAGTATCTTCAAGGATCTTACTGTTTTGCAGAAAGGAATAGGTACTTCTACTTTAAATTTAAAATACTCACCAATTTCCTTTCCCAAATTGCTTACCATTAGAACCATAAGATTAGCATTCAAGGATGAGGTGTTTTGTAGGATTGAAATCAATCATGACTGGGGAAAAGAACAGAGCCAACTCTTGACTAACTAAAATAATAGAGGACAGGACTTGTATGCATAATCTAAGGTCTGTAATGACTCCTAATTTTTAAATTTAACCAGTAGTTTTGGGCTTTTCCTCAAATCATTCTAATTATTCTTGAGTACCAGTAAACATAAGCAAAAGTAAATATTTTATCAGTTAGACATAGAGTCAGCTGTGAGCAAATGACACTTCCAATACAGTAAATTAAGCAGTTAATTTCTCTGTCATATAAGACAATATCTGGAGTTCAGCAGCACTGAGGTGACTCCAAATTATCAGGACCCAGTCTTCTTTTGGAAGAGCCTTTCCAGCATCTCAAAGATGTAGCCTTTGTACTTGTGTCTAAGATGGTTGTAGGCAATGGCCACCACAGATATATTTCAAGCAGCAGGATAGAAGAAAAGAGGAATAGGATTTAGCCATTCCCTTTAAGAGGCTTCCTGGATGATGAGCAGAATTATAGTTTTAAGTTGAGATACCAATATGCTAGACTAAAAGTAAAAATTCTGTTATTTGTAGAGAGAAGGTAAGAATGGATGGTTGATGGCAGCGAAGAGTATCTACCACAGACGTTCAGCTCCTTTTAATGTTTAGAATTTCACAAAAATAATAATATCTGATAGGGTGGTCAAAACCTGGAGTTCAAAAGGAGGGATTTCAAAGACAAAGTGTGTATCCATATCTATTCCTGGGTAACCAAAGGTAGAACATAAACTCTCCATGCTTAATAACTTCCATTGCTGGAAAATGTGGAGATAAAATTTTTCACAGAATAAGAACAGAAGAATAAAGCCATATCCATGATCCAGTAGACTTTAGCTGTGGCAAAAGGGTATTTGTAAAAAGAGAGGGATAATCTTGCTTATGGCAACCTGAAAAGTCTGTTCTCCCCAACACCTTAACTTTCTGTATTAACCTATATGGTCCTACCACATGTTAATTGATTGAAGCTAGGTTTGAACCCTTTCAATCTTCAAATTATCTCTCAATGTAATGAAAAATATATTACCTACTGTATAAATTAGTACTTGCTTTAGTTGCCCAAAATTTATCTGCCAAGCTTTGGCTGCCTCTCCTTTGGTCTACCTAGTGTCCTAGACTGTGGTAAATAAAGTTTGGCTTGTTCTAGTTACTTTGTGAAGAGAAAGGAATGTAGTAGGAACAGTGAGAACTGCCCCACCCTGATATTCCACCTATTTTTAGTTTATCCTGGCATTCCCTTACCAAAAAGAAAATAGCATAAATCTTTTATAAAAAATCTTTCATACCATCCACCTCAATCTCTGTCGTCTTTTTTAGCAATGTTTCTTTCCCGCCTGACCATATTTTTTCTCACTGCTAATGTCATAACTACCACAGAAGCTATTAGTAATAGCTTAACTAGTTGAACATAAACATTCAAGGCTTATCCCTAATTAATTTTTCCTGACTTGGCTCAGCTGTAACTAGGTGGCATTTTATCCCCCCGGGCTTCAGTTGATTCAATTGTAAAATGAATGCTCCTGGGCTAGATGGTTTCTAAGCTCCCTTCCAGCCCTGGAAAAGCCAATGATTCTGGGACTCTACTGGCATGTGATCTGATAAAAATGTTTTGGGAAATCCTATTCTTCTAACCACATAGTAATGAATAGATATGTCTATTCTTTAAAAAAAAATGGCACAAAGACTGCACCCATCTTTGCTTACTGCTGATAGCAACCCAATTGTCCAATTACCTCATCCTCCTAAAGGTCTTACATTCTTGCGCTACTCTGAAGTGAAAAAAGCTTCATGATTTGACTTAAATACAGCTCTCAATGAGCTGAACCAGAGAGGTATAATGGTGTGAATAAATACAGATTACAATTAATTAAAAATCACTCATATTTGCTTTTGGCACTGTAGCACATTTTCTTTTGTGGAGCGCTGATTTCTAATTATGCATTCCTCTGTATAAAAAATTATGAGTCTGTATTTTCTGATGATTCACCTTGTATCCAGGAATGCACTCAAGCTGGGGGAATCCAGCTAAGATGAAAAATAAGTGGTGAGTTTCCCACATACAAATAATTGAGCATGTAGTTTTATCATCTTTTATCAAAAAGAACTTAAAGTGGTCTATAGAACTATATACAATACAATGTAATTGAAAATGTATCATATTGTGTTAAATCAGATCCTCATGCCAGGGCAACTTCAACATTCAAATAGGTACATTTGTCTTTGGAAAGTTTGCAACTCCTCAAGATAGACTCCTAGTATGTGTAAAACTTTTAAAATAAGGATAGTAATAGTTCCCCTGCTGTATTAATAAATCACCACAGTTCCTATGTGAGAGACTGACAGCAGCTGTCAGAATACAGTTTCTTTGAGATGCTTTATAAATACCATGTAAAGAGCCAGATTGTTCTTTAACAGCCTTGTTATCCTAATGAAATCACTCTGCCTCCTAATCTTTGCTCCAGACACCACCAAGGTTGGGCAAAGGAAGCCCCATCTCCCCAAATGACTCTAAACACCAAGTTTGGCTGACAGATTAATGATTGGATCTGCCTCCCCATTAATTTATTTGCAGGAGACACCTGTGCCAATAACCTCGTTAGGGTTTGGAGCTTGTCCCTAGAAAGGCATGCCTTCCCTCTCACTGAGTCCGCTTCCCATAATTCTTAATTACTTTCTATTGCCTAGTGGGGAAAAGGCACATGACATGGAAAATTTTATAGGGTATAATCATTAACCAACTCTGTTCTTGAGTGGAGTCAGAGTAACAGAGGAAATGGTCTGTCTCAAACCCCTTAGCTACTTTCGAAATCATTGGCCAGAGGAATTTTCCACGTGCACATTCTGCTTGTGAGCCATTACCACAAAGATAACAACAAACACATTCAGAGCACTTACTTTCGTGCCAGGTCCCACAGCCCTTTACAAAGCATTCATTTAATTCCCCCAGCAACTCCGTGAGGGAAGTAATTGTTATTCTCATTTTACAGAAAAAGTGAGGCACAGAAAAGAAGCCACTTGCTTACGAGATGGATCCAGGATGCAAAACCAGCTGTCTGGCTGGAGAGTTCTTACTCTGACATCCTTGCTCTTTATCCCGTAGAAAAGAGACATTATGAAAGAGAAAAAAATACTTTTTGAACGTAGATTATTTGTTTTTAAACATTTATCAAAACCACTGTGGAAATGAATATGGCTCTGAGATATCCCTTAAGCATCACAAAACAAAGATGGTCAGCAGTTTGAGTAAATGCTCAATTTCATTTTAGCAGGGAAAGTTTCTTTTGCGTATTGAGCTCTCGCCCCCTAGTCCGGCATCCCCCAGCCTTGGCTGCACACTGGGCTCTCCTGTGCAGCTTTTCAGATGGCTGAATTCCAGGCTGTCCTGTCCCTGCACGGAAAGCTATCATGTCAAATAGCGAGAATGCTATAAAGAAAGCGGAAGGCGGGAACAAGCGTAGAGCGCGCTGGAGAGATGGTGTTGTTTTAAATAGGGTATCATCTCTGAGGACGTGACATCTGAGCAGAAACCTGATTGCAGCGAGGGAGCAAGCCTTGCCAATATCTCTGTGTGTGTGTGTGTGTGTGTGTGTGTATGTATCAGGCAGAGGGAAATGCAATTCAAAGGCCCTGAGGTGGGATCACGCTTGGTTAGTGGGGACCATTTGGTGTGCAATCTCATGGATCATGGGGAGGCTGGAGTCCATGGAACAGGAGCGTGACATGATCTTCAATTACACATAGATTTTATTTGTTTTCTTTACTATTATAACTTTTTATTTACCCTCTCCCCCAGAGGGTTCTTTCATCTGTCTGCTCACTGTCTGTTCACCTTCTCCAGGAGGCACCAGGAACCAAAGCCTCCCACATGGGAGGGGAGGGCCCAATGGGCTGCCCCGTCTGCTGTCTTATGGCATCTGTTCGTGTAGGTGTCTGTTCATTGTGGTGGGTGCAGTGTCTACTCGTCTTTCTTTTTTAAAAAAAATATTTATTGATTGATTTTTTTCCCCTTCCCCTCCCTTGCCCTGCTGGTTTTTTCGCTCTCTGTGTCTATTCACTGTGGGATCTTCTGTATCTATTTCTCTTTTCTGTCTTCTCATCTTTCTCCTCCAGGATTCACTGGGATTTGATCCTGGGGACCTCTGATGTGGAGAGAGGTTCCCTGTCACCTACACCACCTCAGTTCCTGGTCTCTGCTGCACTTCATCTTGACTCTCCCCTTCGTCTCTCTTTTGTTGTGTCATCATCTTGCTGCGTGACTCACTTGCATGGGCACTGCATCACCAGGCACTTGGCTCACCGCACAGGCACTCAGCTTGCCAAGCAGGCACTGGCTCGCAGCTCAGGCATGCTTTCTCTTCTTCTTTTTCACCAGGAGGCCGCAGGGATCAAACCTGGGTCCTCCCGTTTGTTAGCAGAGGCCTCATCACTTGAACCACATCTGCTTCCCTTCTTGTCTTCTTAAGGAGGCACAGGGAACTGAACTTGGGACCTCCCCTGTGGTAGGCAGATGCCCAACTGACTGAGCCACGTCTGCTTCCCTTTCCTTTATATTTTAAAAGTATCTTTGGCCACGTGTGGTAAATGAACTGGAAGAAGCAAGTATAAAAGACGAGGACTATTGTACAATTGTCCCGGAGGAAGAGGTTTGTTGATTAAGGCTGTGGGGTGAGCAGTGATGGAAAGAAAAGAGATATGATATTTGGTGATAGATTGGACTTGAGGTAAGAGAAAAAGTATGGGGTAAAATGACATCTAGTTTTTGCTCCTATAAAAACAAGCAATGCTGTTTACTGAGATGAAGGACAGGGGAGTGGGCAGATTGTGAGGTGGGAGCAGGAATCAAGAATTCTGTTTTAGACCCATCAAGTTTGAGTTGCCTTTTAGACATCCAAGTAAGACTGTCAAATGGAAAGTTTAATAATCAAGGCTGGATCTCATAGAAGAAGTTAAGCCTAGAGATACGAATCTGGAGTTCATTGGTTTATCAATGGATGGTTTATGAATGATTTATAAACTCCCTAACTTATGTTTTTTAAATATTAGCTGCTTGACTATTTTGCTAATGTATGTTTTTTGGTGCCTCAGTCAAACATAAATGTGACCAATAACATTGTAATTTATTTGTAGACACCTGTCTTGCCTCAGTTTTCAAGTAAATATATTTATTTTCCCCTTCACATCCAAATCACTTATTCCATTTCAACTTTGAATTCTTTTTCTTATCTCCTCTCATCTTTACTAGACCATTCCCACTCCTGACAAGTCAAATAATTCCAGAAGGGGGTTTTCCTTTACAAAGACACTAAAATCCTTCAGTGTGAGCTGAGCTGTGCATGCCTAGGGATAGAGGTGGTTTGGGGAACCAGTAACTGCCTTCTCACCTGGGGACCCACCTTCCTCCATGGCCTTTGATTAAAGTGGCTCTAAATCATCTTGACTATCATTGCTCTTAAAAAGTATGCACCACTCTAATCTGTGCTGAGATACTTTTAGACTTTTTTTTAAATCATTTATGTAAGTGCCTGCCCATGAAATGTTCATTAGATTTGATCTCTTCCATCTACGTTTGCGTGCATGTGGGTGGGTGATCTGATGAGAAACAGAGATTTGTTTTACATAAGGCCTGCCAGTGGAAATTTACTGCTTTCTGAAATGTTCAGTGTCTGTCTCTGCTTCCCTTGTTTTTTGTTTTTGTTTCTTTGCATTAGATATATTAAGCTACTTTATGTTACATTGCTGAAAAGGGAGCTCAATAAATAGAAACGGACACCTACCCAAAACTCACATCCATTTATAGACCTTTTTTTTCATAATTGACTGCAAACATTGATCTAAAGCAAATATGTTGATGATAGAGACTCAGGGTAATACTAATTGAAATTAAAATGTATAGGGTATAAAAGCAAAGTCTTGTGCTGGGATTCAAGAATCAACGGCTTGAGTACAGTGCAGAGTAGGGTCTTCGGCTTGATAACTGTTCATGTGGAAAATTCTTGGGAGGATAGATTTAATTGACGCAGACTCCAAATAAGCTAAAAGAGCTGTAAAGCAGTTAGGGCACTCCGCGAAAAAAGCTTCTTTAATGGAAGCACAGTTTCTAGGTCAAAGAATGTAAGTGTCTGGAATGGCCAAAAACCATCTGGATTTCATACGCAGATAGGCCACAAGATAGACATGGATTTTAACAAAATAGAGCCAGTTTAATGAAAGATGGTGAAGGTAGAAAAAAGAGTGAAAAACCATATTATATAAGGAACTAATGAAGCAAGTGGATAACTTCAGCCCGTGGAAAGGTAATGAGAGGAGTGGGGAAGTTAGCGTATGAGAAGTGTCTTTAAATAGTTGACGAACTTATTAAATAGAAGAGAGATTAGCATCATTTGATATAATTTTACAGGAAAGAACTAGAAACAATGCCTGGGAAGGTATATGGCAGTAGTCCTTAACCGTGGCTGTCCTCAGAATGTCTGTGGAATCCTGGGCCTCGCCCTAGTGATTCTAATTCAGAGGTCTTGAGTGGGCCCTAGTAATCTCTAGTTTTGAAAATGTCTTATGGAGACTGGTGCTCAGCTTGGTTTGAGAACAACTATAAGGAGGCCAATTTCACTTTAATATAAGAACTAATTTTCTAACAATTACCAGTATTCAAAAGCAAAAACTGAAATTTGTTTGCCCTGTGGGGGACGCAAGCATTTTATTACTGGAATTGTCCAAACCATGGCTAAGTATTGAAGTAAGGATTTCTTCTTCAAAAGCAAGTTGTGCCGGAAGCAGACTTGGCCCAATGGTTAGGGCATCCGCCTACCACATGGGAGGTCCGCGGTTCAAACCCCGGGGCCTCCTTGACCCATGTGGAGCTGGCCCATGCGCAGTGCTGATGCGCGCAAGGAGTGCCGTGCCACGCAGGGGTGTCCCCCGCCTAGGGGAGCCCCACGCGCAAGGAGTGTGCCCCGTAAGGAGAGCCGCCCAGCGCGAAAGAAAGTGTAGCCTGCCCAGGAATGGTGCTGCACACACCGGAGAGCTGATGCAGCAAGATGACGCAACTAAAAGAAACATAAATTCCCAGTGCTGCTGATAAGGATAGAAGTGGTCACAGAAGGACACACAGTGAATGGACACAGAGAGCAGACAACTGGGGTGGGGGTGGGGATTAATAAATAAATAAATAAATAAATAAATAAATAAATAAATAAAAAGCAAGTTATGTGAGATGACACTGAGGCCAAATGGCTCTTTAAGGGCCTATAAAAGCTACGAGGGCAGGAAGGATATCTGGTTGCATTTCTACCCCATGTGATCAGATATTTCCTGACCATTGAATGAATAAACTGATCTGCTCTTCCCAGGAAGTACACTTCAGTTAGCAGGTAATAGGGACAGCGAGGGACTAGAATCTACTTTCCGAGACTCATTTTTAAAACCATGTTATCTCATACAACAACATCACTCTGTCCTGCAGCACGTGCCTCCTTTTTTCACACATTGTCTCAACAGAAAGTTTCAACACTCAGAGCCAATGCTGCAGAATTTCAAAATCACCTAAAACATGATATAAATGACAACATATAACATGAAAGTGGTTTTAAGATATAAAACACGAAGAAATACAATTAATGCCATTTTATAGTAACACCTACTACTCTCATATCCTTGGACCCCAGGACCACACCTGACCTCACCATTCACCCCAGGCATCTGTTCTAAGCCAATCTCTACCTTTAGGTTCCACATTTGCCTGCTTTTTTAAGCCAACAAGAGTCTCAGGACCTGTCCCCTTCAGAAAATGACATGAAGAGATTTTTAAATTTTTAACCTCCATATTCTTTGACTCTAATAGGAGAAAATCCTAGTACTCTTTACTGTATTTTTCTCTCACCTCAGAAACCAGAAAGATTTCCTCACTCTCCACTACAACAACCATATTTTTTTCTAATTCTTTGATTTTGCAAATGTTCTTTCTCCTTTCAACAAATCCAAATTCCAGTCATCTTTTTAGATTCAACTACAAGATTCAAGCTACACTTTCCTCACTTTTTTTTTTTCTGGATTAATCCAGAATATACTAATCTTTCCTGTCTCTGAACTCCTATAACATTTATATCCTTATCCCACCATTTGTGGCTTAACCAAGTCCTCTCTTAAAATATTGTTTAATGATAGTAGCCTTTGAGAAAATACCAAGAAGTGTACGTCTCCTGGAGTATACACACAATGTATTTTCTCAGAAAATACATTCGTGTTGATTTCATATAACATTAAGTGCATTGATCCAGTTAAGATAAAAAATCATCTGACATCAGAATTTATTTGATAATTTTTTCATGAAGAGATCCAAAATCTGACTTTCTGAATTACACACAGTCTTAGAATCAGTGTGTTTGTATGTATGTTTATGTATTTGCTGTGGTTACTCCTACATTCTCCGCCTTCCAGAAAGTTCCATTTTCAATTCTGATTCATCTTCATTCTCACCATAGGCCTCACTCTCATCCAAAGCTCAGAGAATGATGCTGTCAAACTTGTCAGGATTTGTTACTTGATAGCAAAATGTTCACACCTTTGACAGACCTGTCAGATTTTTGTACCCAAACCAAATGAACACACAAACTAAATTTTCCTACCACCAGACTAGAGGGCAGAAATCAGTTCTCAGAAATAGTTGAAGTCGTTGGCTCTCTACCAACAAAAAGCCAGTAAGGGCAACTATTCATCCATAGTTTGTCAGATTCCTGCCCAAGGTGTCTTGGCATTTTTAAAAATAATTAAACATCCTTTTCTAGAGGCAGACAATGGAGAGGAATGAAGGGAGATTGGAGGTCAGACCATATGAATGTTATTGCCTTCATAAATGACATGAAATCATCCAAATTTTCACAATGATGAAAAGTTAGATTAATAAATATTCTAGAGAAGTGCCTTCACATACTTAAAGAGACCAAACCTATAAAAGAACAAATGAGAAAATATTAATAACACAACCCTATGAAAGAAAGAACAAAAAATAAAAAATAAAGTTAATACACATTCTTTAAAAAAAAGTATGAGTTGAAAATGATAGAGAGTAAAAGAGACAAATGTAAGGGATAAAGTGGTAGAGAAAAGTGAGTTTGGGTACAGACTCAGATCTAGGCTGTTAATTTTTAAGTACTATGTAAAACATCAATTATAATGATATTTATTATTAATAACTTTGGGGTAAGCTATTAGAGAAAAAAAATCTCAGTTAATTCTAGAAAGAGTTTATGTGGACAACTCTGGTAAGAGAGATTATAGTCAATCTGTCTACCTTCCCCAGTCACTTCCAGTCTAAACATCACACCTGAGCGGTAGCTCCTGTGGTCCATAGGCTGGCAGGGCCTGGACAGTGGTGAGAGCTAATGCAAGAATTTTTTACCCTGGGTAATAATTGACCTCTACAATTCCATTGACCAGAGAGGAAAGCAGTGCTGGGCTGCATGGGTTTTCCTGTAAGAGACATTGTGAGGTTGCTGAACAAGTTGGTAGACTGGGTACTTTTAACCCCAAAGGTTATTTAAAAAAAAAAAAGTTTATAAAAAAAAAAGAGCATAAACTTTTTCAGTTGGAAAAATGAGGAACCATTTCTCAACAAGGAATTGGCCACTTGCTGGCTAGAATATCAGTCTCTCACAGGGCAGTGGTTACTAACACTTGAGCTACCCCAGCAGCAAGATCTTCAAGGTTGAGTATAATCAAGGGGAGGCAAAGAGAGAAATAACTCATTTAAGGGGGGGTCAGGAGCCTGAGGGTGGAAAAATAAACAGAACACCCAGAACATAAACTAGAATTTTGGAAGGCGAGAGATGACAACTTGAATGGCCACAAAAAATATTAAAAACATAAAAAGACTTAAATACATTCTGGAAAAAGTTATTGTCAAATTTGAAAAATCTGGTAGTTCTAAGAGCTCTAGCAAACAAATTACAGGAGTTCCAGAAGAGGGGGTAGCACAAGGAAATACTTGACTGGTCTTTGTCCCCAGTTTCTGGGGAGGTATCCTCTGAATCTTTGGAATTTCCTGGAAATTCTGTTTTACATGGAGGACGTAGGACCACACCTGATAGTCACAGGTGGGACCAGCAGCATCTGCAGACTTAAGGGCAGAGACTGGCCACCCCAGAAAGACAAGCCATGTGATCAGGGGGTTGGGGCCATGACCCCAATATTAGCCCATATCTGCCCATCTCTACAGCCTCTGAGAAAGGAGGGAGCTGCAGATTGAGTTCAACCATGTGAACATTGATTCTGTCAATTATGCCTATGCAATGAGACCCAGTATAAGTTCAGGATACTTGAAGCCCAGAAAAGCATCCAAGATTGAGAAGATACGCCTCTGTGTCAAAGGGGTGACACATTTGACTCCACATCGAGAGGACATAGAAGCTTGAGTCTGAGACCCTCCCAGACCCCGCCTTCAGCATCTTTTCTTTTTGCTTCTTCTTATTTGTATCCTCTTATTATAGTAAACAAAAACCTAAGTATAGTGTTTTAAGAAAGTTCTAGCAAATTATTGAACCTGAGAGTGTGGTGGTAACCTCAAATTTGTAGCCAGTTGGAAGGAAATGCAAGTGGTCTGGGCCGCTTAACTCGTGACTGGTGCCTGAAGGAGGATCTTATGGAAGATTGCTTTTAACCTGTGGAGTCTGGCTTAAATACGGGTAGTCAGAGTCAAAATTAAATTCATGTTAGTTACTTCAGTACTTACAGTTGGTGTCAGAAGCTGTTGGAAGTGATAGAAATTTTTGCAAAAATTTATAAAGGGAAAAAAGGAAAAGAGGGAGGAGTGTCAAAAATTAAACACACAATAAAAGGAAAAAAAAACTTCAATCTGATTTTGAAAGTGTTCATGAAGTTCCAGGCAGGCTTGATGATAAAGCATATTTCTAATGTGTGGTAAAGTTTCTGAACTCCAAGGGAAACATCTAAATATTCTAGCTTTAGATTAAAGCAAATTACTTTAAAAAGAATAAGACAAACAAAAGATTTCTCAGCTCTGACACTGAAAACTAGAAGAATTTGAAATAACAGTTACAGACTACTGGGTATAAGAGACTATGACTCAATAAACTTAATCTCAACTGAGATTCATCAGTCAAAATAAAAGAAAGAAATTTACAGATATTCAAGGGCTCAGAGAATTTTTTCCTCCTTGTGCTCTATCTGAAGAGCACTCATGAAAAGGCTCTAGAAAAGGCTCGAGCCCAATAGCAAATGAATCAGAATGGGGATTTTAAGATAGGAGAAAATGAAGAAAAGAGACTGCAAATGATGAACAATAAACACTACAGGTATATATAATTAAATCTAAAGCTAAATGAATAACGATGGAGAAACTAGCAATGCGTGATATAAATGCGCAACAAGGGTTCTTAACATATAAGGAAAAACTCAATAAGAATCTAAAATAAAAAGAATTAAACTATCTAAGCAGACTTTGGGAGTTGTGGGTGTCTTAGTTTTCCAGGGCTGCTGTAAAACAAAACATCATAGAAAGGGTTGGCTTAAAATGATAGGAATTTAGCTCACAATTTTGGAGGCTAGAAGTCCAAAATCTAGGTATTGGCAGGTGATGCTTTCTCTCAAGTCTGTAGCATTCTCGTTGTGGCTTGCTAGGGATCAGTCTTTGCTTCCATCACAAGGCAATCTCCTTTCCTCTTTTCTTGGGGCTTTTCCTACTACTGTGTCCAATTTCCTCTGCTTATAATTTTCCCAGTCATATTGGATTAAGGGCCATCCTGTTCAGTTTGGCCTAACGTCACCCAAGATCCTATTTACAAGTGAGTTCACACCCATAAGACCAGGAGTTAGGATGCGGACATCTTTTTTGTTGGGGATTTGATTCAGTCTACCACAGCAAGAGTAAGAGGAGAGGAAAATAAAAGCATTCCAAATATTGTATTCATGGAGGAGAGGGGTGTGCTGTGGATTAGGGAAGTAAAAGCCTTCGGAAAATGTCATCTTACTGGGATACAGTGGGAACAGTGGGAGAAAAGATAGAAGGAAGACATAATTGATTCTTGTTTTTATAATATAGTACAGAAATATGTGTTTGACTGTGACTATTAGAAATAGAAAGGTAACCACTGAAGCATTTATTGAAAAAATAATAGAATTTCCAAATTAAAAATGGTGAAAAGAGGATTTAGTGATCTGATCAAATAAAAAAAAAGGAAAAAGAAAAAAACAAAGTAAATAAATATCAAATAGAAATATGATGGAAAAAATGAAATTGAATAATCATTTGTTGCACTAAAGCAGAATAAAGAGGGATATTATGTAATAAAAAGTGTTAATTTGCAAGGAAGATATAATAATAATAAATCTATTGGTATCAAACTAAGAGCAACTACCCAGCTAAATATGTAGAGCCAGCTGTGAAAATAAATGCAAGGAATACTGGCTAAAAGTATAATTATTTTCGGTTATTCAATATATCTCTTTAGAAATGGACAGTGCTATTAGACAAAAACAAGTAAGGACATTGTGATGGTTAGGCTAACATGTCAACTCAACCATGTAATGGTGTCCAGGTATTTGGTCAAGAAAGCACTGGGCTAATTTTAATACAAGGCATTTCATGGGCTCTTATCACCAGTGAGCCACCAAGAGATGGTTGATTACATCTGCAATCAATTAAGGAGACTGCCATCAGAAATGAGTGACATCTCACCCAATTGGCTGAAGGCTTTATAAGGGTAAGTGCTTTCAGCATTTAGAGAGAGCATTCCTTATCTCTACGTCAGACAGCCAGCATCTCTTGGGAACTCATCATGGACCTTCACCAGAGCCCCTGGTTTGCAGCTTGCCCTGCAGAGTTTGGATATGTGCACTCCCATGGTCATGAGAAAGAATCTGATAAAATCTCATACTATTTACAGATATCTCCTGATGGTTCTATTTCTCTAGAGAACACCAACTAATATAGACATATATGAAAATTACTGTCAACCAACATTATGTACTATTGCCTATTTCCATAATTTCATGAAACTTTAACAGAAATTGGCCATGCGTTTGGGCTTACAGAAAATTTTAAAAGGGGTGGCTTTATAGGACACCTCTAATTATAATTCAATACAATTAGAAATGAATAATATTATCACCAAAAAATTCTTCCTTAACTACTTAGAAATTAGGAAATACTCTACTGGCTCAAAGACGAAATCCCAACTGAAATTTTAAAAGTACTTGGAGAGAAATGAAAAGGTGTATTTCCTAAAACACAACTGTATATCTAGAATTATAGATGATATTATTGTTAAAAATAAAGATTAGAAATGATTTCACTCAATGGTCATTTTAAGAGATTATGGAAAAAACTCGAAATAAAACAACAGCAGCAACAACAACAAAAAGAAACAGAAAGAGGGAAATAATAAAGATAAAGACAGAAATAATTGAAATAGAAAATACATAGAAAGATTTTAAAAATGGGAACTCTACCTTTTTGGGAAAACAAAAAGAAAGAAAATTGATAAGATAGGTAAACCTCTTTGAGCCTAATTAAGGAAAAAGAGGAAGAGTAAAATGGATAAAATTAGAATGAGAAAAGAATTGTAACCATTGAAAGAGAAGAGATTGGAAATAAAAAACATGACACTAGGTACAAATCTATGGAGAAAAAAGAAAGAAAAGAAAACTTGGAAAAAGAAATTTATAGACCAATATCCCTTAGGAATATAGATGCAATCCCTGCCCCCCCCAAACAAAATGCAAACAAACCAAATCTAACAGCACATAAAATGTATTATACACTATGATCAAGTGGGATTTAGTCCCAGAATACCAGCATGTTTTAATATAAGAAAATGAATTAATGTATTATGCCACATTTATAAAATGTTGAAAAACATCCACATGATCATCTCAATTGCCACAGAAAAGGCATTTAGACTTCTTGTTAAAAACATTTAGAAAGCTGGAAATAGAAGGAAACATCCTTAACACAATAAAGGACATATATGAAAAACTCACAGCTAACCTCTATGGTGAAAACCCGAAATCTTTCCCTCTGAGATCACAAAATAGGACAAGGATTTCTGCTATTAGTATTGCTATCCAATATTGTACTCAAAGTGTTAGTCAGAGCATTTAGGCAAAAAAAGAAATAAAAGGCACCTGTATTGGAAAGGAAGAAGTAAAGCTATCCTTATGCACAGATGACATGATCCTATATACAGAAATTCCTGAAGAATCTACAAGAAAGCTAATAGAGCTAATAGATAAATTCAGCAAAATGGTGGGGTACAAGATCAATACACAAAAACAATGGTGTTTCCATATATAAGCAATTAACAATCCAAAAAGGAAATCAAGGAAACAATTCTAATTTTCATAAAAAATAAAAGACTAAAATATCTAGGAAGAAATTTAACCATTGTAGAGGACTTGTATGCAGAAAATTGCAAATCATTACTGAAAGTAATTAAAGACCTGAATAAATGGGAACATACGCCATCCTCATCAACTGGAAGACAATATTATTAAGATGTCAGTACTACCTAAAGCATTCCCAATCAAAACTCCAATAGCTTTCTTTACAGAAATGGAAAGGCAAAGCATCACATTCATATGGATGGGCAAGGGAGACCAGATAGCTAAAACCATTTTGAAAAAGAATAACAATGTTGGAGGACTGACACTTTCAGATTTCAAAACTTATTACAAAGCTACAATAATCAAAACTGTGGGAATGGCACTAGGGTAGACATATAGGCCAATGGAATAGAATTGAGAATGCAGCAATAAACCCATGCATATCTGGCCATTAGATTTTCTACAAGGGAGCCAAATCTACTGAATGAGGAAAGAATAGTCTCTTCAACAAACAGTGCTGAGAAACTTGTATATCCACATGCAAAAGAATGAAAGTGGACTCCTACCTCATACCATATAAAAATATTAACTCCAAATGTATCAACAGCCTAAATACAAGTGCCAGAACAATAAAACTCATAGTAGGAAACACAGGAAAATATCTTTAAGACCTTGTGTTAGGCATTGGATTTTTAGACATTATATCATAAAAGCATGAGCAACAAGAGAGAAATAGGTAAGTGGGATTTCATCAAAATTAAAAATTTTTGTGCATCAAAGGGCATTATCAAGAAAGTGAAAAGATAACCAACAGGATGGGGGAAATTTTTGGAAAATATATATGTGATAAGGATTTGATATCCAGAATATTAAAGAGCTCATACAACACAACAAAAAGACAAATATCTCTATTAAAAAATAGGCAAAGACTTTTATAGACATTTCAACAACAACAAAAAATACATAAAAGGCCAATAAGCATATGAAAAGATGCTCAATATCATTAGCCTTTAGGGAAATGTAAATTCAACCCACAGTGGGATACCACTTCTTACCCATTAGAAGGGCTATTGTTGAAAAAACAAACAAACAAAAAACCCAAAAAAACAAAAAAACAGGAAATTATGTGTGCTGACAGGGATGCAGAAAATTGGGAACCTTAGTATATTGATGGTGGGAATGTAAAATGTGTGACCTCAAAAAGTTAAATATAGAATTACAGTATGAATGACAATCACACTTCTAAGTATATACCCAAAAGCATGGACTCAAAAAATAATTGTAGACAAACATTAGTAGTGGCATTATCCATGATAGCCAGAAAGTGGAAGCAACTCAAAAGTCCTTCAGCAGATGAATGGAAAAATAAAATATGGTATAAACAGACAATGGAATGTTTCTCCACTGTCAAAAGGAATGAAATTGAGATATGTGCTACTACATCGATGAATCTTGATGACGTGATGTTAAGTGAAATAAACCAGATACAAAGGGACAGATGTTGAATGAGTCCACTTAAATGAAATAGTTAGAATATGCAAATTCATACATAGGGACAGACGGTAGAATACATGATACCAGAGGCAACAGGAAGGCGGGATGGGGAGTTAAAAAAATGGGATAGGGTTCTTGTTTGGAGTGATGGGAAATTCTGCAATGGATGTGTTGAGGTAGTACAATATTGCACATGTGATTAATCTTACTCAGTGGCATGTGTGAAAGTGGTGAGATGGGAAAGTTTATGTTGCATTTATTTATGCTCCACCCCCCAAAAACAAAAAGAATAACGAAAGAGACAGTGAGAATTAAATGCAATATATGGTCCTGGACTACATCTAATAATGAAGGAGAAAAGACCCAAAAGGACATTATTGAAAAATATGAAACCATTGGAATTTAGCCTATAAGCTTTATATTGATATTATGTTTCTTTACTAACTATACATAAGGTGGTTACAATAATATCTTTTTTCTTAGAAAATGTACATGGAAGTATTAGGACGTGATGAAGGAATGAACATATTGTACACAACCTACTTTCAAATTTTAGAAGATTAGATAGATAGATAGTAGATAGACAGAAGGCTGGCTGGATAAATGAAATGATATGGTAAATGTAGCAAAATATTCAAAGATAATGGATCTGGGTGTCTGGTTTTGGGGTACATTGGAGTTCACTCTATGGGTTTTGTATTCTTTTTGCTACTATCCTGTAAATTTGAAATTTTTCAAAATAAAGAGTTGTACTTTTTTTTTAAAGGTGGCATGGCCGAAAATATCATTTATAAAATAATTATAATATAAGCTCATTTGTAATACTTGCATTTGCATAGTCATTTGAATGAAAAGATGGTTCCTAAATATTAATGTGGTCATCACAGGATGGTAGGACTTGAGGTGATTGTTACCATCTCCTCTTTACCTTCCTCGATTGTTTGGCTCTTTATTATTTATTTTTACAATGAGCAGGTGTTTTTTATATAATCAGGAAAATCAAAATTACTTTTGTGGTTGGGTGAAAGAGTCTTTATGATAATGACATGAAATTTACTTTCTCCCATTCTTTGGTTTTGGTGCTTGCTGTGAAAATAATAAGATACTGACAACACTATTTATGTCAAATTGCCTATCAACAACAACCATATTCCTGCCATGGATGACTTAATTTTCAATATCAGAAACTTATTTCTAAATTTCTGTTCTGTGTATGCAAGCACATATATGTTAGGAACTAGGAGCTAGGAGCTACCTACCATTTACTGAGCACTTACTGTGTCACATCTTTTAAGTACATCATCTCACCCTTTTCTCAAATGACCCCATCAGGTAAGAATAATTACCTCCAGGTTTGAGATGAGAGCATGAATACGAGATTAAATGTCTAGTTAGTAAAAGAGTCAGTATTTAAATCCAGGCCTGACTAATTTCAGAGGCCATGCCGTTGACCATTATACTCTATCAGTAAATTTACAAAAATAAATAGACTACATACAGTTGTCCTCGTGCACCTGCCGTTTGTCTATTTATCTGCAGAGGAAGCATATAAGTAGACATCAGCTCATTTAATCCTCACGGCATCCCCATGAGGTAGAAATGTCTATTTTCAGAGATGAGGCAATTAAACCTCCTAGAAGTTAAATTCCTCCCCACTCTTCACAGGGTGTAGGCAAGTGATAGACTTTCTGCAAAGTTGTTCCTAAACTCAACCGCCCCATTTTGTTCTTCCGGGGTATTTTGTACTTTGAGGTTTCTCATTGACTGCGGTCTTGATGCGGCTGATCTGGGGATCTCCAACTCCAGAGAAGTTCTAGACTCAATGCACAGACTCAATGAATATTTAGCCTGTAAGAGGACTGATGAATTCCTTCCAGTTATCAACACCACACTGGACTTAATAAGGCACCTTTTCCCCCAAGCGTTAGAGGGAGTTTTTCTTGTCCTTGGAATCAGTAGAAATATGACCCTGCTTTTTGTACAGACAAAAGGAAGAGGTTTAAAAGCATCAAGTCACCCAAAAATGATAATGCCTTTTGGTATTTAATTACAATCCAAATTTCTCTCTCCAGCCTCGAGCATGTACTTAAATACAAGCAAATAGGAAACCTGCGTGCTTCCCACTGGCAGACCTTGGGTCACAGATGCCTGAACCATTTGCACAGTGTGGCCTAGTTCTTCTCCTCTCAGGGAAAATATATGTGCTGCATACTCGGGGAGAGCAAGTGAAGGACTGAAGCTGGCCATAGCATTTCTGCTACAAAGGTAAAGACCTATGTCTACGCTATGGTTATCGGAGTACAAGCAGCTTTGTGTCCATGACAGGTTTCCCCAGCCCCCCGTCCCCCCCCAAGTCCCCGCCCTCTGGCCCGGACTCCCCTCACATGGCGAGGGACCGTGTTCATCACCTGGAGTGAAAGCTGACGGGCATGAGCACAGGCAGGAAGCTGTGGGACACGCACGCATCGCCACGCATGACTGCCCAGCAGCCATCAACAGCAATTAAACCTGGAGAGCCGGGGATCTTTTTGGACAGGTTCAAGTTCTCTGGCGCTGCTGTGATTAGATGTTTTGCACTGTTTCCCTGTGGTAAGGATGTGACATACTCCCTTTTCCTTGCTCTTTTCTCATCTCTTTTGTGCTGTCCTGGCGCTGCTTGATCGCCCAGCACAGACAGCTAGATGACTTCATTTCAAACAAGAGTTTGGTCCAGGCAGGTGCAAGAGGAACCAACTTAGAACTGGTCCTAATTCAAGAGAATTTAGTTTTTTTAAAAATGCTACATTCTTATCCAGATGCATAAATGTTAGCTTGTAAGTATAACCTGCCAAGGGGGAATTCCTGCCACTCTTTCCTTTTCTTTGTGGTAATTTATCCTGAATTGGATTCCACTATTTAGCTTCTTCAGAACGTTGCTGTGTTCAAGGGACGGAAACATTGCTAAGCTGTGTTTGAGATAGTTCAGGTTGCTATGGTTCTTAAAATGGCTGATATGTAATTTGGCAGTAATTGGCCTTGCAGGGAAAGAAACTGGCTCATTTTAATAGGCTTAGGAAACTAATTTGGGGTATGGGGTCAAAGGAACTGATGAAGGAAACTAATCCTTATCTCTCTACAATAAGTGAAGGTAGGAAGTTATCATTGATCTCTTGCCTCCAAATTCTGCCTACTATAAGGTTAGCTCTCTTCAGTCTGGTCATTCCAAGCATTCCTCCATTCATTAAGCTTTGACAAATATTTAGAGAATTTCTTCTACGTGCAAAGTAGGGTAGTGGATAAAGTGGGGATACAAAAATTATAATTCAATGTGACAGACACTTGTCAAATTCCCATGGGCGTCAGGGACTAGGATTGAAGACTCAGGTCAAGTGCCAGTTGTCCAGGAGGGCTTGCAAACATGCCGAAACATCAGGGCAGGCTGAAGACCTGGGAGGCCGCTCCAGGAAGCAAGGCTCTGAAGCACAGAATTGTAGTGGCATCTGGATGTGGAGCAGAGAGTAAACAAATACCCACCAAATGCAACAAAGTGAAATGATTTGATTTTATAAGACTATAACCAAGGGGGGGAAGGGAAATACTAAAACATCACTAGTAGGTAAAAGATGGTCAATTACATTAAAAGGACAGTGCCCGTTTTTACTAATTTAAGGTGTGCAAAATGCCACTGATGGAGATGTGCATGCTGGCCATTGTTTTATTA
This sequence comes from Dasypus novemcinctus, assembly GCF_030445035.2. Taxonomy (NCBI): domain Eukaryota; kingdom Metazoa; phylum Chordata; class Mammalia; order Cingulata; family Dasypodidae; genus Dasypus; species Dasypus novemcinctus. Next base: position 103,706,928 of record NC_080685.1, on the reverse strand, counting down.
TTGGATGACATAAAATTAATCATAAAGACTTTTTGTTGCTTCAATGATGACTTCTGTTTTTAAGTACTGAGCTCTCTTTTGAGAGGCTTTTAGGAGCTAAGTCAGAAGTGTGGGAAGGTTCTGTTGCACTCTATTTGGCTCTGAGTTAGGAAAAAATTCTTCCATTTCGTATACTAAGAGTATTCCCTGTTGCCTCTTAAAAACTTGGGTTGAAAACTAAATGCTGTGGAAGAACAGGGGGCGTTTCTAGGAGTATACCAAAGGTAACAGATTTAAGCTGTTTGAAAGGGAAATCAATATTTTGATACATGCCAGCTCCTGCTTTCTTACGAGGAGTAGTCCCAGCAGGTATCATGTGAATGTGAGGCTCATAGCCTGCATTCTTAACATACGAAAGAAAACTAAGAACTGTACTGCCATTGATTTAAGAGGTAAGAGGTGGAGAGCGTGCAAAAGCTCGCCCTGGTTTGGGTTTCAGTTCTCCCAGGCCTTACTGGTTGTGCTGTCTTGGGCTAGCTGCTTAACTTCCACAGGTTTTAGTTTCCTCCTCAGTAAAAAGGAAACTACACATATGCATGGGGTTATTGGGAGTAGAGATAATAGATGTGAAGGTACCAGGCACAGTACCTAACACTTAGAAGATGACCGACATATATTATAAATGAGGATTCTTGAGTGGGCACTAGGGACTGCAGCCTTGGAAAAGCCTAGGTGTTTTGTGCAAAGCTGATAGATGATGGTTAGAAAACAAGAGGTAAATAAATTTGGATTCTGGCATTATCCATGTTTATCGACCCTACTGAAGTTCATGCTGACAGTTCTCAGGTCCAGCTTTTGTAAACTGTCTGCAAGTCCTTAATTTCTCCATTCCTTTCTAACTATTTTCAGTAGCTGCTCTCTAAGAAAGTGTCTGAGAAGGATTTACACCTAATGTTTGGGACATGAAGAATTAAGAATGTCAGGGTAACAGTAGCGGAAAGCCTCTTGACATTAAGTTTTCCTCTCTGTGAAACAGGCATAAATGGATTGTCCACCAGGGAAATGCACCCGAGAAGCAGCAAATGAAGATGACTGGAAAGCAACAGAGGAAGCGCAGTGAGTGTATCAGTTAGCCTTTGCAGGTAACACACCATCTCAAAACCTAGTGATTTAAAATGAAAATTTTGTTAGTTCACAATCTTGTCACTTGGAAATTGGACCTGGGTTCATTTGAGCAATTTTTTGCTGCTCTCTCTGAGTTCACTCAGACACCTGCCATCAGCTGGCAGGTAGGCTGGAGGCCACCAGTCTAGGACGGCCTCAGTTACATGCCTGGTAGTTGGCAGGCTGTCAGCCAAGGCCCCTTGGTTTTCCTTTATGTGGCCTGTCCTGCAGGTTAGCCATGCTTTCGCATTTGATGGCCTCAGGATAACAGTTGCAGCAAGAGAGGGCAAACCCCAAAACAACAAGCACTTTTTGAGCTTCTATTCGCATTATGATTGTTAATGTTCAAGTGGTCAAAGCAAGACACATGGCTAAGCCCAGAGTCGAGGGGTGGAGAAATAGACTTCACCTCTTTAGAAGAGAGGCTGCAAAATATTGCTGGCCATTTTTTTTTTCAACATACCTTAGTGAGAAAATATAAAAAGTATTATAGATTATAGCTAATAGTAAGATTATAATATTTTTCTCATAAATTGTGACAAAGGTACAACACTAATGCAAAATGTTAATGGGGGTGGGTATAAGGAAACTGTGTTTTTTGGATGACTTTTTGGTAAATCTACAGAAAAACCTATATCTCTTTTTTTAGGAAAGGATATTGGAGTCCTTAATCTACCTTTTAGGTAGAAAGGCAGGAAAACAGGCAGCTAAACAATTTACAGAGCACCTGATCTGACCAGGGTTGAGTGAGAATGCTCAAGAAAAACTTCAGTAAGGGAAGTTTTTTCGAGTATGACTTCTACGAGTAGAGGTGGATGCAGGGAGATGGCTTTGTGCAGAGGAGATAGCAGGGATTTACTGTTGCTGCTCTTAGGATATAAGCTGTGTTGGCAGCTTGGTTGGTTGGAGTGGAGACTTCAAGTTGGTCAAGAATGGGGAAGGTGGACCAACAAGTTGATCAATGCCCGTGGGGAGAGAATCCTTAATGACAGCAATTCTACTCCTGGCTTGACCGCTTTCTAAAAATAAAACCTTATAGAAATTATTTCACCTCTTTGAGTACCTCTCTATAAAATGAAAAGTCTGGAATAATCCCGTAATTCTACTGAAGCCCTACAAATTCATTTTACTTATGACAGATACTGTTCCAGGAACTAGAATCATCTGTGAACAAGATGGACAGGGACCAAGTGGCAGTTGGAGGGCTGGGTGAGTGGGGAGAGAGAAGCAAATAAGTCAACATGATAGTTACAAATCAGACTAAACGTCATAAAAACAATAAGTAGAACGATGAAATACTTTGTGTGTGTGCATGTACATGCATGTTGAGGGGTACTTTGATTATTGTAATTGTGGAGAACCTCTCTAAAGAGATGACATTTAAAATGAAGAGGTAGCCATGTAAAGAACATGGGGGAATGTTCCAGGGGGAGGAAACAGAATTTAAAAGTCCTAAGGCATAAATAGGTAATGAAATCAGGATATTATGATGGGGAAATACAGAGTGCTATGATGAACTTTTCTAATATCAAAGAAGAGAGCCTCAAGCATAGATAGGGATTCCCATAAGCCAAGTTCTGAAGCACTAATTAACCCTATAAAGAAAAGATTCTAAAAAAGATCCTAAAAGATGCTCAAGGCAGTTGGTAGACACCAAGAAACTTGTAGTTTAACAATGATAAGCAATACAATGATCAAAAAATATATATAGCATTGGGAGGTAAGTCTAAAGAAACCAGTGTAATTGACTACAAGGAGAACTCTCTGATGAACTCAAATGGAAAACTTCAAAATGACAGTTCTAAGAAGACTGGTGCCAAGAATGAGGCAAAATTCACAAAACCGAAAAGAGAAGTAAAAGAAAACTAAATTTGGAGACAGCGGGACAAAGTCTTGGGATGTTTGGTGTAATATTCAGCAAGTAGATTACAGAAAGAAAGCCAAGTTTCTCAACTCCCACTTGGCTTCTATCTTTCTTATCAAGTAGAATCATACTCAAAAGGTAAGCATTTAGAACAAGAATTTTGGAAAAGACATTGACTCCAAGACAGTGACGGAGGCCCTTGTGGAGGTGAAGCAAGCCTAGGCAAAGAACAAGCTGTGGGATAGGGATGTGTCTGTGAAGACTGGACATTGCAGTGGATGGTCATTTGTTGGTAATAAATCCCCACTGGTGTTATGAACCTCTAGCATTGTGGTTTGCATTTTGCCTAAAAATCAAAGGCACATAAAGATATTCTGTTTAACAGTGTTTATCAGCACTATTGAGTCATATCTATTATGATCATTGTTTGTTCTTGTGGAACTTGTTTCTCAAATAATTGTCTTTTCATTTTGACTACCATTTATTAGCAAAGCTTAATCATTTTCTGTAAGACAGACTAAGGTAATTGTCTTGAGCTAATAAATCATCATCATAATATCATCATCTTCAACAACACTTTTATAGTATATACGGTATACCTTACCTTATACGATCTTCACATCTATTCTCTGAGGCTTTGGCAAAGGTGCATTTAAATTCCAAAGTAAACAGGCTGTAGTCCCTGATTTTTCTCATTCCCATGCTCTTAAGATTTACACCGTTCCTTTCATGAAACTATTTCTCAAGTCTCTGGTTTTGGCTGAACAAGGAAAGGCTTGGTGGGACTCAACACACTGAGCTCTTAAGAGTCCTGTGGCATGAGCTTGGTGATGGAGCATGGTTGGGTGGATTGCTTCAGCTGGCCTATATGAATGCCTGCTCACAAGGCTGGAGCTATCAAGTCCTTCCAAAGATGAACATCTTAAGAGAGCAGGCATGTAGGAGTTCCATCACCACCCCAGAGGAACCAGTTCCTGGGTAATCCTCACTCCTTGCCTCATCTCACCAGATCCCTCTCTAAAACTCAATACTGTTCTGATACGATGAGCTGATCTGTGGAAGGAAAACCTACAATTCGAGAAGGAGAATGGAGGGAGAGTCTGGCATTTCTTGTTAATTTGATAGCTATTTCTTAAGCAAACAACTCAAAGGCATTTCAAATGAGTTATTTGTTTTTCCTCCCATGCCCCCGTCTCAGAACAAAAGCAAATGTACGATTAATTCTCATTTGCAACACTAGTTTGATTTTGATTTCCTTCTCAATTTACTTTTATGCTTTGTGGTGGTGTGGGTATGTGTTTGTGTGGGTCCTAGAGAAGTTACAATAGAAAGATGGAATTGTATTAAAACAAACACTGGTGATGTTTTTTTTGGTTTTGCTTTTAGGTTTTACCAGCCTTATGATAAATTCCCCCCAATATTCATTATCATTGATTTGATGATACCTATTGTTTTGAAAAGTGACCCCCCTCTTTTTAATTTTATTTTTATAAAGAATCTCTGAGTATTCCATTAACTGCTAGATTGGTTCCACAATGTCTTTGTAATGGCTTTTTGCCTCCTGGGAGATTTCTCTCTATCTTATATCCTTAATTAATAAGTTCTTTACCAATTGCCACATAATAACAGAGTATTCTTCTAAGCTTAGCAAATGTGCTTGTTAACTCATTCTAGGTCACTATCCTAGAAAATCTGTTTTGATACTGCTGATGGAATGTCTGTGCACAGAACTGTACACATTCTAGTCCTATCAGAAAAGGATGGCACAGTTGATTCCTCAGCCTTTAAATGATCTTAGGTAGGTAACCACTTGTGGATGGGAAAGGCTGAGCAGCAAATAAACAGCAATAGCTATAGGAGAACAAAGGTTGAGAAAATAATTTTTATTCCTGAGAGTTCTTGAAGAAAGATAAAAATGAAAGAGGGTATTTCCAGTCTCCTGTCAAAATGCCTTTAACTATAACTTCCCAGTGGCCAGTACGATGTAATCCAAGGAATGTTTCCACAGCACCAGTTTATTTACTCATTCATTCATCCATCCCTTTCCCCATCCCCCATCCCCAGGAGTTATTATGTACCAGGCTTGACTTGACAAAAGGGAATAAGACAGAATTCCTTCACATAAGAAAAGAAAGGGTCTATACCAGGAATCTCTCTGGAGGATGAAATATTCCAGATGACTCTTCCTCAGATGTAGGAGAATGAGGTTATTCCATCCTGTGCTAGGGACTTATCCACTTACTTTAATGAAATGTTAATTCTTCCAGAGACTAAGGGAGTCCAAAGTAAGAAGCCAAAATGTCACCACTGCCTGAGGTGGAGAAGGGGTGGGAGTGAGGAAGATTGGCCTTGCTAATTCATTAGAAGTTTAATGAATTTTAGATAATTCTAGAATATTAGAAATTAATGGGACTGAAAGAATAGTGCAGATTTCTCGTTCTGTAGATGAGGAAACAAGCAGAGAGAGATTAAGCACTCTTTCTAAGGTGACATGGCCAAGTAGTAGTAATAAGGCTCCTGCCTTGCCTTTTTCCTTTATCTCATCACATTTCATTCAATGCAGTGATGTCCTATTCAATAGTTCTGAACTCAAGGGTCAAATTCTCCTTCCTTTGCATTCCCTCTGCCTTACTTTAATATCTCATTGTCTCCCACTCACATGATGGAAATAGCCAGCTTCTTAACTTTCTTCTCCCAGGCTTTTGTCACTCCATCCTCCATACATCTCCCAGAGTTGTCTTCTTGTAAAGAACTTTCTATTCCAAAGTCTTTGATGGATCCTATGCCCTACTGAATGAAGACCAATCAAACACAGCATTCAAAAGCCTCCTGGATCTACCTCCAATTTGCTGTGCTAGATTCTACCCACAATTCCTCATAAACCCTCTTCTCCAAAGGCCCCAATCATGCCCTTAACAGCCCAACATTAAGTATTTATTTGCCCATTCTTTCCCCTCTGCTCTCATTCAATAAGTATGTGCCAGGTATTATCCTAGGTGTTAGGGAAACCAAGTTGACCAAGATGAACAAATTCCCTGTTCTCTTGAGGATTATAGTCAATTGCCTTTGGTTAGTGTTCTGTACAAATATTATCATTTTCTTTAGTGCTATGACCCCCCTCCCCAAACTGGGAAGCACTATTCCAGGAAATGACTTACATGCCTTTTACTTCCTGCACTGTGTATCAAAATCATACGCATTCTTCTAGATCCAAATCAAATTCAAATTTATCCATGAGGCTCCAATTCCTCTTGTTCGTACTCTCTTTTCTGCATGTTCATGTTGAAGTCCTTTACGTGTTCATTCAATCAACAAATATTTATTTGCTGTCCACTATATTTGCCAGGAATGGAGCCAGGTGTTAGAATTATGGTAGTGAAGAATATATGACTCCTTCATTAGATCCTAAGCATACTGAGCTCAGTCATCTTAGTATCTTCATCTTATTTGATTTTCTGAATATTTTACTATCTTCTAGATTAATTCTATACTATGTTTGCGTAACATAATGTGTTTAATAATGATGATGATAATAATGATAATGGCTTTACAGTCATTTTCATCAGAACAATTTTTAAGAAATAGTGATCTTTTTTATTATTTTTTTATTTTTTTATTGACTTTGTAATAATATTACATTAAAAATATATATATATGAGGTCCCATTCAACCCCACCACCCCCACCCACCTCTCCCCCCCCAGCAACACTCATTCCCATCATCATGACACATCCATTGCATTTGGTAAGTACATCTTTGGGCACCTCTGCACCTCATGGTTAATGGTCCACATCATGGCCCATACTCTCCCCCATTCCATCCAGTGGGCCCTGTGAGGATTTACAATGTCCGGTGATTGCCCCTGAAGCACCATCCAGGGCAGCTCCATGTCCCAAAGACGCCTCCACCTCTCATCTCTTCCTGCCTTTCCCCATACCCATCAGCCACCATGTCCACTTTTCCCAATCCAATGCCACCTTTTCTATGTGGACATTGGATTGGTTGTGTCCATTGCACCTCTATGTCAAGAGGAGGCTCAGAAGAAACAGTGATCTTATCATCCTCAATGTACAGATGAGAAAACTGAAGCACACAGACGTTTGCCGATTTCACCAAGGTTACATACGTGGAAGGTGGCAGAGCCACGACTGGATGCCATCCTTCCACCAGGTGTTCCATAAATGCTTCTTGAATTGAGGTGAGCGTTTTACATACTGCATCACATCTTGAGGGTCAGGTCACATTTAAAATGTAATTACTGGGAAATTGCTGGTACATTTTAGTGATTTTTTGCATCTAAATAACACCAAGTCTCTATAATCCCTCTATCCCAAAGTAAAATCTAGATCTTAACCACGGGGAACGATAACCCATCTGTCAATCAAACACAAGAAACCCAGGGTGGAGTTGCAACTCCCAAGCAGGACAGGTTTGACAATAGATTAGAATCACTTGCCAGAAGAGGGATAAAACTGACTGTCTGACTCGGTAGCCTCTACATCAAGAAGTAAATAATAGCATCAGTAATTTAAGTATGCCTACCTGAGGGCAAGGGCCTGGATCAGGGACCACGTGAGGTCTGTCATTCTCTAGGGTTCTGCTCTGGTGAGCATTGCTCTACCACCTTCAACCTCATCCTGCAGTTATTCTCAGGAAAATACGTGATGCTAGGGGTTCCACCCATCTCTGTCCCCTCACTGAAAGGCAAAATCCCTTAAAAAAATGCTGTGTGAAGAGCAAAAAGCCATAATAACGAGAGAGTGCAAGAAGACATACAAAAGGCCTAAACCTGCCAGTGGGATTTGGGTAAGGGAGAATGTAATTACCTGTATTGGAACTTGGCCAACAAACAAGGATTCATGCCAGAAACAGGAAGGCTTCCATTCTGTGAGAAGTACCAACCAATCTTCTGGGACCAGAAGTGGTCAGGGCCTGGGCTTTATATTTCGCTTGATTTCTGCTATCCTGGGAACGGTGGCCCCTTGCTGAAGTATGAGTTCCAAACTGACTTGAAGAATAGCATTGCTTACTAAAGCATCCGCATTATCAATTACTCTGGACAGTCTAGGAAGCAAAAGGGATTTAAGTGTTGGCAGGATTATGAAATGCAGTCCAGTGTGTGTGTGAGAGAGAGAGAGAGGGAGGAAGGCAGGCAGTGCTATTTCAAAGATTTGGACAGATTGTACTTAGTACTCCCCAGTGGCTCTCAAATTGTGTCCTTTCCTTCCCTTCCACCTCCATCACAGTTCAAGCTTTTTGCCTGATTTTATTTTCCCCACCTTTTTGAATAGAGGCCACTCTAGACTCAAGGGCAGCTCAAGCCTCCCTGGCAGGTCCTATGCTCCCGGTTGGGAGGAGAAACTAACGTGACTCCAAAACACACTGTTAAGAAACGGTGTCGTAAGAGCCAAAGAGCTGACAGCTGTCCCTCTGTCTAAAGCACCCCTTTTAGATTTCTCTAGTCTTTAGGATAATTCCATCTGTCTTGACAAGCAGAGAACATAATGATTAAAAGCAAAGGGTTCTCTGATGCGCTCAAGGAGTGCCGTGCCACACAGGGGTGTCCCCCGCGTGGGGGAGCCCCACGCGCAAGGAGTGCGCCCGTGAGGAAAGCCGCCCAGCGTGAAAAGAAAGAGCAGCCTACCCAGGAATGGCGCCGCCCACACTTCCCCTGCCGCTGACGACAACGGAAGCGGACAAAGAAACAAGACGCAGCAAATAGACACCAAGAACAGACAACCAGGGGAGGGGGGGACATCAAATAAATAAATAAATCTTTAAAAAAAAAAAAAAAAAAAGCAAAGGGTTCTAAAAGTTTTGAGGTGATGTATGTACAACATTGTGATTATACCAAAAGCCATTGATTATACATTTTGGATAGATCATATGGGGTGTGAATCTATCTCAATAAATCTGCTTAATAAACAAACAAATAACTGTGCAAGAATAGCCAGAAAAAGCAGCTATGTACGCAGAGGAAACAGACAGAGGTGAGGATTTTCTTGTTTGTCTGTTTTTTGTTTATTATCATTATTATTGAAATAATGAAAATGCTTTAATAATGATTGAAGTGATGAATGCACAACTATGTGATTATACCAAATACCATTGATAGTGTACTTTGGATGAATTGTATACTTTATTAATATATATATCAATAAAATTGATTTGTTAAAACAAGCAAACAAAAAGCACAACAACAAAGGGCTTCGGAGGTGTACAGACCTGGGTGTGCCTCTCTAGTAAACCACCCTTTCCAAGGGAAAGCAAAAGTTAGAGTTCACCCTCTCACACTGCAGAAGAAGAAACGGGGCTATTGTGGGAACCTGTCTAAACCTCAGCCCACGTTTCCTTAGGTCTGAAATCTTTGTCTGCCCCCTGACGCTGTTACTCATGTCCAGGCCTTTGTCAGGCTGTCGCCCAGGCCCTCCCCTCCGGTGCTCTGTGCCGCTGGTTTACCCCTCCAGACGCAAGTCAGGACTCCGACATGGTCACCTCTGAACTCACCTGTGTTTATTGTCTTTATCACTAACTTCGCTAACTTCTAGAATACAAAGACTGTCTTTAAATACATATGCCAGTGCCTGGCCCATAGTAGGAACTCAACAAACATTTGTTGAACTCAACTTTACATAATATGTATTCCCTAAACCCACCACCCTTTCCCAGACCTCACAAGAATCTGAATGTCTAATCTTAGAATTAGACACCCTGCGCAAGGAGAACCAAAATCCGCAAGCAAGGCCAGCCCTGGAGAAATAGGCAGGTGGAAGAACAGGGGCATGGAGCAGAATCAAACATCCAAACCCTAAATGTAACTCTGTACCAGAGCATGTTTTACAGAGCTCTAATCCTCCACCCCTGAAAAAGCCCATAGCACTGAGTAAATGTGGCTGTTTAATTCACTCCCTATATCCACTTGATGTCACCACCACTGCCCAGTAGAACGCTGTGTCAGAGAGCTCTTAGAGTAATCGCTTTTGGGCAAGTCCAGTGAAACCAGCATTGGGAGGGGTTGGGGGTTCCCGCAACACAGAAAACTACCTGCGGTGCATGGTCCACCCACCCCTGGTCTCCCTCCTCTTACCCCAAGAACAGCATGCCCTGGCCCAGTTTCGTTTCTAAGTTCTTTGTCCTAAGGCAACCCAGAGACATCTAGAACTTGTGGAGCTTGGCGCAGAGTCAGCCTGAAAGGGGCGTGTCATTGCTGGACTGAGACGAGGAGGTGAGGTGGGGCTAACGTTGCAGAAGCTTTTATTCCTATTCTTATCTCGAGGGGCATGTTTGCTGCTGTGACTTGTCCACTTTATGAATTGACCAGCACTGTCCCCCAAGATAGAAGTTTGCTGTAAGCTAAATTGTAGCTCCTGAAAATAAAACAACAAACTCAGCCTGGTCCATGACAAAGGCTAAAAGAGTTGGCATATCTGGGTTTTAATCCTGACTCTGTTACTCAGTTGCTAGGTGACCTTGAATGGGTCATTTAAACAAACTGCCTTTTCAATTTTTTTTCCCATCAGATAACGTATATGGATAGGTTTAGGGTCATGATGAGAAAAAAGTGGCGTTCTTTCAAGAGTGTTTCCGAGGAACATGCCCAATATAAACCCAGTCTGGCATTATTCTCTGTTCTGAACTCCATCAGTAATTTCAACTTGGGGAATTCTCAGCCTTAAACACACGGGAGCTGAAATCTCAAATGTGCTTTCCTTCTCTTTCACCCTGCAGCAGCAGTCTTATCAAAGTGCAGTGGGACTGAGGACAAAGCACTTAACTTCTTTAAGCCTGGATTTAAACACTTGCTCACGGTGAAACCCGGCTGGCCCCGGTGAGCCATTCATTGCCGGAACCCATGGGCCAGGATTAAAGTACTTGGGGGCCGGCTGCTGCGCTGAGGAGCCTTGATCCGTTCCCGGTTGCTGCTGCAGCTGAGTAGTAAGCACGGCGTGTGGGTCCAGTTATCTCCCGTGCCGCAGTCCAGATCAGAGGTGCGGCGGCCACAGACTGCGGGGCTGTGCTTCCTGCCCGCCCGCGCTGAGCGCTTTATTTTCCTTGGCAGCTCCCTCCTAATCGGCCACCTGTCTTGAGCTCTCAGAGGGCCGACGGGGGGCCAAGGTGCGGCTGGACAAACAGCGCTGCATGACAGCAGCACCTCCACTCCTTGGACATCTGTGCCTGTGTGGCCCTTGGTGACTGTCTCCCCCAGGACTCAGACAAATATCTAGAATTTGCTCTGTCTAACAGACACAATTTTGCTAACCAACTACGGAAGGGATGGAGGAAGCTAGAGACAAGGGCGAGCTGCCTTAAGGCAGTGAAATGGTTTCCAAAAACTTTTCCTTCAAAGCAAGACTTCCCTTTGTTTCTTTGTTGAAAATAGTCTACCCCGCAGCTGTGAATTCCACCAGAGCAGGGACCGTGCACGTTTTGTCCTCTGCTGAGCAGAACCTAAGGTGGTGCGCAGCTCAGGCAGGGACTTAATAAAATTTGCTGCAAAAAAAAAAAAAAAAAAGCTCTTGAGAAATCTTTACTTTGTGGACTCTGCGGGAGTTAAAGCTGGCAAAAGAACTTTAGTGACTATTTCCTTCAACCTCCCTCTTTTACAGATTAGGAAAGTGAGTCCGAAAGTGGGAAGAAATGGCCCGAGGGTCACATGTACCGTATTAGCAGCAGACGGGCAGGGCCCTGGCTGGTTGTTGATAGCCATTCTGTTTTGTTCTCTTCTGTGTCTCCGTGGCTAACATAGTTTCTGGCACATGGTTTTTGTCAGGCTATAGTTCCAGGGGCAATGCTTTGAGAACCACGGTTCTAGTAACGCCAGGTTTCTTCTACTTAGCAGAGGCATCATACTTAACCAAAACACCAGGTATATGCTTGCCTGCAGCTCTCCCTGCCTTTTCCACAGTCTCTCCTGGTGTCCTCAGTGTACACTGCGCACGTTTCTATTACAGCCCTTACCACATTGGAGTGAAACTCCTGTGCCCACCTCCTGCAGGACTGAAAGCTCCTGGAGGAAAGGCCGGCTAGGCCTCCTAATAGCTCTATCAGTCTAGCACAGTGCCTGGCTCGTCACGGGAGCTCCATAAAGGTTTATTGGTAGGAGAAGAACTAAAGGCAATTGTGAATATTCACTGTACGTGTTCTTTCCAGTAGGTGAGCCAAAGGTGTGTTTTTCCACAACCTGGTTCTCCAAACCCAGCAGACACCATAGAATAGTTTAGGATAATTAAAAACATGGGAAATGTTTGCAAATGCGCTTGTTCCCTTAGACCCTAACCACACATCACGTGTGTTCAAAGTGCCGAAGCAACAAGGAGATGTGTGTACAGGGAAGGAGGGAAATTATGGTAAATGAGGCTATTTCCTGGCACAGAGCACCTACTCACAAAATGTTGCTGTTTACTGTGAGCGTTGGATGCATAAAACGCATTATCCAACTTTCAAAATGAATAATTTACAGCGGTGTGTTTCCGCACAGGGTTAAAATGCGGCAGCAGAAACTTGGAGAACAACTTGCGGAATGGTGCTGTGGCTGCTGAAATGGGGTTGGTGGGCGCCGGCTCAGGCGGATACTGTGAAACCTCTGGGCAAGTCACCTGGTAACAGATACTGATGGCAAATATTCTAGTTCCCGGCAAGGGCTCGGGCTTTGAGGTGGAAGCTCAGTTACAATTCCGGCTCTGCGGCTTTCTGACTGTGCACCGTGCGCCTGTTACTTAGCTCATTTGAGCTTACGCTCCTCCATCTGAGAAATGGAGCTGGAATCCTGGCCTCTGGGGAATTCAGTGAGGCCAGGCTCATGGTGGGGTCATAAATGGTAGTTATTATTATTCCACGACAACTCCGAAACACCTCCGATAATCATGGAGATTTTACACCTATGTTATTATAAACGGCTTCACTTTAGTTAAAAAGTAGGAAGCACCCTGACCAAAACACGATTTCACTTTAACACGGAAGAAACAGTGACACCAGGGTTTAAGAAGATTCTGGTGCTCTTCTTTGGTGTTTGTCATTATTTTGTCAGTATGCCAGTAAAATTGCAACTCGAAAGAAATCTACAATCTACGGGGTAATTGAGAATGGTAATGTAATTATCATTATTATCAACAGTTTTTGTTTAACGAGGTACCACGAGCTGGATAATCATGATTCCCATTTAATCCTCCCAAAGATTATGAGGGATTTAAGCTTATGGCGGGGTCAGTTTTTTGAAGTGTTATGTTGTTATTCTACGTGGTAGTTATTATCATAGCCCCCAAAATAGAGATGAGGAGGCTGAGGCTTGGAGATCGGCAGCTCAAGGATCAGCCCAAATGTGAAAACATGCGGCCAAAGCAACTCACCAAGGTCACAGGGCAAAGGGCAGCCTCAGGACGTGGAGCCAGCTCAGCACGACCACCTCCCCATATGGCTTCTGGCTTCCCGTATCTATTTATAGAATGGAAAAATTCCATCATACCTAAAATCATGCAGTCCTGGTTTCTGAAATCCCTAAGCATTGCTGATTTTACTGACCAATTTAAGAAACATTTAAGGGGAAGAGCACTTTGTGTAGAGCCTTCATAGTTTACAAATAATGAAAGGTATGGAAAGAAATCAAAACAGGGTACAAAGTTAGGTATGGGCAGAGGCAGAAGTGCCCAGTAAGAAGCCAGGCAACCTCTAGCTTCCAAAGTGGAATTTTCTCTTGAGCATCGGCCTCTTTTAGCTCCCGTCTGAGTGGTGCAGACTTTACCCAGGTCGGGGTAGGCTGGGTGGGCTGCTGTTTGATCCACAGCCCCCCCGCCCCTCGCCATGTCTAACCCATCAATCCAGGATGCTATTTCTTCCCAGAATATCTCAGGTGCCACTGTCTTGGCAACTAAGTTGAATATCTAAGTGGAAATCCTAGGTCCCACTTTACTGGTATCTTCCTGTTAGCTGGCTTCTCACCTTTTCCCCTCTGTCTTTTAAACATGTCAGTCTCTCATCTTAGCTGTTGACAGAGTATTTACCAAGTTCTCTTCTCACACTTCCCCACTCACTTCCTCAGGGCTTTCTGACTTCAGCGGCTCCTGGAATAAGACTGGCTGGTTAGACCTGAGGGTGGACTGGACTAGTTTGTAAATTTTGGTTATTTGGTGAGTTGTTCTTACAATGCATTCTTTCTCTCTCCCCCTTTTTTTTTTTTAGGGGATACCGGGGACTGAACCTGGGACCTTGTACATGGGCACTCAACCACTGAACTAGACCCACTCCCACAATGCATTCTTTTTTTTAATGAGTCATGCAGTTATACTTTTTTCTTTTTTTCCTTGTCTTTTTATAAAGATAAATAGATCACGTTAAATATTATATTAAAAAAATAAGAGGTTTTCATATACCCCACTCCCCACCCCACCGCTGCTCCTCCCACATCAACATCCCCTTTCATCAGTGAGGCACATTCATTGCATTTCGTGAATATACCCTGGAGCACTGCCACACTGCGTGGACCATAGTTTACACTGTAGTTCACACTCTCCCCCAGTCCATCCGGTGGGTTATGGCAGGATAAACAATGTCCTGCATCTGTCCCTGCAATATCATTCAGGACAACTCCAAGTCTTGAAAATGCCCTATATCACAACTCTTCCTCTCTTTGCCCTCAGCAACTCCCGTGGCCACCATCTCCACAACAATGATACAATTTCTTCCATTACGAGAGTCAAAATAGTTCTATGGTAAATACCAGCAAGTCCACTACAATCCATATTATATATAATCCATCCTGTGGACCGTGGGATGGCAATGTCCACTCCACCTTAAATTGAGAGGGGAGCTTAGATCCCACTTGGCTGATAGATACATTTCTCCTGCTTACAGCTGTAGACTCTCTCAGGTGATGGTTGACCATTCTCACCTCCCCATCAGCTGATCTAGGTAAGTCCAACAAACCAGAGAGTAGGTGTTGCAACTCTGCTGAGGCTTATGGACCAGCTGGCACATGGACAGTCCAGAGATTAAAGTCCCCTGAGCATACAAAAACCCAAGTGCCAATCACAGGTGCAGTAAAAGTGACAGAAGAGGCATGTATAGAGGTCACATCTGAGTCCAGCTCTGTCACAATTAGGAGCACAAATTCCAAACTAGAGCCCACTGCCAAGGCAATGAACTCCAGATCCATCTGTCATGACCATAGAACCTGTGTGTCTCCATAGCCCTCAGGAGCACCAGTACCTGGGGTTGTATCTACTTTGGCTATCTCTGGGATCCTGCTGAGACATGCATAAGCATGACCCCTCTGATGATCTCCCAACTCATTTTTGTAGTCTCTTAGCCATATAAGTTATTTGTCTTTACCATTTCTCCTTTTTACTCAAGGACTTTGTCTAGTTGCATGACCAGCTGGTGAGGTAGTAATCCCTCAGCACCAGGGAGGCTCATCCCTGGGAGTCATGTCCCATGCTGGGGGGAAGTTAATGCATGTACATGCTGAGTTTGGCTTAGAGAAAGGCCACTTTTGAGCAACATGGAGGCTCTCAGGAGGCAACTCTTAGGCACCCTGCAGCTCTAGGCCTAGTCAAAATTGCAAGCACACAGGCTCATAAGCATAGTCATCAGTATCAAGGGTCCATCATTGGACCATCCTTCTTTGCTGTTTTTTGCCCTTGCACTTGGGGGATTGTTGCTGTTCCACTGAGGAATGCAACAGAGCTTGCTCAGATGGGAACTCAGCACTACCTCAGTTATCATGTGTAACTCTATCCACTATGACAATATCCAACGAACATCTGAATATATCTATATACCCTATATGCCTGCCCTGGAGAACTCCCTCCCACCCACAATGCATTCTTAATATGTCTGCAGGATTTGTTTGGAGTTGTCACACTAATTTTATGTCAGAACTTAATATATGATAAATTTTTTTGTTTGTTTTACTTGGTTTTTAACTCACACTCTGTTTCAGTTAGAACTGAAGACAAGACTACTCTCACTGAAATGATGAAGGTTATATCTCCACAAAGCCTCTGTATAAATATGTAAGGACAAGAGCAGCACTTCTTTAGCCCAGGAGTGCTGGCCCATGAGAATGGAAAATGTAAACTACAGGAAGCAAAAGTAGAGGGATGAGAAAATTGCAAAGGAGGCCTCACTCTTCTTAGGGAGCAGGACAGAATAGCAATGAGTAGTTCTGGGATTTTATGAAGGTGCTAGTAAGAAAAGATGGAAGTGAGGGATCAGAAGAGAAACAGCCCCAGGTGGACATGAGGAGAAGAAAGTTATGCATGGAAGGAGGGAGCTGGAGACAAATTCCTTTGCACCGTGCAGAAACTGAGGCTCAGAGGAGTTAAGTAACTTACCCAAGATCAGCCTAGTAAATGGCAGAGTCAAAATTCAGACCCAAATAACTCAGACCTTGATGTGCTCAAAATACATCTTCTCGGGAAGCAGATGTGGCTCAGGTGTCTGCACTCTCACCTACCATAAGGGAGGTCGCTGTTTCTGATCTGGTGCCTCCTAAAGAAGACAATGAGCTGGTACAACAGGCAGGTGTGGCAAGCTGACACAGCAAGAGACACAAGAAGAAAAAGCATAATGAGAGACACAACAAAGCAGCAAGCAGAGGTTCCCAGTGCCTCCTACAGAAGACAGTGAGCTGATGTGATGGTCAAGTGCTGCAAGCTGATTCAATAAGATGGCACAACAAGAGATGTGGGGAGGAAAAAACATAATGAGAGACACAACAAAGCAGGGAGTGGAGGTGGCTCAAGCAGTTAGGCACCTCCCTCCCTCCCACATCAGAGGTTCCCAATTTGGCTCCTGGTGTCTCCTAAAGAAACAAGGAAGACAAACAGACATAGCAAGTGAAAAAAAACAACATGGGGGTGGGGATAAATAAGTAATCTTTAAAAAATATCTTCTCTATGCCTTATACAATATTTTCCAACGTGGTGAGACACATTTGGATTGGAGGGACACTCAGCAGCACCTATTATGCCTCTGGTAATGAGGGCAGAAATTGTGACCCTTTCAAAACCTAGTCATGACATGTGACATGGGCCCAGAATGAGAGAATGCTGGGGCTGAAGGGGCTTTTAGAGTCTTCTAGTCATTTAGTTTCATTATCTCTGAGGCCCAGAGAGATGAAGGGCTTGGGTTTCTAGATTGCTGGTCATAAGCTTTTTCTACTTCTCTAGAATTATTTTTTATAAATAATAGCAATAGTCCATTGAGCACCCATTAATTCAGGTGTTGCACAATGTATGTGACACACTTTATGTTTCGTTTGATCCTCACAATGTTGTTGTCATCTTTATGTTATAGACAAGTAAACTGAGGCTTTGAGGAAAGCCTCTCCTTGCCTGAAGGCCACAGATTCCCACCAATTAAAAATAACATTAAAAAAAAGCCTCAGGATGCTCTTCCTCCTCCCAGGCTCAAAATCCCTGATGCTTCTACTCCTCTTTGGCACTCAGGCCTTCACCGTATTATACCTGTGATTCCAGTCCACTGCATTCTGGTCCTCTTGACTTTTGTGAATTTAACATTTGTTTCA
Organism: Dasypus novemcinctus; assembly: GCF_030445035.2. Taxonomy (NCBI): domain Eukaryota; kingdom Metazoa; phylum Chordata; class Mammalia; order Cingulata; family Dasypodidae; genus Dasypus; species Dasypus novemcinctus. Next base: position 103,689,397 of record NC_080685.1, on the reverse strand, counting down.
TTTGTTTTTATGTGAACACAAGCCCTACCATATCATTTGATTTTATACTCCTTTAGGCTATCCCACGTCATTCCCAGCATAAGGTTATGTATGCAACAGGTGTTTAATAAGCTTTTAACTTCAACATTTATTATGTATCTACTATGCAATAGGTAAATTCCTTGGCATCTTATTTCTGTTGTTTCATTGTATTTTCATACTAATATTATGAGATAGATATTATATTCCCCATTTTATAGATGAGGAAACCAAGGTTCAGGCTTGTTAAGGAGGAAGCCAAAGCTTGTTTGATGACCATCAGATCTCAAAAACACAGAGGACTTGTAAATGAGGCCCCTCGTAAAACTGAAAGCGGCAAAGAACTCTGTTTCACTCAAGTTAGACAAGGACCTTTGATCATTTTAGTGTTCACTATGAGTCCATCCGAAATTTTTGTTTGCTAATAAGATATGCACTCTTCTTTATAGTGTAAGACAGTGGCCAAAATATAGTAAAATTGTGATCAAAAATCATATCACAATTACCAAAGAGATCCTAATATACGCTTACATACACTTTCTGGCAAGTTGTTCCCAGGTCCACACAGTAGAAATATGAAGGTTATTCTACTCTCAGTTGTGTGGTCACTCGTCCTTTTCCACTGGTCAGCCAAAATAAAAGACATTTTATTTATTATATCTAAAATGATATTAGTGGATTTGTCATGCATGCTTAAGGAAGAAGCTTAGCTAAGAGACTATGAAGCAGATACCTCATGGTGACAAAGAAACAAGATTGTAGCTCTATCCCCATACTAGCTTTCCAGAATACTAGCTTTCCAGAGAAGAAAAGCCCCTATTTGTGCCTTCACTGGACACATCTAATTTTCAGGAGTTTTCTTAAGGTGTTGGCCTTAACGGGGGGTGGCGATCTTGAGGATCTGACTACCTTGGGACAGCCCACCACCGCAACTGAGAAAAGTTATTGCCAGTAATTCGTCAGTCAGCATTGTTGTCTTTTTTAACTGAAGGACAGGTCACATGTAAAAGGAGTTACATGCAGGGCAAGCCTTATTCATTTGGATTTCAATTAAACATCAGGCATTATTGAGAGCCTACAATGTACTAGACAGTGGGCCAGGTTTTAAGTAACAAAAGATGAATGAGAAGCTCCTAGACTTCAAGCAGCTCATGCTCTAGTAGAAATTTCTATTCCGTGCTAATGAAAAGCACACATTATAGATCAGCTTTAAAATCGTGATTTCTTTTTTTTAAAAAGTAAGCCAATAAGAATGAATCATTAGAAATGCACAAGCTTGTTTTCTACCTACTGAAGCAGAAAGGCTGTGGTCAGGGTCCAGAAATCTGTGGGGTTTTTTTTAAAGGTTTATTTTATTTATTTATATTCCCCCCACCCTCCTTGTTGTTTGTACTAGCTGTCTGCTCTCTGTGTCCATTCACTGGGGGCTCACCTTCTTTTTAGGAGTCACTGGGAATCAAACCAGGGACCTCACATGTGGGAGGGAGGCGCCAAATCACTCAAACCACCTCTACTTCCTGCTTGTTGTGTTTCTCATTGAGTTTCCTCATAGTGTCTCTTTGTTGTGCCATATTGTTGCATCAACTTACCATGTCAGCTCACTGTCTGGCTCTTCTTCTTTAGGAGGCACCAGGAACTGAACCTTGGACCTCCCATGTGGTATGCTGGCGCCCAACTGCTTGAGCCACATCTGCTTTTCTAGAAATCTGTGTTTCAACAAGCCTTCCAGGTAATGCTAGTGGACACTCAAGTTTGAGAACCACTGTTATTAGAACATATGACAGAAGTTGCAGATGATGAGCAGCCATAGGCAGGAGGCAAATCATGGACACTTTTGTGTGTCATGTAAAGGAGACCAGGTGAAGGGTGCCACTGAAAAGCCCTAAGCAAGGGAATGAATGGTCACATTTTCATTTTAGAGAAAGCACTGAAATTGTCTTACTTTAATGATAGCAGACATATGAATATATGGGTGTTCTCTACATAGTCAGCCCTACATAGGTTCAAAAGGACCCAAGGAAAGACTAAAGACAATATTTTGAATTTCTTTTACCTGAAGGATAATCTCCCAGGTTTATCAGGTAGAAATTCAACCTGTTATTTCACTAATGCAATAGATTTTTTTGGCATATGTTTAAATCAAATTATAACGCAACCATTTCTAATTTGTCTGCAAGATATTGTTTGGCAAATATTACTCCCTAAGCATTTTATATATACTGACTCATACATTTCTCACATCTGCCTTAAGAGATTCTATTCCTTTTCTTACTTAAAGATGGGAAAACTGGGGCTCAGAGACAATAAGTAACTTGCTTGCAGTCACACAACTGCGAAATTGTATAGCCAGGGTTTTAACCAGACCAGAGCTCAACATTGCCCCAAACTAAGCTCTGGTCTCCACTGCTTATGGGCATGTGCACCGTTATGCCTATTTGTGTTGCATGGGAAGCTCTGGGAGGCATTTTCCAAATGGTGAGTGTGATTTATTTGCATTATGCTTTCTCTAGTTTTTCTGAGGACCACAGGGAGCAGGTGGAGTCAACATCTCAAAGAAACTTTTATCAGTGACACATCACTCTAGCCTGTCTACCTGGCATTGGGAATCCCCACCAACCCTGTACTGAATGGATTGCCACAGTTGCCTGGCTGAAGAGGCCACTAATTGAAAACTGAACTCCTTATGTTTTGAGAAATTTCTAAAGTACCCTAAGGAAGAACCAGAGACTTCCCTGTTCATAAAGCTCCTCTGCATAAACAGACCATGGGTAGCAACTGCAAGGAACACAATTTCTCTGAGGACTTTTACAGACAATATCACAGTGATCACAGGGATAAAAATGATTATCCCTGTTTTCCCTGAGTACCTAAGGTTAACTGACTTGCCCAAGATAATCTATATTAGAGATGGAACTTGGAACTCATTCTTGCCTAAAATAAGAACCTTGCTCTTTCCCAGTTACAGTATTTGATAGATCTCTTTCTTTGCCCGCCCATAACACTTTCAACCTTTGTCCTTGCTAACAGAATCCAGTTTTGTTCAGGGTGTTGCCAGTCCCAGGTGATGGGTCATGATTAGCAGATCATGACAAATCTGATCCTGTATTTCCCAGCCCCCCTTGCAGCTAGAGGTGGCTGCAGGATGCACGCAGTCAGAAGTTGACTGGGGCAGATTTCTAGAAAATTTTTGTTTCTCCCACAAAAGGAGATCAGATATGGCTGGGTTGGATCGCTTCCTCTATTTCCTCTAATTCCACCTTGGAGGCTAATATATGGCTGGGTTTGAGGAAGCCACCTTTGGACAATGAGAGAAAAGCCAAGGAAATTGGAGAGGTCTGAGCTCCATCATGATGGAGTTCTGAACCAACAGCAATGTTGCAAAAATACACTACTGTAAGTCAGGTTTTTTTTACTTGCAGCTAAACACATTCTCACACATTAAGCTTTATTCTGTCACTGAGCTCTCTCCTGGTTCCCAAACATGTGTCTTGTGAATTGTGATCAGATATTATCCCCTGTTAACCTCACTGCCACCACCATTGTATGGGGAATTATTGGCACTGGGCAGAGAATGAGGAGTTTAAGGTCATCTTATTTGTCCCCAAATTTGGTTTCATAAAGAAGCTGTAGTTTATCTAAAAGAAGCTCAGGTTCCCTTCTGCAAAACAAAACCACTTTGACATTACATTCTGTTTACTTTAATTCCATATCCGAGGTTCATCTGTGCAACCAAGTCAAATTGAAGTTTTGGAGGCAGAAGAAATTGGGTGATATTTGGAGACATTTAACCTTTCTTTCATGTGGAATCATCTGCTTCTGTTGCTGTATGTGAGGAGCATCAGGGACTTCCATTCTGCTTTAATTTTACCTGTGTTCTGCATTCCAAAGTCTATGAAGGCCAGAGAATCCAACTTTCTTCCCCAGTCCTCATCCCAAGGGCAATACTTTCATAAAAGAAAAATTCCTTTTGCAATCCCTGGAATTCTTGAAAAGGATATTTCATTTCTTAAAATTAGTACATGTGGATTTGGGAACAGCCTTGGAAGTCACCTGGCTTAATTTCTGACATAAAATAAATCAAAATCAAAACCATTCCAGGCAAATGGTTAACTATTTTTAAAATATTCCTCAAAGAGAAATATAGCCTTTTTTTTGCAAAATTTGATCAAACTTCTGTCATGACTTTCTTCCTTTGGCCTAATTGAAATTCCTTTCCTCAATTACAAATGTAAATTTAAAAATGATAAAAGTAAAGAAAACATGGAATCCCTTATATTTTTATGTAACATTTATGTAATCTAAGCATTTAAAAAATATGTGTGTGTGTATATATATATTTAAAACTAAACAAAATACTTTGTATGGGGTGGGGGGGCTAGCAAATTACTGCAAAGCCCCTAACTTACCTTTCCTAGATGGAACAAGTCCAAATAAGAATCTTATTTGAATCTTTCCAAATAATATCTATTTCTCATCTTTCAGAGTAAAGGCCTGGTAATTTTATGAAATCAGGATGTGTAGGCCACGTGGCCCTTTGGTCAAATTCTGCCCATATAACAGCTCTTTTTCCAATATCCTTCTTGTCTTTCCTGGGCTTTCATGTTTTCCCATTTCCTCCATCCAAACACAGACACACATCTTCTATGTCTTTGGCATCCTTCAGACCCCTCTGCATCTGTGTGGAGAGAGAATACGCTTCATTGAGCTTCTCAAAATATGTTCCATGGCTGTCACATACTATACAGCCATCGAGGATGTTCTGCTGTTTTCCTTTAATCCTTTCTTTCACTAGTCTGCTCATTGTCTCCAGTATATTCCATTTTTGTTTTTGTTTTCTAATGCAGTGACCCAAGCTAGATGTTGCATTAAACCCTCAAAAGAAGCTAAGCAAAGTGATTTCTTGCCTTTTCCTGTTTTGATTTTACTATCCTCCACCTCTTTTTTCTGTGTGAGAAAAGGCATTCTCTCCTCAGTCAGAAATCACCAGCCCGAGTGTCCCCATACATCAGGCTTGCCGGAGTTAGGGCAGAAGAAAGCGAGTCTAACAGGGCTCACTTCAGAATTAAGAGGAGAGTGAGCCAATGTTAGCAAAAGAAACTCACTTCCTCAAAACTGACGTGCAGGTTTACTCTGAGGATTGAGCAGCCCCAACCTTTGAAAAGGAGACACAAGGTAAAGCTGAGTTTTGGCCCCTGCCATTGCTCTCTGAGTTATGGTTTGACATGACCACCTTCTCTCAGCACTATTGCTTCTGAGATCCCTGGAAATCACAGCAAGTGCAAGTGCTAAGAGAACTATGTCCACAAAAGCAAATGGATTCAAGGTTCCATGAGGGGGATCCTTCTCATCGCATGGATTAATTTTCCTTTGTATCTCACTGAAAAAAGAAGAGGATCCACTGTCTATTTGTCTCTAAAGAATATTATCAAAGGTTTTGATGTTGGATATATGGGAGTCCCCTATATTATATGTGAAATACTGAGACCTAAAACTTTTTTGAAGACAAAATTAAAAATCAGAGAAAAAGAATGAAAGGCTGTAGACACTGAGGAAGAAATGAAAGAAATTGCCTTGCCACTGTACATAAAGGGCAATACTTATTGCAGTGATGAAAGGCAAAATGTCAAAAACAAAGTTTCATAATATTTTTCATTTTTTAATACCCCAGTATATTTTTACTTTATTTTAGTTTTTCTAAATTAGTATGCATTCTTTTTTTTATTTCTTTTTTTTTAAAATTTTTTATTCATTTTTAAAAAATATTACATTAAAAAAATATGAGATCTCATTCAACCCCACCACCCCCACCCCACCACTCCCCCCACAGCAACACTCTCTCCCATCATGACATACCCATTGCATTTGGTAAGTATATCTCTGGGCATCGCTGCACCTCTTGGTCAATGGTCCACATCATAGCCCATACTCTCCCATGTTCCATCCAGTGGGCCCTGGGAGGATCTACAATGTCCGGTAATTGTCTCTGAAGCACCACCCAGGACAATTCCAAGTCCCGAAATGCCTCCACATCTCATCTCTTCCTCCCATTCCCTTTACCCATCAGCCACCATGGCCACTTTTCCCACACCAATGCCACATTTTCTCTGTGGACCTTGGATTGATTGTGTCCATTGCACATCTATGTCAAGAGGAGGCTTAGATTCCACATGGATACTGGATGCAATCCTCCTGCTTTCAGTTGTAGGCACTCTAGGCTCCATGGTGTGGTGGTTGACATTCTTCAACTCCATGTTAGCTGAGTGGGGTAAGTCCAATAAATCAGAGTGTAGGAGTTGAAGTCTGTTGAGGCTCAGGGCCTGGCTATCATATTGTCAGTCCAGAGATTCAAATCCCCTAGATATATCTTCAACCCCAGCACCAGCTACAATTCCAGTAAAGTAGCATGAAGGTCTTGTGAAAAGAGAGCCCATCTGTGTCCAGCTCCATCACGCAGAAACACCAGCTCCAAAGAAGGGCCAACTGACATGGCAGTGAACCCCATTTGCCATGACCATAGAACCTGTGGGTCTCTTTAGCCCTCAAAAGAACCAATACCTGGGCTTGTATCTACTTTATCTGTCTCTGAGACTCTGCTCAGGTGTGCATAAGGGCAATCCTTTTGACATCCTCCAGACTCTTTTTTAGAGACTCATAGCCATATAAACTCATTTCTCCTTTCCATTTCCCCCTTACATTAGGTCAAACAGCATTTTAAACTCCTGTTATTATATGCAGACAGGGATATTCTGCTGGTCCACATTGAACCTTTAATTCAAGGTCATTTTCTAGATGCATTATCAGCTGGTACTTGGTAGTGATCCCTCGGTGCCAGGGAGGCTCATCCCCGGGTGTCATGTCCCATGCTGGGGGGAATGCATTGCATTTACATGCTGAGTTTGGCTTTGAGACTGGCCACATTTGAGTAACATGAAGGCTGTCAGGAGGAAACTCCCAGGCACAGTGCTGCTCTAGGCCTTGTTCTTATTTCAGGCATATAGGCTCACAAGCATAGTCATTAGTATCAGGGGCTCACTGTTGGACCCTCATTCCTTCCTGATCCTTACCATTGTGCCTGGGGGACTGCTGCTGCTCCCCTAGGTACCACAACAGAGCACCCCTGGCCAGGAACCCAGTACCTCCCCCAGCTGTTGTTTTTAATTGTTGCCACTATGAGTATATCCAAACATTACTATGCACCCTGGACATATGCCCTGTATAACTCCCTGTCAACCATATATCACCTGTCAATAACATCCTATACCAGTATTCCTCCGCTGCTATTGTTGAACCACTCTGTGATCCAAAACTTCCTGAAAAGTGAAGCCCAATATAATGTCAGGATACCTTACTAGTAAAATGGAATATAGCGATGGGTTTAAAGGTTAGATATAGAATATGTATTGATTTGGCAAAATTCTACATCCTATCTTTTTCTTTTCTTTTTTCTCTAATTATTGAGCTTCTCTTCACAAGAGCCCTAGATCACAGTAATTCATATATACAATATACAGTACTCCCACACATCCACCATAAAACCTTTTCCCTTCCACAGCAATATTCTTATAACTTATTCATATCATATTTACTTAAACTGATGTACAGACTCTGAGACAATAGCTTTCAAACAAGGTGACATCTGTGCTTACATTGTTGTCCATACTTTAGGATATACAGTTTTCTAAATTTTTAGTTATCCTATGTTTTACATTATGGTTTACATTATTAGTCTGTCGTCCCCTATATGTTTATGGTGTAATATTACATGTTTTATATCCATCCTTGTGTACTCTCATGAAACTCCTCTCTTATCCCCCCATTTACCTTGGTTCCATCCATTCAACATCCATTTTCCCCTCTGCTTGGGGCCCACAGTGACAGTCAATCTCCGTTTCCCGAGGAGCCACGTCCAGAGATACTTGCAACAGTGTTCAGGGCCTGACTTGCTCAACTGCCCTAATGCCCTGAGAGCCACCCTTTCTCTCGAGAGATACAGTTCCCTCTATTTGATGGCATTAGTCCTCCCCAGGATGTGGGTCCACCCCCACTCTCACTACTTGGGTCTCTACCCAATGGTACAACCCACCCTGGCAAAATGAGCATTCAGACATTCCCCAGGAGTCTGTCCCGCATCAGACCATCCCCTCCGAGCATCCTAAACAGGTAACCCTCCTAATTATATTTTGATACGATTTTCTCAGCATTTTACTCTCAACCAACACCTGACACTCTCCTATGTTCGTATGTTGCCCCTCCCTCCCCCCAATTTTTGGGCAATATTACCCATCTGCCCATCCCCAGCCCCCCTCAAACCCGCAAAGCCCCACCCAAAGGCAACCCCTTGCCCCCATTTTATCTCTTCTTTGTGCTCATACTTACCGCCAGCTCATCATAGATTCCACCCCTGCAGACGTTGGCTCACATCCTTCCTCCACCCCCTGATTTCCTGTAAGCCTATCTTCCAGTCTCTAGCTCTCTGAGGCAGCTTGCTTATTTCATATCATTGAGGTCATGTAGTATTTGTCCTTCAATGGCTGGGTTGCTTCACTCAACATAAGGTTCTCAAGATTCATCCATGTTATCACGTGTGTTTGTAGTGTATTTGTTCTTACAGCCGAGTAGTATTCCATTGTATGTATATACCACATTTTATTGATCCACTCATCTGTTGATGGGCATTTGGGTTGATTCCAACTTTTGGCAATAGTGAACAATGCTGCTATGAACATTGGTGTACATATATCGGTTTGTGTCCTTGTTTTCAATTCTGCTGGGTATATACCCAGCAGTGGTATTGCTGGGTCATATGGCAAATCTATGGTTAGTTTTTTAAGAAACTGCCAAACTGTCCTCCAGAATGGTTGGATCCTTCTGCATTCCCACCAGCAGTGGATGAGTGTTCCCCTTTCTTCACATCCTCTCCAGCATTTGTATTCTTCTGTTTTTTTCATAGCTGCTAATCTTATGGGAGTAAGATGGTATCTCATTGTAGTTTTGATTTGCATTTCCCTGATAGCTAGAGATTTGGAACATTTTTTCATGTGCTTTTTAGCCATTTGTATTTCTTCTTTGGAGAAGTGTCTGTTTAAATCTTTTTCCCATTTTTTAAATGGGTTGTTTATCTTTTTATTTTCAAGATATATGAGTTCTTTATATATGCAAGTTATAAGTCTCTTATCAGATATATGGTTGCCAAATATTTTCTCCCATTGTGTGGGTTCCCTTTTTACTTTCTTGACAAACTCCTTTGAGGTGCAGAAGGCTTTAATTTTGAGGAAGTCCCATTTATCTATTAGTTCTTTTGCTGCTCGTGCTTTTGGTGTGATATTCATGAAGCCATTTCCTATTACAAGGTCCTGTAGATGTTTCCCTACACTGCTTGCCAAGGTCTTTATGGTCTTGGCTCTTATATTTAGGTCTTTGATCCATCTTGAGTTAATCTTTGTATAAGGTGTGAGATGGTAATCCTCTTTTATTCTTCTACATATGGATATCCAGTTCTCCAGGCACCATTTGTTGAATAGGCCATTCTCTCCCAGTTGAGAGGGTTTGGTGACTTTATTGAATATTATATGGCTATATATATGAGGTTCTATATCAGAACTTTCAATTCGATTCCATTGGTCTGTGTGTCTCTCCTTATGCCAATACCATGCTGTTTTCACTACTGTAGCTTTGTAGTATGTTTTGAAGTCAGGTAGTGTGATTCCTCCAATTTCGTTTTTCTTTTTCAATATGTCTTTGGCTATTTGGGGCCTCTTTCCTTTCCAAATAAATTTCATAGTTAGTTTTTCTAGTTCCTTAAAGAAGGCTTTGTTGATTTTTATTGGGATTGCATTGAATGTGTAGATCAGTTTTGGTAGGATAGACATCTTAATAATATTTAGTCTTCCTATCCATGAACAAGGAATATTCTTCCATTTATTTAGGTCTTCTTTGATTTCCTTGAACAGTCTTGTATAATTCTCAGTGTATAAGTTTTTTACATCTTTAGTTAAATTTATTCCTAAATATTTGATTTTTTAATTTACTATTGTAAATGGTATTTGTTTCTTGATTTCCTCCTGATCTTGCTCATTATTGTTGTACAAAAATGCTACTGATTTTTGTGCATTGATCTTATAACCTGTGACTTTACTAAACTCATTTATGAGTTCTAGAAGCTTTGTTGTAGATCTCTCAGGGTTTTCTATGTATAGGATCATGTCATCTGCAAATAATGAAATTTTGACTTCTTCCTTTCCAATCTGAATGCCTTTTTTATCTGGTTCTTGCCTCAGTAATCAAGCAAGTACTTCTAAGACAATGTTAAATAGAAGGGGAGAGAGTGGGCATCCTTGTCTTGTTCCTGACTTTAGAGGCAAGGATTTTAGGGTTTCTCCATTGTAAACAATGTTGCCTGTAGGTTTTTCATATATACTTTTTATCATGATCAAAAAATTTCCTTGTATTCCAATCTTTTGGAGTGTTTTTATCAAGAAAGGGTGTTGTATTTTGTCAAATGCTTTTTCTGCATCTATAGATATAATCATGTGATTTTTTCCCCTTCAATCTGTTTATATGGTGTATTACATTGATTGATTTTCTTATGTTGAACCATCCTTGCATACCTGGAATGAATCCCACTTGGTTGTGGTGTATAATTTGTTTAATGTGTTGTTGAATACAATTAGCAAGTATTTTGTTAAGTATTTTTGCATCTAGGTTCATTAGAGAAATTGGTCTGTAATTCCTTTCTTGTGGTGTCTTTGTTTGGCTTTGGTACTAGGGTAATGTTGGCATCATAGAAGGAGTTAGGCAATGTTCCTTCTGTTTCGATTTTTTGGAAGAGTTTCAGCAGGACTGGTGTTAGTTCTTTCTGGAATGTTTTGTAGAATTCACCTGTGAAGCCGTCTGGCCCTGGGCTCTTCTTAGTTGGGAGGTTTTTAATGACGGATTCTATCTCTTTACTTGTGATTGGTTTGTTGAGATCATCAATTTCTTCTTTCGTCAATATGGGCTGCTTATGTGTTTCTAGGAATTTGTCCATTTCCTCTGAATTGTCATTTTTGTTGGAATATAGTTTTTCAAAGTATCCTCTTATGATAGTCTTTATTTCTGTGGGGTCAGTGGTGATATCGCCTTTCTCATTTCTTATTTTGTGTATTTGCATCTTCTCTCTTTTTTTCTTTGTTATTCTCACTAAAGGTTTGTCAATTTTGTTGATCTTCTCAAAAAACCAGCTCTTGGTTTTGTTTATCTTTTCAGGTGCTTTCTTATTTTCTATTTCATTTAGTTCTGCTCTTATCTTTGTTATTTCCTTCCTTCTTCTTCCTGTTGGATTACTTTGTTGTTTTTTTCTAATTCCTCCAAATGTGCAGTTAGTTCTTCAATTTTTGCTCTTTCTTCTTTTTTGATATTTGAACTTATGGCTATAAATTTCCCTCTCGGTACTGCTTTTGCTGCATCCCATAAATTTTGGTATGTTGTGTTATCATTATCATTTGTTTCAAGGTAGTCGTTGATTTCTTTTGAGATTTCCTCTTTGACCCACTGTTTTTCTAAGAGTGTGCTGTTTAATTTCCAAATCATGGTGTGAAATCTGGGCCTCTGACCCTTGCAAATTTCCAGCTTCACTCCACTGTGGTCAGAGATATTATTTCATATGATTTTGATCTTTCTGAATTCATTAAGCCTTTCTTTGTGACCTAGCATATGGTCTATCTTGGAGAATGATCCATGTGCGCTTGAGAAAAATGTATATCCTGCTGTGTTTGGGTGTAATGATCTATATATGTCTATTAGATCCAGCTCTTCTAATATACTGTTCAAATGTTTTGTTTCTTTAGTGATTCTCTTTTGAGATGCTCTGTCCAGAGTTGATAGTGCCCCCAAACAGTATGCATTCTATTTCTAATCTTCAAACCTATCATTACTATTTCATTTTTCTGTTGATTGAATTTGGCAATATATTAGGCTTCATTTTTTAAGAAGTTTTAGGCCACAGAGAGGTTCAACCATGGCAGGGGAGGAATGCTGGTGTGGGTTGTTATTGATGGGGGGCACATGGTTGGGAGGGAGTTCTCCAGGGCATGGATATAGGGTACATAAAAATGTTTGGATATATGTTGGTTATTTTCATAGTAGTTACAGTTACAAATGACAATTGAGGGAGTGCTGAGTTCCTACCCAGGGGAGCTCTGTCACATTCCCCAATGGAACAGCAACAATCTCCAAGGGCAATGGCAAAGACCAATGAAGAAGGATGGTCTAACAATGAACCCTTGGTACTGATGACTATGCTTATGAGACTGTGTGCCTGAAATACAAACTAGGCCTAGAGCTGCAGGGTACCTAAGAGTTACCTCCTGAGAGCCTCCATGTTGCTCAAATATGGCCACTCTCTAAGCCAAACTCAGCATGTACATGCATTACCTTCGCCCCAGCATGGGACATGACTCTTGGGGATGAGCCTCCCTGACGCTGAGCAATTTCTACCAATCACTAACTGGTGATGCAACTAGAAAGAGAACTTGAATAAAAGGGTCAACTCAGACCAGCAGAATATCTCAGCCTACATATAGGCTCATGTGTTAAGAACTGCTTTTCAACCTTGAGTTAAAGAGGGAAATGGCAAAGACAAATGAGTTTATATTGCTAAGCGTCTTCAAAAAAGAGTCGGGGGGTTATTAGGGGGGTTGTGCTTACACATGCCTCAGCAGGATCCCTGAGACAGCCAAAGTAGATACAACCACAGATACTGGTGCTTCTGAGGGCTATGGAGACCCACAGGTTCTATGGTCATGGCAGATGGCTCTGGAGTTTAGTACCATGTCAGTGGGCCCTACTTTGGAATTTGTATTCCTGAGTGTGATGAGGTTGGACTCAGACGTGATCTTTCTACACATGCCTCTTCTGTCACTTTTACTGAACCTGTGGTTGGCACTAGGGATGGTGTATACTCAGGAGACTTGAATCTCTGGACTGTCCATGTGCCAGTTGGGCCCTGAGTCTCAGGAGAATTGTAACTCCTACCCTCTAGTTCATTGAACTTACCCAGGTCAGCTAACAGGGAGATGAAGATGGTCAGCTACCACACCAGGAAACCGAGAGTGCCTACAACTGCAAGCAGGAGAATTGCATCCATCATCCATGTGGGATCTAAGCCCCCTCTTGATATACAGGTTGAAAGGACATCACCATCCCAGGGTCCACAGGATGGAGGAATAAAATATGGATTAGAGTAGACTTACTAATATTCTACTATAGAACTATTGTGACTAGTAATGGAAGAAATTATAGCATTGATCTGGAGAAAGTGGCCATGGTAGTTGCGGAGGACTAGGACAGGGAAGAAGAAATGTGATGTGAGGACATTTTTGCCACTTGGAGTTGCAATAAATGATATTGCAGGGGCAGATGATGGACATTATATATCCTGCTATAACCTACTAAATGTACTGGGAGAGAGTGTAATCTACAATATAAACTATAATCCATGTGGTACAGCAGTACTCCAAAATGTTTTTACCAAATGCAATGAATGTGCCATAATGATGAAAGAGGTTGTTGATGTGGGAGGAGTGGGGTGTGGGGGTGTGTGGGGTATATGGTACCTCTTATATTTTTAATGTAACATTTTGTGTGATTTATGTATCTTCAAAAATACAATTAAAAAATGATGGGGGTGGAGGGTTGGGGAGTGGGGTATATGGGAACCTCTTACTTTTTTTTTCTTTAAACAGTTCACATTTATTATTGATAACAATAAAAAAATATTTTAAAGACTATCAGTATTGTACTACCAAGAATGAGGTAATATGTTTGCAAAACAATTACAGAATTTGACATGCAAATAATGGATTTAGAAAGGAAAGTGAATGAGGTGAATGAGGACACCAGTAAAAGAAGGGGAAAAGCAAAGATCATCAGTGCTGAGAGGAAGGGGCAATGACAGCAGCATTTTAAAGAGTGGTAGGGTACTGAAAGTAAAGAGACGTAAGGCAAACTGCAAAATCAAATTATATATGCCCCCAACTTTCCTTACAGGGAGACTTAGGTGTTGTGTTACTCATGAGTAAACCCTGTAAGCCTTTGTGCAGTAGCGTGCTTTGAACTCTTAAAGACGTATTCAACTCTTTGGGGATAAAACGGTGCCACTTTTGAATCAATTTAAAAAAACAGATCTTCAGAGTGGGGATGGGGAATGGCTGCGATTCAAATAGTTCCACAAACATCTCTGGGCAGATGTGGGTGTTGAGTGTTTTCTTTGCAGCTGTTAGCAAGGTCACCATCTGAGACACAGAGAAAGAGAGAAAGAAAGAAAAGAAGGGGCCCTCTTCAGGTCCTTATAATTGGGAAACAAGAAGCACTGACTGGAAGCAGCACAAATGCATTAAATCACCCTATCGTGCGTCCTGGAAACAAGGCTTCAGGTGCCAAAGAAGAGCTCATCCTTCCAGAGGAAATACGGAGCCGTGGCCCGGGAAGCGGCTCCGGGCGGCAGAGCGCGGGGCTGGCCGTGGAGCGCACGGCAGACTGCGCCGAGGGGCTGGCTTTCTCAGCCGCCTGCTCGGTTCTCCCCAGCCCTCCCACACCCCCACGTGGGACGCACACCCCGCCACGCAGCTCTCCTTCGCAAGGCCCCCAGCGGATCCCTGAAGGTGGTTTTTCTACCACGTGGCCGAGGACCTGCGTGCCCATCCCACACCCTGGTGAGGTTGTCTGGGGCTTGGCACACATCGCTGAAAGACAGCCTCTGTCACACAGCACACATCGCACGTCTCCACCACGGACGCCACTGCCTCCAGGACAGATCTGCTCATGACCTGCTTTCCCCGCAACAAGCTGCAATGAGGGCCCATGGAAGGTAGAGCCGTCTTTGTAACTCATAACCAAAAGAAAAATGCAAAATTGTGAAAGGCAAAAGAATCTCCTATTCTGATTTGCTTCTATGAGGAATCCTGTTGCATGAACTAAATTTCTACTTGACCCACCCTCCAACAGCACCCATGCCACCCACCCACCCACCCACACACAGGTGCGCGCCCCCGGTCCACGGTGGGGAGGCTGCTTGGCTACAGCGCACAGTGCAACAGCTTCACACTGGCAACGGCGGCTGTTTTCAAAATGCTCTTCTGTTTTGGCAGGGGCTCTGATCACTCGCTGCTCCAAGGAGCAGAGGGGCGGCAGAGCTCCAGGGGCTCAGAGCAGGCGTGCTGCAGGCAGAACCACCACCGGCAGAGAAAAGACGAGCCCCCCAGCCAAGCGAACGGAAAACACCCGCTCTGCAAAGGAGCACGGAGATTTGTAAAGGGAGAAAGGGAAAGCAACGTTTGCTGAGGTCCTCAGGAGTCTCCTCAAGTCCTTCCTGACCCAGTAGGACCCACTTTAGAACAATGGAGGGGTCTGGGCACCTGAGGCAGGGCTGGGTGCTCCCAGACGCTGCCTCCGAATCGTTCAGATGGAAAGACTGAGACAGCGGCTGATCAGGGGAAAGGATCCCAGCGGGCTGCCACTCGGCCAGCAGGACGTCTCAAGCGACAGCAGAGAGAGCAGGGGGCGGCCAGAGTCTGTGGGAAGCAGGCTGGGGGTTTCTGCTCTCTTAGAGAGGGGGTGGGACTCATCTGGCAGCTGACGTGAGAATCCAGTCACTAAGGTAGGATGAAACGAGGGGTGGGGTTCGTTGAAGAAAATTTTTGCATCAGCATTTGAGACAAGGTCAACCTCTTAATTGAGATATAAATTATTTTTCTTTGGAGAGAACCCTTGTGCTCTGGTTTGATTCTGTGCACTCTGTGTACAAAAATTACGGCTACAGAGTTAAAGTTAGGGTTAGTTAGAGTTAAAACTACCTGTTGAGACAGTTTCAGGATCAAAATGACTACTTGGATGGCTATTTTGCTACCTAGAGGGTGAGCGGAGGCTGCACAAGTGTCACCGCTGGGCAGGGTGGAGTGTGCTGGCTGTCCCCTGGCGCACTGGACACAGGCTTGGCTGCACAACCTGGAAATCATGGAGCTGGAGTGCGACTGGCTGGAACAGGTGGCGGCGGCACTCAGCTGGGAAAACCCATCGTGGCTGGGCTCCAGGCTGGCCATGGAGCCTCTGAAGTCCTCGGACCCGATCACTTCTGTATAGCACATCACTTTACACTTGAGAGAAGACACCTGCAGGGAGGCCAGGACATCGTCCACCCGGGGCAGGTTGGTGGCAGTGCACGCCGGCAAGCTGTGGAACTTCCACTGCAGGATGTAGAAGCCTGGCCACCATGTCACGTGTGAGCCCTGCACGCTTTCTCCTTCCTTGCAAAATGAGCAGTGACTCCACCATGCTGTAGTTGCTGCCCAGCTGCCCAGCTTTGTCTATCAGCTGCGTGTTATTCCCTCCAGGAGAAGTGATGCTGAGGGCTCCCAAGGAGTCCTTCTTGGGAGGCTGCGGCGACCTCTTGGAGTGATAGATGTTGAAGACAACTGTCCCCTTTGCACATGTCAAAATCCCCAGTGATCACGGAAGAGGCTTCCATCATCTGAATGAGAGTCTCGTGCGGGACTCCTTCGAAGACACTGGCAGATGGGTAGATGGTTTCGGTCCAGAACTTTAGGTCTTTGTTCTCCAGCTCCTCCGTGGTCTTGTACAGAGATTTGGGGACCAGTCCACCCTCTGGCATATCACATGTGCGCTCTCCACTCAGGAAATCTGGAATGATCTCTTTATCAATGTAATCCAGCAGGCCTCCAGGACCCCGACAGTCATTTCCTGCATAAATGAGGAATTTCCTTCTGGTGTGGTCATCAGTGAATGGACTAACCAGTGTCCAGGGGACAGGAAACACCCTGGGAGCCCTCAGCATGAGCAGGTGGCCCAGGGCTTCAGGATAGCTGGCTCCCACTACTTCAGTGAGCCGAAGCAGGGCCTTGACCTGGGTCTCCACTGGAGGCACATGTTCAGTCCTTCCAGAGCCACCAGGCAGGTCCACGAGCTGATAGGCTGACCAAAGACTTTCGTATTTTCTTCACATCGTTTTAAGCCTTCTTCATTAATGGAGAGAACATATCTCAGCAGGGCTTCCTCTCCCAGAGCCAGCACCACGCCTTTGGTGTCCATCTGCCCCAGCCTGAGCACACAGAGGGGCCGGCCGTCTTTATCGTGGTGGTGCCAGCTGCCTGCATAGTAATCTTGAAGGACCTGGGGACGGTTCCAGATGTCAAGACGTCAAAGACTGACACATTATCTCTTTGGCTTTGTCAATATTAAAGTCCTGAGCACACAAGAACCAAAGAATGTGCTCAACCTTTGGACTTTCACCTTTGTGAGTTTCCTGGAGCCACTGGGGAAGTCTGATAAGGCAGCTCTGCTGTTGTGGAGTCCAGTCACCAAGGTATCTCTTGATGTAGTCTGCATCTAATTTGTCATCAGGGGTCCCCACCACCAGCTCAGGGACTGCATTGGAGTTACTGAAGGCCTCACAGCTCAGTCCTTCCTCCAGGGCAGCATCTGGGGTGACAGGCAGCCATGGACACCGCTTGTTTCTTGCATGATGAAGACGTCTCTGGGGAGGGCATGATGGAAGGTGGAGCCCAGCAGGGCATGAAGGTTATGCCTTCTTCTTCTCACTGATGAAGATACTACTCGATCATCTCCTTTCTTTTTTTAATGTTGCTAGGATATTGCTTCATTGCAATTTTTTCCACTGTGCTTCCAAAACGGAAGAAAGATTTAATATCTAAACTTGCAGACTGTCCAAAACCGGTCCACCCGTCTTCGTTTTCAGGGTGAACGGTGGAGCAGCAGTGCTCCTGGACGACGACCCGGTCAGAAGACGTTTCCTGATGGGCCTCCATATGCAAAGTGCGCTCCCAAGAAGTCAGTGAGTTTTTCTGGACAAAATAAACATAGTCAACTCCGGCAAGCTTTTTCAGCAGTGTGGGGACATCTGTGATCAGTCTGCAGTGCCGCTCAAACTGAATAGCCCCATCTTCACCCTTGAATTCATTCACGGGGTCACGACCCACCAACCTTGGCATCAAAGGACAAGACAGAAACGTCCTGTCATCGGCAGCCACAATTAATTCAAAGGGGTGTTTATACACCCTCACTGGTGACTGGGATTTTTGCACCATGACTGTAATCCAATCGCAGTCCTCTCACAGCTCTTGTCAGAAAGGCCGGGCCAGGCCGCCGGGCGGCGGGGGGCGCTCACGCCGGTGCCTCGTTGGTGCCGTCGGGGTCCCAATGCTC
The DNA here is from genome assembly GCF_030445035.2 of Dasypus novemcinctus. Classification (NCBI taxonomy): domain Eukaryota; kingdom Metazoa; phylum Chordata; class Mammalia; order Cingulata; family Dasypodidae; genus Dasypus; species Dasypus novemcinctus. The sequence goes on along the minus strand of NC_080685.1, from coordinate 103,671,163 downwards.
CGGGGCGCTGCTCGCCGCCGGTTCCCGAGAGTGGGCTGAGGGGCCGGGAGCAAGCAGGGGCCCTCTTAGGTTTTCTAATGCAATGTTTTGTGTGCTCTATTAACTTAAAAAAGAGATAATCAAAAAATTAAATTAAATTAAAAAAAATAAAGAACCTTCTCAGTTTCTTAATTTCATACGCCTCCAAACCTTGGCTTTTCCCTGTGGGCTCATATAATCTTTCTCTTTGTTTATTTTTTATTTTTTGTCAAAATGTAGGACTTTTGCATTGCAGTGAAGACCGCTACCTAGATCCCTGCTTTTAATTTTCTCTCAGTGTTTTCTCCTTTGCCCGTGTTACTTTATTGGAAGTGTCCATGAGAATTTCCGCAACTTTCTTCATATGGAAAACTAATGTTAGTCTCTTGAGCCTCCACAGAACCATATATAATCTTTTTTGCAAGATTTAATGTTACCCTTAGTGATTCATATTCTCAGAGGTATGCTTTCATCTCAGAAAAACAACAACAACAAACTTCATCACCAAGTTAAAATATTCTGTGCTCAGCTAAAGTTCCAACCATTGGACAGAAGTATTGGGTAGTAGGTGATGAGGTTATTTATACTTTGTTGGCCACTGGAGCAGAACTTTTTCACAAAAACCTACAGGATTTTTCTGCTCATGTTCTGTATTTATATTTCTCTTGAAGTGTCTTAAAATATAGACTTCAATTAACTTTAAAGCAGTGATACTAGATTTATTTAACTTTACGCTGTCGCATAAACAAAGTTTGCTCAGCAAGTAAATATTATTAACTTAATATCATGGGACTAGTTTATCTATCAATGGGAATAAAGTATTTTTATATATTTTAGCAGTGCCCATACCAACAATTAATGTGCTAATTGAAAATGATTCTTACCTATTAAAAATGTAATTGGCAGATCTCTCAGAAATATTTTGTTGGCTTAATTTGAGTAACATGAATTCCAAAGACATAAGCCTGATTTTAAAAAAAAAATGCTCTAATGCTGATTCTATAATATTTTAAATTGGTCCTTCATCTAACTGGTGCTTTTTGGCTTTAACCCTACAGTAAGAATTAGAATATATATAATCCAATTTTTCTATTATTTCACAACATGTAGGTTTGGATGGCAGATGGGCCTCATTCTAATATTAGATCCTTCACGTCTTTGCTGTGTGACAAATGCTATATCAAACAAACATTTAACCTCCTTAAAATACTAATTAGGGGAAGTGGATATGGTTCAACCAGTTGGGTGCCCGCCTACCATGTGGGAGGTCCTGGGTTTGGTTCCTGGTGACTCCTGGAGAAGGCAAGGAAACAATGAGCAGACAGATGAGAGAACCATCTGGGGAAGTGTGGGATAAATCTTTTTAAGAAGTGAATGAAAAAAATACTATTTAGAATAACATCAACAATAACAACTGTATTTCCTGAGCTATAACTATGTCTTAGTACTGTGAGTGGGGTGTCTCCTAGTTATTTCCAATGGAAAGGAAAGTCCAACATGAAATGATTTCAGGTGAACCTGGTACCTACATTCCTTAGCTCTGTTCACAACCACATTATGTCACAGCTTAGTGTCGGCAGCAGCTTCTCTTTCCTGCCTCAAGGAGATCAGATGCAGAGGTTGATGAGCTTAATTAAAAAATCATTGTGTCCTTGGTGGTCCAAAGTGAGTGTTTTCTTGCTCTATGCTTTCCAAGAAGCATCTGGTCTTTCTGTAGATTATTTTAAACAGAGGATATTTCAACTCCAAAAATTCAGACTCTGATTCAGGAGGATTTCTGTAATGTCTTGCTTTGTATTTACTTATTACTCTGCTTTAATCTGGTTGAATTGGTTGTTGCATTCGCTCCTCCTTTTATGAAGATCATTAAAATGAACAGTTCTAACCCCAGCAATGAACCAGACAGATCTAGTCTGGAGTTTAAACAACAAGGTATGGAGCACAAAAGAAGGATCTGCTTCCCTGGATATTCTTTGTTTTAATAATGGGCTCAAGTGTTTACAAATGTTATTTCCATTTTACAGGTCAAGAAACTGAGGCCCTCTGGGGTTGAATGCTTTGGTCAAGCTCTCACACTTCTAAGGGACTGTCTTAGGTTCCTAGGGCTGCCAAAACGAAGAAACGCAAACTAGGTGACTGAAAAAGACCCAAACAAACACTCCCCCCACACCAAAAAAAACCCAGAGTACCCACTTTGGCAGCAAAGATACTAAAATTGGGACAGCAAAGAGAAGATTAGCATGGCCTGTGTGCAAAGATGATATGCAAATTTGTGAAGCATTTCATATTTTTTGTCTCTACAATAATAGTTGGAGACTTCAATACACCACTCTCAGTATTACATAGAACATCTGGACAGAGAATAAATAAAGAAATGCAGAGCTTGAATAATATGATAAATTAACTAGACCTAACAGATATCTTTAGAGAATTTCACTCCAAAACAGCAGGGTATGCAGTCCTTTCAAGAGCTTATGAATCCTTCTCCAAGACAGACCACATGCTGGGTCACAAGACAAGTCTCAATAAATTTAAAGAGATTGAAATTATACAAAGCGCTTTCTCTAATCATAATGAAATGAAGCTGGAAATCAATAATGCATGGAAAAAGGGACAATTCATAAATATATGGAGATTAAACAACACACTCAAATAATCAGTAGGCCAACGAAGAAATTGCAAGAGAATTCAGCAAATATCTTGGGACAAATGAAAATGAGAACACAATATACCAAAACCTATGGGACACTGCAAAGGCAGTGCTGAGAGGGAAATTTGTAGCCTTTAATGCTTAATTTAAAAAGAAGGAAGAGTTAAAATCAAAGATCTATTATTAATAATAACTGCACACTTGAAGGAACTAGAAAAAGAACAGCAAACTAATCTCAAACTAAACCCGAGGAAAGAAATAGTAAAGATCAGAGCAGAAATAAATGAAATTGAAACAAAAAAACAATAGAGAGAATCAGCGAAACCATAACTTGGTTCTTTGAGAAGATCAACAAAATCGGTCATCCCTTAGCTAGACTAACAAAGAAAAAAGAAGATGCAAATAAATAAAACCAGAAATGAGAGGAGGGACGTTACCACTGACCCTGCAGAAATAAGAGAGATCATGAACAACTATAAGCCAAAAAACTAGACAACGTAGACAATATACACAAGATAGACAAATTCCTAGAAACACATGAACCACCTACTCTGACTCTAGAAGAAATAGAAGATCTCAACAAACTAATCACAAGTAAGGAGTTTGAAACAGTTATAAAAAACCTTCCAAAGATGAAAAGGCCAGAACCAGATAGCTTGACAGGTGAACTCTACCAACCTTTTGAAGATGATCTAATGCCAATCTTTCTCAAGTTCTTCCAAAGCATTGACCGGGAAAGAATGCTACCAAACTCATTTTATGAAGCCAACATCATCCTAAAACCCAAACCAGATAGAGATAACTATGTAAAAAGAAAATGGCAGACCAATATCTCTAATGAATATAGATGCAAAAATTCTCAACAAAATACATGCAAACCTAATCCAAAAGCAAGTTAAAACAATTAAACACCATAATCAAGTGGGTTTTATCTTAGGTATGCTAGGGTGGTTCAACACAAGAAAAACAATTAGTGTAATAAACCACATTGATAAATTGAAGAAGAAAAATTACACGATCCTCTCAACTGATGCGGAAAGGCATTGATAAAAATGTTCCAACAGATAGGAATAGAAGGAAGTTTTCTCAGTATGGTGAGGTGTGTATATAGAAATCCTACAGCTAGCATTGTATTCAAAGGTCAAAGGCTGAAAGATTTTCTGCCAATTCAAGGAACAAGACAAGGATGCCCACTCTCACCATTATTATTAAAATTGTGCTCTAAGTTCTAGCGAGAGCAATTAGGCTAGAAAAAAGAAATTAAAGGCACCCAAATAGGAAAGGAAAAAAATAAAACTTTCTCTATTTGCTGATGATATGATCCTGTGTTTAAAAATTCCTGAAAAATCCACAAGAAAGCTACTAGAATTAATTGCTGAGTCCAAAAGTGGGGAGGATGCAAGATTAATATGCAAAAATCAATAGCATTTCTATACACTACTGATGTGCAAACTGAGGAGGAAATCAGGGGGAAAATTCCAGTTATAATAGTGACTAAAACAATCAAATATTTAGGAATAAACTTAACTAAGGACATAAAGGACCTATATTCAGAAAACTACAAAACATTGCTAAAAGGAATCAAAGAAGCTTCAATAAGAGGAAGGGCATTCTGGTTCATGTATTGGAAAAGTAAATATCATTAAGATGTCAATTCTACCCCAAACTTATTGAACGAGTCAACACAATCCCAATGAAAATCCCAACAGCCTTTTATGCAGAAATAGAAAATTCATCTATCAAAATTTTTTGGAAGGTTAATAGCCAAATAGCCAAAAATGTCTTTAAAAAGAAGAATGAAGTTGGAGGACTCTTATTTCTTGACTTTAAAACATTTTACTTAGCTACAGTGGTAAAAACACCATGGTACTAGCATAAAGACAGACGCATTGACCAATGGAACCTCATCAAGAACTCAGAAATAGACCCTCACCTCTACAACCAAGTGATTTTTGACAAGGTGGTCAAACCCGCTCAGTTGGGCCAGAACAGTCTATTCAATGAATGGTGTCGGGAAAACTGGATATCCATATCCAAAAGAAAAAAAGATGACCCTTATCTCACACCTTATACAAAAATTAACTCAAAATGGATCAAGGACCTTAATATAATAGTGACAACCATAAATCTCCTAGAAGAAAATGTAGGGAAACATCTTCAAGAGCTTGTGTTAGGCAGTAATTTTTAAACCTTAACCCAAAGTTTAAATAACACACCTTTCTTTCTCATCCAAATTAAGAACCAGCTGTTGTAAAGATGTAAGAGGCAAACAGACATAGATTCTAAGAATCAGATTTACTACTGAATATGTCTGGATTTGAGGATGTGAATAGAATTGTGGCTCTCTAAAGCTTTGCAGTGGATTAGCCACTTTTGCCCACCAATTTTAATCCCTGAAGAAACCCCACAGGGGTCAGCCAGACAGCTCCAGAAAGATCACCACAAAGAGGAGCTGAGAATGTGTCCTAAGGATGAGCACCTCCATAAAGAGAGAGAGAAGTCCAGGAGGGTCAGAGCCAGTCTTCCTATAGCTCCTTTTCCCACAGGCAGGAGCCAGGCCAGGACTGAGAGAGGCCAGGAAGGCTACTCAACCAGAAGCAAGAGGTAAAGGTAGTCCCAAAACGTAATTTGCTCTGTGTGCATCCATCTCTTATGTCATCAAACTCCATGAGAACCAGTCCCATTTAAAATACTGTCTCCTGGCATCTGGGCTTCTTACATACATGGTACTTCTCCAGCAATTCTTTTCTTAAAGCAATATATTATTTAATAGTAATGTATCGCTGAATAATTTCCTACTGCAATGTAGGAAATACCAAAGAGCACAAATAAGAATATAAAAGCCTGATGTTCTGTCACCAAAGTCTTTTCCTCTTTGCATATATACATAAAATATAATTACATATATACCTATATAGAGAGAAGATTGTAATCTACAATATTTTTATAATGTGCTTTTCCACTTGATTTATCCTGAAAATGCCTATACTATTCATCTTCTACAAAATTACTTTTAATGCCTGTATAATATCCTATCATGTGCGAGGTACATGTGCCATAATCTATTAAAATCAACCCCCACTGCTGACCAGTTAGGTTGTTTATAGGTTTTTCTCTATTATGAACAATCCTATAATGAACATCTATGTTCATAAATCTTTGCCTACTGCCCATTTGCCTAATTATTTTTTAAACTTATAATTCTAAAAATATACTTCCTGTCTTGTTAGGTAGGTCCATTTTTCAGCCTTTGGAAACATATTGTCAGACTAAACTCTCACAGGCAACTCCGAAAAATTGATTCTCCCAGTTTCTCAATTTTTTACTGATAGTAAATTTGCCACCTTAGGTAATTTTCAGTCATTTGGGTTGGACTTAGCCCATGAATACAGGGACTTATGGAAATAATTCTGGAAGAATAATTGAATTAGTATAAGTTCCAAAGTATGAAAGTCGCTGAGATACAGAACTAACCTACAGGATTTCATGGTGCACAAACTGTTGTGCTTTTTCCAACTTTCTAAACCTCACAGAGGAATTGAGACTGCTCCTTTGGATAAAATGCTTGTTTGGAGAAGAATCCTTAAGCTCATAAATACCTTTTTACTTATATCCTGATGGACAGCAAAATCTGTAGTGTGACAAATGGCATCTGACATCCAGGAAGGAACATACCCTGAGAAATAAACCCATATCTCTCATCCATCTCTAATTTCAGCAGACAGGCTCTTGTGCCAGATCCATATCTGCAGCTGCCTTCCACAAAAACCAACTCTAAGTTTTCTAGCCCTGTAATCAACTTGGCTGAAATACGGTTACAACCTAATTTGAGTTCAACTTTGTCCCCACAAAGAACCCTGAAATGCCACTTGTCTAAAATTGATTTCTAAGGAAAAAAATATATACTATGTACACTCCCATTAATAAACAGATATTTTGCTGGTTTTAAAAACAGGTTTTAAGAGTCCGTATTTCTCACATTCATATATATCCATCAATGGGTCTGCACACAATGTGTCTCAATGTTTTTGAGAATATTTAATAGACATTAGGTCCTCATGACCTTCCTTATGAGGAGTCCAAAGCACAGTACTGTTAAAAATCAAATATGCATTCATCCCTTTCATAAACATTATTGAGTTCTCACTATGTATAACCTTGTATGTGGCCCTGGAGAGAGTAAATAAATAATATTTGGGCCCCACATTTAAGAAACTCTAGAAATTACACAAAAACCATGCTCAACATCATTAGTCATTAAGGAAATACAAGCCAAAGGCACAATGAGATATCACTTCACTGTATAAAAAAGATGGTCAATAGCAAGTGTTGGCAAGGATGGGGGGAAATTGGAACCATCACACACAGTTGGTAGGGACATAAAATGGTGCATCCACTTCAGAGAACAAAAAGTTAATCAGCGTTATCATTCTACCCAGAAAATCCACTCTGGGGTGTAACCCTAAGAGAAGTGAAAACATATGCCCATGTCAAAATTTGTATATGAATGTTAATAGCAGAATTATTCAAAATAACCCCAAAGTAGAAAAAACCCAAGTGACCATCACAGATACATGGATAAACAAAATGTAGTATAGCCATACAATGGAATATTATTTGGCCATAAAAAAGAATGAAGTGCTGATACATGCTTCAATGTGGATGAACTTTGAAAATACTATGCTAAGCGAAAGTAGTCAGAAACAAAAGTCCACATAGCGTATGATTACCTTCGTAGGAAATGTCCAGAACAGGCAAATTTATAGAGACAGAAAATAGTTTAGTGACCAGTGATTGCCTATGGCTGAGGAGGAGGAGCGAATGAAGAGTGAATAACAATGGGTGTGGAGGCTGATAAAAATGTTCTAGAATTAGATAGTGGTAATCAATGCAAATATATGAAAAACCACTGAATAGTATGATTTAGGTAAGTGAACTTTATAGCATGTGAATTGTATCTCAATGAAGATGTCATTTAAAAAGAAATTCTGAGTGTAATTCGATTCAATCCTCTAATAGGTAGGTTAAAAAAAGGACGGGATTCATGACGGGATTAACAGCTGCCCTGAATAGTCAAGGATGAGTAGGTTTGTGAAGTCGAGGGAGGACAGGGAAAACTAGGCAAAGGGAATGACTCAAGCACCTAAGAAGAGTCGAATTTAATGTAATTCATTTATGTACATTTAATGTAATTCATTTATGTTTGGAGAATGACTTGCTTTGACCATATCATTACAACACCCCACCCCATGTGCTAAAATAATTGGCAGATGCTGAAACAAAATGACCCAAATGGATTGGAAATCACTGTTCTTAGGCAACTGCCCAAACACAAAGTTATGATGTTAATTACTTTCCTCTAATACGATACACCCCTCTCTATATCTTTGACTGGATTGATTTCTGATGAGCTATTTGAAGAGACTATTACTGTTCCCTTTATCCTAGATTGTGTCTACAAGTGACAAGATACAGGCATAACGTTTGGTGAAGTATTAAACAGAACCTAGTGATTTCTCATCATATGAGGAGAGTGATATTAAGGTAAACATATTTATTTTCGCTTTCACCCTACTTCTTTGGAATAGAGTAATGGAGACTCAAGCGTGTAAATTCAATTTTTTTAGGTTAATTATGGGTAATGTTTATAGATTCCACAAGTAGTCTTTTACTCCTGGATTTTAAGACTATTTAAACAAACATTAATATATATCAATGTTAAATTTAAAACACACAACTTAAATTACAGTAAGGTTTCAGCTATGAAAAATTTAGTTAAACCGGCGAAGATAAAGATAATTAAATGAAGTTACGTGGTAACAATTAACTTTAAGAAAAACATAAACAACTTGCATATCACTAGATACAATTGATTAATTTTAAGAAGAAGGCTTGAGCATGGGATGATAACAAGAACCAACCTGAGTAAAAAACATTTTGCCCAGAAGAAACTGTCAGTGGCTTGCAAACATGAAGAGAAGAGAATAGATGTCTGAGAGGTGGGATAAAAGGTAATAGACTTTTGCCCTACTGTGGAAACTTAAGCCATAGATTGGAAAGCTTTTATGTGATATCACCTTTGAGTGACAACTGTCAATAGGAGTTGAACGGTGGTGCGAAGTCAGTATGGATTTTTTTCTCGGTTTCCATGTTGCTGCTGCCTGTCATTAGAGGTGTCATTTTTAAAAATTGCATATTTTCAGCAACTTTACTGCATTTTTGTATATAACAAAAATATGGTATAATAATTATGTGCTTTAAATTTTCTTCATACAAATGCATATCAGGTTGGGAAATTCTCTGAACACTGTTCTACTGTTAAGCTTCCTGCTTTAAAAATAACTTAAGAATCTGCAAGTAATTTTTTTCCAGAGGTTTGGATAATTCAATCCTGTAGTGCATTTTATGTTTCCTTTAATGAACAGAAAATTACTTTTGTTTAAAAGACTTTCATTTACTCTATTGCACATATTTCATCTGATGTAGAGAAAAATCAATTATTTTAAGAGTTAAGTTCTTTCTGGAATTTCATTTAAGTAAATCCTGCTAAGTTAAATGGCCATCGGTATTTTTTTATTTATCAACTCCAAGGAAAATGTGATAATGTACAGAAGTAGAATATAATTTGCTGTTGAGGAAATGACATTGATTTTCCTGTCTGTTAAAGACTCCTAGTTGGAATTCAAGAATAACATAACAAAATTTACTTGATAAAAATTATTCTAGAATTGGAAAAGTAGATGGCCACTGCTATGTCCTATATAACCAATTTATGCCTGATGTACTAAATGCTCAGATGTGAATAGAGTGAGGTGTTAGATTTGGAATAATTATAACAAAAATAATAGCTTACAATTTATTTTTGCGTAATAACTCATTTATATACATGATATAACTTAATTACTGATACATAATTTTTATGTGGTCAGACATTTGGTTGGATATGAGAAAAGACTGTTTCACGCTATTAATCAAATTATATAGTACATTTTAGTGTTTGTCTGCACTTGAGCAAAACACATAATATACACATATACCTGTTTCATTTCATGAGGTAGTAATATAAAAACTATCCTTAAGGGTAAAGACTACATTGCTTTTATTGGTTGATTTTCTATATGGGTCCACATATTGAAATTACATCATTGGTAAGCATTTTTGTGTGATATTTCCTCCCAAAAGCATTAAATAATATGAACAAAATGTTTTTTTTTTTAGAAACTTAGGATCCTCCCAAATAGCACCCCTCATCTCTAGCCGGGTTCAGAAACAATTGACAATATCCAAGGAGTGAGGCAAAAGGAGCTCTGGGAGAATGTGGCTTTCCCAACACTTAACCCCCTGACCACCCTCACCCAGCCCCTGGGCACTGGGAGGACTGCAGGTCTCCTCAGGGCAGAGGTTGCTGGTGAAAGCAATGGCGCGAGGAGCAGAACTGAGAAAGAGGAGGGAAGGAGTTAGGCCATCACGCATAGGTTCTTATAACTCACCAATCTCGTAATTTGGAGGCGTGAGCCAGAGGATTCAAATGGATGTCCCACCACAATAAATTCCCTCTACTTAGAAACATGAGGCAGGGTACAGACGGGCAGTCCTAACTGCTGTTGATAAATACAGCAAATACATACATAACTATAACATTTCTTTAGTTTATAATGTTGCATTATGTGTTGTGTCTTCAAAATAATTTGTTAGTGTTAATTTGGTAAATACCTGTAAAATATCTGATGAAGCACACCTATAAAAAGAAAAGAGATTCTATTAAGATTTCATCATCTAAATCCCAAAATTACTTCAGAGAAACACCATGTTGTTTCTTTTCTTTATTTTTTTTAAATTAGGGAAGGTGTAGGCTTATAGAAAAATCATGTAAAAAGTACAGCATTCCAGTGTACCCTCCAAATATCAACTATCTACATTAGTGTGGGACCTTTGTTACAACTGATGAAATACTAATTTTAGTATCACTATAGTCCATAGTTTAAATTAGGATGTTTTTCCCAATATACTACACTATTACTAACACCTTGCATTAGTGTGGCTTATTTGTTACGATTCACTAAAGGACATTTTTATAATTGCACTAATAACTATACTCCATCGTTCGTAATAGGGTTCTCTGTGTTGTACATTCCTATCTTTTATCTTTTCATTTTTATTCTAGTAACATATATACAGCCTAAAATTTCCCCTTTTAGCTGCATTCGCATATATAATTCAGGCCTGTTAGTCACACACATGATGTGCTACCACCATCACCATGCATTTCCAGAACCTTACAATCAACCCAAATAGAAATTTTACAAATTAAGCATTAATTCTCCATTCACTATCCCAACCTAGCCCCTGGTAATCTATATTCTAGATTCTAACTCAATGAGTTTGCTTTTTCTAATTATTTCCTATCAGTGAAATCAGACAATATTTGTCCTTTTGTGTCTCACTTATTTCACTCAACATAATGTCTTCAAAGTTCATCTATATTGTTGCATGAACCAGAACTTCATTCCTTTTTAGAGCTAACTCATATTCCTTTGTATAGGTAAACCACATTTTTGTTTACCATTCATCCGCTGATGGACACTAGAGTTGCTTCCATTTTTTGGTAATTGTGAATAATGTCAAAATAAACATCAGTGTGCAGATATATGCTCAGGTCCCTGCTTTCAATTCTTTTGGGTATGTAACTAGTGGAGGGATTGCCAGTCATATATGTAGCTTTCCAAGGAACTGCCAACTTGTCTGGCACAGCAATTGTACCATTTTACATTCCCACCACCAAATGAATGAGTGTGGCTATGTCTCTACATCCTCTCCAATACTTGTAATTTTCTATTTTTTTTTAATAGTAGCCATTTTTGTGGGTGTGAGATGGTATCTCATCACGGTTTTGATTTGCATTTCTCTAATAGCTCATGATACTGAGCCTCTCGTCATGTGCTTCCTAGCCATTTGTATATCCTTTTTTGAGAAATGTCTATTCAAGTGTTTGTGCATTTTTAACTGGGTTGCTTGTCTTTTTATTGTTGAGTTGTAGGATTTCTTTATATATCTGCATATAAACCTTTATCAGATATGTGGTTTCCAAATATTCTCTCCCATTGAGTAGGCTGTCTTTTTACATTCATGATAAAGTCCTTTGATGCACAAAAGTTTTTAATTTTGATGAGGTCCCATTCCTGGTAATTTCTTGTACAGCAAATTACCTCAGTCAGGGTTTAAAATAGTTTCAAAATGTGTATTCAAATATTCATAGGAGACCTGAGATCTACAGTACTGCCAATAAATTTATAATTAATTATAATCTTTATAATATATAAGATATAAATTATTGCAGATAATACTAATAGTATAAATAATGTAACTGATATTCATTGAGTGCATTCTATATTCCAGGTATTAGATTAAGCTATATATATATATTTATATATATATAAATAAAATCAAGAATATAATTGATTTCATTAAACCTTCACAACTGACCTATGAGCTAAGTACTATTGTTATTTTCATTAAGAAACGTGTAGTTCATTTGAAAATTCCATACGGCAACATTTGAATTTGATTCTATCAATTGAGTTTTCCCCTTTAGTAAATGAGGGAGACAAAAATAGGCTTTGTTCTCTGTACAATATCTAATAGGCATTTTCTATAGTATGGTTCTTAAAATTGTTCTAATCAGGAGTATAAAAGCTATTAAATACCCACTGATATGTAGGCATTGAATAACATAAAAAACATCTCAGGGAATCGACACATTGCTTTGGGAATTATCAGTAAGAAATATAATAAAATTATTAAAAAGTCTCAGTTATACCTTTTTCTGGCTGTGTACCTTCATCCTCCAAAGCTTTATCATCTTAAAAATGGGAAAAATAAATGCTAGCTACTTCTCAAAGTTGTTTTGAGAATCAAAGAAAATATTAAATGAAATAAGTAGTCTAAAATGAGTTGCACATGCAGGTGTAGCATTTCCTCCTCGGTACGTTTCTGGGCACTCCGCCCTTCTCCAGCTCACTGTCCGGTGTGTCTTCACACGCCTTGCTGCGGCTGGTTCTTTGTTAAGGATGCCGGGCTTAAGCCTCACCCACCACATGGTTGTGGTGTCCGTCTCTGTTGCCATGTCCCCCCATCTCTGGGGTCGCTTCATGTCTCTCATGGGTTTCTGCCTGCAACGTGACTATCAAACGCATACTTTGTTATAAGAAGCACACACATAACCAAGGAAGATGAAAAATCACTACTCAATTTGGGGATCAGATTCAGCTAAAAAGTCCTCTTTTCTTTCAACAAAGGCCGTGGAAAGGCCAGCTTATACCAAAATGAAATTAGTTCCCTTCATAAACACTTATAGTTTTATACTAAAATGAAGGTATTAAGTAAAAGTCATGACATTCAGCTCCTTAGTTAAAGATACAAGGTTTTGGACTTTGTTTGAATGTCTTCCTAAGAGATGCCTTTGATGAAGCTTTCTTGGATCCAAGTCCTATCCATTTAGACAGGCTTTGAATTTTGTTTGGAAATGGGACCAGAAAGCTGTACTAGTAATTGGAGACTGCCTTCTGAAGACCAGATGTGAGCTGGAATTAGCTTCTATCAAGCCACTGAAGCAGGTTTTGCCATTACGTGTATCCTCTGTCTTTTTTGAACCTAAAATGCTAGGTTGAAGGAACGTTAGAGCTGTGTAGATCAGAGGTCCCCCCCTTCACCCTTTGACGGTCAGGACCTTCTGAGAAACTTAAAAAAAACACAGATTACTTTGACTTTGAAAAGATGAACCAGTGTGAGGAGCAGATACTAATTTCTAGACCTAAAGTTCTGAAAGAAAGCTGGAGGGCCTACTATGTTGCATAAAATACAAATCCTGTGCAGAGATTTTTAGCCTGTCTAAACCTGCTCGGGGTTGGGGGCTTAAAAAGAATATTTCCCCCAGGTGGAATCTCCTGGTATTCCCTCTCTTTTCCATATGATGCATCTCCTCTTCTACTGCTTAGGCCTTCCAAACTCATTTCATTGTCACAAGACCAATCTCAGTGCCCAAATGCAAGTGTGAAAACAGGTGACTTTCTTTTTCTACAACCGAACTTAATATCTGTTTCACACTTCAATCTTACCAGGGCATAGAAAACAAAGCTCAGGGAATTCAGAAACATTTCAAGGCCATTTTATAGCCCAAGGCATCAGGGTGGGGATAAACATTGAATCCTGATGGGACAACATCGACCTTGACACATGTCATTCCTGTGGTCTATGGGTACCCTCCACCTCCACCCATTATGATTTCATTTCCAGATTTCGCTAAGGTCACCAATGCTCTCTATATCGCTAGATTCAAGAGGCATTTTCATCCTCATCTTACTAACATCCATCAGTTTCTGAACTAGTAGGCCATTTTCTCCCTAAGCCTCTTCTGTCTTAGGCTCCCACCTAGTTTTCCGCTCCTCTCCTGACAGGTTTTTTTCTTTAAAAAACCTTTCTCTGCCTCCTTCAGGGACACCTCTGCTTCTCAGGTCCCCTCTTTTCTTTTTCCAATCTATCCCTAGGTGATGTGCTTCTTTCTGATGGCTTCAAATGCAATTAAATTCTGATGACTTAGAATTTATATCTTCAGGCCAGAGTAAGAATCTGACTCTGTACTTAGATATTTAATGACCAACATTTTATTTCTGCTTAGTGTCTCCAAGACACTTCCAATAATAAACACAAGTCAATTCAAGGTCATTGCCTCCCCAAAGCACGTTCCTTTTCTAAAGTTTTCCCACACGGCACATAGTATATGCTAATGCCAGAAACCTGAATCATTCTTGACACATGTCCATTTCATTCCCTTCCCTATACATCAAGTCCTACAACATCTTTCCCCCAAATAGGTCTTAAATCATCCACACCTCTCAAGCTCTTCGACCATGACCGAGTACAGGCCATCGTTGCTTCCTGCCTGGACCACTCAGTGGCCTCCTAGCTGGTGACCCTCCATCCAGTCTCGCCTCCTTCCTATTTTCTCTCTACAGAGTAGTCAGAACCATCTCTTAAAAACGTGACTGTAATCACATTACATCCTTTCAAAAACCCTTCTGAAGTCTTGTAGCTGCCTTTAGGGTAATGTCTCAAGTATTTGCTCTAACCTATAAGGACCTGTATGAAATATACTACCCGCCCCCAGCATCTCCTGCACTATCTTGGATGACTGGCCTCCCACTCATTGTGATCCAGGTACACTTTCTCAATTGGTCCATGATCCTTCATACCACCGAGTCTTCGTACTTTCCTCAGAATTCTTAGCTCACCTCTCATCCTCCCTGTTCACCTGCATGATCCTACACATAATTGGCCTTATTTAAAATACTGACTCAAGAAAGTCTTCCCCAAACCTTCAGATTACACCCCCTCACTTTACATTCTCACAGAAATATAACTACTGTATTTGTTTAATGTCTGTATATTCAGTACCAAGCACAGTACCTGGCAAATAGTAGGTGCTCAGTAAACAATGATGGGATAAAAAAAAAAAAAAAACCACTGTCCCTGATACCTCCTGCTGTTCCTCTCTCCATTCTCCCCTCCTCAGCTGGAGTTCATTAGGAAAGCTGGCTCCAGCATTAATATTTAGAGCAGGATCTTTTTTCAGCTGCTCAATTAGAGTTTAACTCCTGAAATCAAAATAACACCTTAGGGGGAAAAAGTCCCCTGTGATTACTTTTATTGGTGAAACAGGGAACATTTTTAGAAAATAGATACACTTTGGAGAAGGGAGAGAATTATTTCTCTTTCCAAGAGATTGAGCATAAAGATGATACACGATGTCCTTATTTTATATACCTTGCTTCCAAACAAGAAGTGAACTTAAAGGTAGAATCAACTTCAAAGATGGACGTGAATGTGAAAAAAAGAGGGAGTGTACAAACTTTGAAATCCACAATCATGTAATCAGCTGTGAATACTGAAGGGAGGAAAATCTTTACTTGGTACTAGCACAGCTAACTATTCACTCTGTGTTTAGAAAAGCACCCTTTCTGACCTGGGTCTTCTCTTTCACGAAGAGACTTGGCCAACTGCACCCAGGGCACCAAAGTCATTAAGTAAACCCCACCTGGCTTTCTGCCCCTGCCCCACTACCTAAGAAATATGACGATGGTTTTCATATTTCTACTATTTGGCTATAGTTCCCAGCATCCTCCACACGCCCTTTGCTCCCCTGCCCTGCCACCCCTCTGCCACTTATTAGCCATGAGAGGAAACTAATGCCCAAGGCTGGCAAGCTGATGGTGAAATGCTCTCACTTCTATGGTCTGCTGGAAATGTAAATGGATGCAGACCAGTTGTAAAGTGATTCCAGGATACGTTTTGAAAAAACACAAAATTAATTGTCCATGGTCTTCCAATGTTAAGAGATTTACAAACATTTACTAGTCCAGTGCCAGACCAGAGGGAGGCAGAGGTTAACAAGGAAAGGTTCCTGGCAGCAAGGAGCTCAGGTTTCACAGGGGGCATGTAAATAAATAATTATAACACAGAGGGACCTGATGGATAAATAATAAGTGAATAATAAATAAATAATAGACTCCTGCTCTCGGGTCAGAAATCGTGGCTACAACACCCACATAGGGTGGAATGTGCTTCATTCTCTTTGTGTGCAGGGCAGAGAAAGCTGCCCAGAGGAGGCATCTGAGCGGCGTTTAAGGGATGAAGGGGGATTTTCCAGAGAGGCAGCCCTGGGAACTGGAAAAAGGGACAAAGCAGCAATACCGGCAAAGGAAATTAGATGTAGGAAACAAGAAGCAACAGGGGCTGTTCTGGGATTATGGATCTCGTAATAATGCGGGAGCTTGAAGTGAGTTTGGTGACCAGGGGATTGTCTCTAGAGGCAGATGGAGACTAGATAGGAAGGTCTTGTGCTTCATGTTGCGGACTTTGCTCTCAGAGCAATTTATTGAAGAGCTGTAAGTGAGGCGTTCGGGAGTCCATCTGGGCTGGGGGAGTGGTATGGTCCTATTTAACCCATTAATCTCACTCCTGTACCATTGAAATAAATAACCCCAAAACAGTAAAAATACTCTAATAACAATGTTACACTAAGAATTTAAAAAATGGTTTGGACCCTCCTACAAATGCAAGACTATGGTTCCCCGTCCTTGGACGTGTAAGAATTGAAGGCAAGGAATGTGGACCTGGAGAAATCTAGAGCTGGCTTGCTACCCACAGGCTCAAGACCACACTTTCCTGCACCCAAAAAATTAAAAATAAATAAATAAAAATAAATGGTTTAGTAGCTTATGACACATCAAATGAAGGAGATATTATATTCAAAACATAATAAAAGACATTGTAGTCACATGGTAAAAATTATATACTCTTATGCATGCCTGAATGTAGATAAAATGAGGTGTAATACTCATAAATTATAAAATCATTCTTTTATTCATTCTTTAATTTTCTAAAATTTCTGATATCCTATAAATATCATAGCAAACATAAAATCTGTAATAAAAAATAAAATAGTTAATATTTGTGAATGTCATTTATTGCTAGGCTTTTATAAAAGGAAACAAAATTGGCTTTTCAGAAAATTCTAAATTGATCTCATAGTCTCATCTAACAAAATAGATTCAAACTTTGTCTCTTGCTGTTGGTGCCGAAGAGTGACCATTGAGCTTTAAGTAACAACAACTGAACATATCTGTCCAGGAGAAACAAGTAAGTGTAAATCACAATGTTCAATTCCTTTCATTTGTATACTGCTTTGGAATTTATAAAGGACTTTAACATTCATTATCAAAGCATGTGTTTGACACACAAATATGACCACGCGAGTTAACTGCATATTACGCAAATACAGTTTTTGCCTAGGAAGTTAAGACTGGTTATTTAAGAACAGAACTTAGTCTGGGTTTAATGTTCAAACCAGCTTGAAGTGCTGAAGCTGCTGACTCTCCTGCCCTTCTCAAAATATATGTATCTGAGTTCTCCATATAGGAACAACACATTGCACCTTTCTCTACGGGCTGAGACACTCATGCTTAGGCCACCAGGAAAAGTCTCATGCCACAATGGCTCTGGGTTTTGAAGAATCGGTCAAGTGAATCAACTGCAGTAAGATGTCTAATTGGGTCCTTAAACGTCTATCATTAGTTTCTTCATTCATTCAATAAAGAACAAGGGTGATTGACTACCTACTAATGCCCAACACCATGTGAGGAGCTAGAAGAAAATAAAAATGACATAAAAACCTCTATAAACTTATTGAAAATTATTGAATTGCATATTTACAGTGGGTGAATTTTATGCATGTAAAATATACTTCAATAGAGATGTGAAAGAAGGAGAAAGAGGAGAAGGAAGAGGAGAGAAACAAAATGGAGAAGAAGAATGATAGGAGGGGGAAGGAAAGGAAGGGAGAGAAAATAGAATCAAATTACCAAACTATGAATTCCAAAAGGAAGAGGGCAAGATGGAATAGTCACTTTTCCCAAATTTTAATCATTCATTGGCAACTCCAATGTTACCTATCATGCAATACCTGTGTTTTTATTTATTTACTACTTCTCTTTGGGGATACTACATTATTATTATCATTTTTATTTCTCTCCCCTTCCCCCCCCCCACCTCCCACCCCAGTTGTCTGCTCTCTGTGTCCATTCGCTGTGTGTTTTTCTGTGTCCTCTTCTATTCTTGTCAGCAGCCCGGGAATCTGTGTCTCTTTTTGTTGCATCAGTTTGCTGCATCAGCTCTCTGTGTATGTGGCACCACTCCTGGGCAAGCTGGACTTTCTTTCACACTGGGTGGCTCTCCTTATGGGGCACACTCCTTGCATGTGGGGCTCCCCTATGCGGGGGACACCCCTGTGTGGCACAGCACTCCTTGCGCACATCAGCACTACATGGGCCAGCTCTACAGGGGTCAAGGAGGCCCTGGGTTTGAACCCTGGACCTTCCATGTCGTAGGCGGATGCTCTATCTGTTGAGCCAAGTCCACTTCCCTACATTATTTTTTAATTTAAGTTTTATTGTTAATAATTCTCTTTAAACCAGCTCATCTTTTTAAAAATCTAGATAAATTAATTTAAAAAAGAAAATGAAAAAGAGATGTAAGAGATGCCCTTGCCCTTCAGGAGCTGATAATGCAGTTAGAGGAGATAATATATATTAATATACACCCAGACAAAGCAGTTACAAAAGTGTAGTTTCTGCCTAGGAAGTTAAGACTGTTAACAGTTGTATTTTATATAAATAAGTGCCATAGTTAATGAGCAGAAAACAAGGACTATGGAAAATGAGATAAAAATGAAATCAGTGTAAGCTAAATTCATGAGGAGAGTAAGTCACAGAAAAATTGGGACATGAGCTAGATATTCCGCATGCAGAATGAATAAGATTTGGAAAGATGGAAGAAATTAATTTCATCCAATATCTATCACTTACTGTGCCTCTAATTATATGCTAGGCACATTATGGGCAATTTGCATACAAGTAACTTATATTATCTTGTTTAAATATTATAGCAAACATCCATATAAAGCAGTTGCTATTATCCAGTTTACAGATGAGGAAGTTAGGACTCAGAGAATTTAGTGGACCTGTCCAAGGACACACAAGTAGTCAGCAGTGTAGCTGAGATGTCAGTACTGGCAACCTAGAGTTGGGCCAGACCAAGCAAGTCAGAGGCCAATGAGTGATGGCTGGATCTTGGGCAAACACCCAGATCAAGTCATTCCAAGGTGCAGTCACTCTGAAGAGTTCAAGTCCCGTTTGAGAAGGTATTCTTCCAGATCAGCTCAAAAATCATTATAATTTCCCCTTTTTCTTATTATAAATTAATGCAGCAGAATTGTTATTTTTTAATATTTAGTCACCCAGAATAGAGTTATCTAGGAATTCTCTCAATATAAATCTTTTCTCTTATAAAGTTTATTCTTAGGTATATATTTGTAATGTATACTTAGAATAATGAGCTTTACTTTTGTTTTCTAACTTTATAATGTATTTATACTTATTTTGCTAGAAACCATGTTACTAAATTGACCAGCCCTTTTCATTGGTCTGTAGTTGGGTTTTCTGAATTTTCTAGGTAATAACTGTATTATTTACAAATTATGATTTTATTTCAGCATGTTTTCATTTTTTCTTATGCCTGCATCATCCTCTATTGGCTAGAACTTTTAGAACAAAGTCAAATAATAATAATCAGTTTGTATTCTTGCCTTTATTCTGTCATAGGAATGCCTTCAGTAATAAGACCTACCATTTCATGGGTCCTTTCTTTCTGTATGTGCTAGATTACTAATGTAGTCCTAAAACATTATTTTGAGGTAGGCTAAATTATTGCTCCCATTTTATAGGTGAAAAAACTGGTTTTATAAGTTAGTTGCCCAACATTATGCAATGAGTCAATGATAGAACTATTTTTAAAGCTGAAGAAGACTGACTATAGAGCAAATCTCAACTACTTATAGTATATCATATATATATATATATATATAAATTTATAGTATACAGATATACAGGTATATCTGTAACAACCTGGCTGATGGCAGCCTGAAGGACTGAACCAGAATGCTTATCACAGACTTGCAGTCCCAAAACTTGTCCAGAATGTAGAAGTGACCCACAGTGTAGCTAAAATGTGGTAAGAAAGCTATTGAATTGCCGCTGCATAATGCAAAAAGATCACTAACTTTAAAGCATACAATATAGCCTCTACAGTTTCTTAGAGGAAGAGGAAACATTCTGATACATAGAAACAGCAGAATTCCTAAGGTCATGCACACATAACTAGGACAAGATATATGTGCAGAAAAGACCAGGAGGACCCTATGTTTTTGTTTTGAGTTGTTCTTTGACCTACTGTTATGATGGCTAAGCTCTGAAGGAGTACACTTACACAGGCCAATCTACAAATACTTGGAAAGGTTTTTGTTTTTTAAATTTGCTTTTGTGATTTTATTAGCTACTGGCATTCAGGGAAATCTCTATCGTAATGCTAGCTGGATACAAGCTTAAGGAACAAATACCTCTGTGATTGAATTCCATAGATAACACATTAAAATAGCCAAATGTTCAATGTACAACAAAAGATTACAAGACATACAAAGAAACAGGAAACAACGGCCTGTGCAAAAGAGCAAGACAATGCATTGGAAACCATCAATGAGGAGGACTAGACCTTGGACATTCCAAAGATGTTTTAAATACTGTCTGGAATATGCTCAAAGAGCTAAAAGAAAATGTAGATAAAGCTCCAAAGGAAATCAGGGAAACATTAGATGGCCACAAAGAGAATATTAATAGAAAGATGGAAATTATGAAAAAGAAATAAGCAGCTGAAGACCACAGTACAGAAATAAATTTTTAGAAATTCCCAGAAAGTGTTCAAGACAAAATTGGAGCTGACAGAGAATAAAGCCCATGAACTTGAAGATAAGGCAATTAAATTATTTAGTCTGAGGAGCAGAAAGAAAAAATAATTAAGCAAAGTGAGTAAAGCCTGATAGATCAGTGGGACACCATTAAGTGTAACAATATATGCATTATGGGAGTCCCAGAAAGAGAAGAAATGAAAGAAAAGGGCAGAAAGAATATTTGAAAAATGAATGACTGAAAATTCCCAAATTTCATGAAAGATGTGAATATACATATCTAAGAAAGCCCAACAAACACCAAACAGAATGAACCCAAATAGACTCACTCCAAGATAAATTATAATCAAACTGTCAGACACCAAAGATGAAGAGAAAATCCTGAAAATCATGAGAGAAGCAAATGAATCATGTACAAGAGATCCGCAATAGAACTAAATGCCCATTTATCATCAGAAAACAGTGAGGCAAGAAGTGCTGAAAGGAAAAAATTGCCAACCAAGAATTTGATACCTAGCAAAACTGTCTTTCACAACTAGGGAGAGATTAACATTTCCAGATAAACAAGAGCTGAGGGAGTTTGTCAACATCAGGCTGTCCCTATAAGAAATGCTGAAGGGAGTTCTCCAGGTTGGAAAAAAAAAGGGCATGAAGTTGTATAGATAAACAAATGATGTGAGTAAATAAGTACAAATACTATTGTATTTTTGGCTTGTAACTCAATCTTTTACTTCTTACAGGATCTAAAATGCAAATGCATAAAGAGTAATGATAAATCTATGGTTTTTGTCACATAATATATAAATATGTAATTTTTGATAAGAATATCATAAAGCTGGGGGTACAGAAGGGTATAGGAACATAGTTTGTATATACTATTAAAGTTGGTGTCAAAACAAATGAGATAGTTATAGATTTAGGACTTAAGCCCCATGAATGCCATAAAGAAATTATCAGAGAGATATGTAGAGAAGATAAAAAGTATTCTTAAGGGTTCACTACAAAAGAATAACTAAATGCAAAAGAGAGGCAGCAATGAAAAAAAGGTATAAGACATACAAAAGCCAAAGTACAAAATGGCAGATGTCAACCCTGCATTATCAGTAGTTACTTTAAACGTAATGGATTAAACTCCAGTAAAAATGCTGAGCTTGGCAGAATGAATACCATAGCATGACTCAACTATATCTTATTTACAAAAGACTCACCTTAAATTCAAAGACACAGGTATGTTGAAAGTGAAAGGATGGAACAACATTCCATGCAAATAGCAAACAAGAGAGCAGAGGTAATTACACTAATGTCAAACAAAATAGACCTAAGTGTCAAAAACTGCTAAAAGGAACAAAGAAGGACCTACATATGGATAAAAGGGTCTATTCCTCAAGACAATATAACAATTATAAACAAATATATACCTAACAACAAAGTCACAAAGTATTACGCAAATATTAGCAGATTTGAAGGAAGAAATAGAGATTCTACATTAATAGTAGGACACTTCCATACACCACTTTCCAAATGGATAAAATACATAGACAGAAGTTCAATAAGGAAATAGAATACTTTCACAATGCCATAAACCAATTAGATCTTATAGATGTATAGAATACTTCCTCCAACTAAAGTAGAGTGTATATTCTTCTCAACTAAACATGGATCATTCTTTAGGATAGACCACATATAAGTTCAAAAAGCAAGTCTCAACAAATTCTAAAAGGTTGAAATCATGCAAAGTATCTTCTCCAACCACAATGGTATGAAGCTAGAAATCAATAACAGCGGGAGAATGGGAAAGTTCACCACTATGTGGAAATTAAACAATACACTATTAAACTATCAATGGATCAAAAATGAAATCACCAGAGATATAAGGAAATATCTTGAGAGAAATGAAAATGAAAACACAACAAACCAAAAATTTTGGGATACAGTGAAGTTAGTGCTCAAAGAGAAATTTATAGTTCTAAATACGTATCATAAAAAAGAAGAAAAACTTCAAATCAGTAATCTAACCTTATACCTGGAGGGACCAGAAAATGAAGAGCAAACTAAACGAAAAGTGATCAAAGAGAAGAAAATAATAAAGATTTGAATATAGATAAAATAGAGTATAGAAAAATAATAGAAGGATTCAGTAAAACCAAAAATTAGTCTTCGACAAGATCCATAAAAATAGCAAAACTTTAGCTAGAATGAATGAGAAAAAAAGAGAAAGGACACAAAAAGCTAAATAAAAAATGAAGAAGACACATTACTACCAACTTTGAAGAAATAACAAGTATTATAAGAGGATACTATGAAAAATTACACACCAACAAGTTAGATAACCTAGATGAAATAGGCAAATTCTTAGAAAGACATGAATTACCTAAACTGACTCAAGAAATAGAAGATCTTTATGGACCAATAACAAGCAAAGAGATTGAATCAGCAATAAAATTTAAAAATCCCCCCAAAAAGAAAAGCACTGGACCAGACAGCTTCATCAGTTATTTTTAACAAATATGTAGAGAAGAATTTACACCAATCTTAAACTCTCCCCCCACCCCCAGAAAAATTGAGGGGGAGGCCTTATTCTATGAGACTAGCACCACCCTAATACCAAAGCCACAAAAAGATATCACAAGAAAGGAAAATTACAGAGCAATATCCCTTACAAATATAGATTCAAAAATCTACAACAAAAGACTAGAAAATCAAATCCAATGATGTATTAAATTGGTGTATTAAATGTTCAAGAAGCATGAGGTATGTAACTTACTCTCAAATATTTAGAAAATAGGCAGACAAGATGATAATAAATGAAAGATGATAGATAAAGATAACGATATAACAAATCGGCAAAAATTAAAAGTTGGTAAATCTAAGTATCTGGGTACATTGTACAGTGGGGTTCTCTGTATTCATTTTTGCATAATTTTTGCAACTCGCCTGTAAACTTAAAATTATTCAAAATAGAAAGTAAAAAGAAAGAAAGAAATGATTTATCAAGGTACAAACAGGTGTGGAGGAACCTTAAATGATTATTTCAAAGTAGAAGAAGCCAGTCTGAAAAAGCTCTATTAAGGTGTGGTTCCAACTGACAGACATTTTAGAAAAGGCAAAACTACAGAGATGGTAAAAATATCAGTGTTTACTATGGGCTCTGGAGGAAGCAGAGAGAGATGAATAGATGAAGCGTAGGGCATTTTTAGGGCAGTGAAACTATTCTATATGATACTCTAATGGTGGATGCATGACATTAGGCACTTGTCAAAACCTGTAGAACTATATGTAAAAGAATGACTCTTAATGTAAACTACAGACATACTTAATAATAGTAGATGAAAATTGGCTCATCAATTGTAACAATTGTACCACTCGAATGCAAGATGTTAGTTTTAGGAGAAACTGTCTATTGGGGATGGGGGAGTATATGGGAACTCTCCATACTTTCTGCACAATTTTTTGGTAAATCTAAAACTACTTTAATAAATAAAGTCTTTAAAAAAAGAAAAGCTAATTGAAAAAATATTCCCAGTTGTTACTATGTGGAATGCAACCAAGATCCAATTCAGCCTCATGGGACATATGCTGAAACATAGTAACAAATAATTTAACTCTGCCTGAATTACAACATATAATTACTTATGTGAAAAAATAATATCTTGTATTAGTCAGCCACAGGGGTGCTGATGCAAAGTACCAGAAATTTGTTGGCTTTTATAAAGGGTATTTAGTGGGGGTAGACGCTTACAATTACAAGGTCCTACAGAGTCCACCTCAATGTATCGTAAGAGGTACTTTCTCACTAGAGTCAGTTGCCACATGTTGAAGTAAGATGGTGGGTGATCTCTGCCCTGGTCTCTCCGACCTTCTCAGTGCTCAGTTGCTTTGTTCTCTTTGGCTGCAAACTATCAGGAAAATGGCTCATCTCTCTTCCCAGGGCTTTAGCTGTTTGGGCCTTCTCCTTTTTGTCACATGGTAGGACCAAATGTCCAAGTTCTCTCCTCTTCCATGTGTCTTCTTGAGTGAGTGTCTGTTTATATCAGTCCACCAAGAGAGCAGGGACTCAACCCCAAGTTATACCCTACTGAGGCAATTGAACCCAAACCCTAATCTTAACATGTAATTTAATCAAAGACATCTCAGGTAAATCTAATACAATCAGAGGTGATCTCACCCTGAGGAACAGATCAGTTTACAACCAATATCCTTCTCTTTTTGTTCACAAATAATATTGAACTGCTACACACCTGTTCAGATTTTCTAAGATTTTTCCTAATTCCATTAGTTAGCGAATCCTATATGATGATTGTTCAACTGATTAGGGCATAGTAGTTTGGTAAATTTGGGTTTCATTTGCATTTCTATCATGATTGTTTTCCTCTTCCAGCCCTTTTAACATCCTAACTTTTTCTTACACTGGTTTTAGGGTGAATAACCCTCAAATAAGGAGAAAGAGCAGATATACTAAAGATTAACACATACTCAATGGCTAAAACTAAAACAATCGCCCATTCTTGTAAACACTGCCCATCTTGACAACACAGCTGGCATTCTCTTGCTCTGGCCTTTGCTTTTTTAGCTACGAACATCTTTACTTCCCATAGTCTTTGAAACTAAATTTTTAAAAATTGTTAATATACAAAGAGAAGGAAAAATTGTAGCTACCAGTGAAGAGAAGGGAGTGAAAGAGAAACTGAATTTTGGTCAGACTGTTAGCATATAGTAAAGATCATAATGCTGAGTACTATACTAACATAATTATACTGACATGCTCCTGGAAACTAGAAGTATGCATTACAGATTAGAATACACGAAGTATGTGGAAAAAATTACAGAGAACAGAATAAAAGTATGAAATCAGTTCCAGAATAAGTAATTCATATCACCCCTGGGCTAATAGTGTATGCATTTTAGGAGTTGGCAGCAGAAAATATTCATTTTAGGAATAAAATCAGAGTCAAACCATTGGAAACCTAAATCGAGCTGGGTTGGCAGGAAATTATCAATAATTGTGTCCCAATTTATATTGTTAGGAAGGAAATGTTTCTTTCCATTCCTAATGTTGTACTCATTGTCATTGACATACATTAGTATAATAGCAGATTTATGTGCTGATTCCTTCATCTTATTCCTGTCTTGGCTCAGAATTCATAGGGGCAAGAGGGATGTTATTTATTATCTTCTTTTCTCATCAATAGCAGAATTATTTAGTCATTCTTTTTTGTTCTGTTTGTTGTTTGTTGTCTTCCCGTTGCGGGATCAGAAACCAAATGCCAATTGCAAAGCACTTTAAGAAATGCACTGTAAAAAAATAAAGAAAAAATAAGAAAAGAAATGCACTGTAGTATCACAGCATCAGCAGAGCCAAATTGCCATATTTGAATCAATTTATGTGATGCTTTGTACAGGATTCTTCTGAATTCTGCTCATTTTCTTTTCATTTTCAGACATTATCTATATTGCTGGCTCCAATGTGTCATGTCTGATACACCACATTCCTCAAGAACAGATTTTAAGTTTTCTTTTAAATCATTTTGCATTGATACTACCCCAAATAGTGGGGCTCCTGAGGGCTCTGGAGACATCCAGACACTATCGTCAGGGCAGATAGCTCAAGAGTTTGGTACCTTGCCAGTGGGCCCTGCTTTGGAAGTATGCTCGCCAGAGCGACAGAGTTGGACTCAGTTGTGGCTTCCCTACACATGGCTATTCTGCCTTTCTATTTGAACCTATGATTAGTACTAGAGTTGGTAGATTTATGTCCAAGAAACTTAAATCTTTGGGCTCTCCATGTGCCGGTTGGGCCCTGAATCTCAGTAAAGTTGCAACTCCTACTGTCCAGTTCATTGGTCTCATCCAGGACAGCTAACATGGAGGTGATGATAGGCAACTACCATACCAAGGAATCAAGAGAGTCTACAACTGCAAGCAAGAGAGTCCCATCCATCAGCCCTATGGGATCACAGCCCCCTCTCAATTAGAGGTGGAGTGGACAACACCATCCCAGAATCCTTAGGATTGAGGAATGAGTGATGGACTAAAGTAGACCTACTGGTATTCTACTATGACTTATTGTGATTCAAGCAATGGAAGAAATTATGTCATTAATGTGGAGGCTGTGGCCAATGGAGTTTCTGAGGGCAGGAAGAGGGAAAAAGAGGAGTAATACAGGGGTATTTTTGGGACTTGGGAATTATCCTGAGTGGCATTGCAATGATAGATACAGGCCATCATAAATTTTGCCATAACCTACAGAATTGTGTGGGAGAGAGTATAAATTGCAAAGTAAACTTCAATCCATGCTTAGTGCCAATGCTCCAAAATATGCTTATCAATTGCAATGAATGTACCTCATTAATGAAGGGTGTTGTTAATGTGGGAGATGTGGGGACTGGGGCATATGGGAATCCCCTATATTTTTTATGTGACATTTGTATAATCTAAGTATCTTTAAAAATGGTTTTTAAAAAAATTCACTTTGCAGGATGAGCTCTTCTTTTTTTTTTATTTTTATTGACTTTGTAATAATATTACATTAAAAATATATATATATATGAGGTCCCATTCAACCCCACCACCCCCACCCCACCTCTCCCCCCCCAGCAACACTCATTCCCATCATCATGACACATCCATTGCATTTGGTTAGTACATCTTTGGGCACCTCTGCACCTCATGGTCAATGGTCCACATCATGGCCCATACTCTCCCCCATTCCATCCAGTGGGCCCTGTGAGGATTTACAATGTCCGGTGATTGCCTCTGAAGCACCATCCAGGGCAGCTCCATGTCCCAAAGACGCCTCCACCTCTCATCTCTTCCTGCCTTTCCCCATACCCATCAGCCACCATGTCCACTTTTCCCAATCCAATGCCACCTTTTCTATGTGGACATTGGATTGGTTGTGTCCATTGCACCTCTATGTCAAGAGGAGGCTCAGATTCCACATGGATGCTGGATGCAATCCTCCCACTTTCAGTTGTAATCACTCTAGGCTCCATGGTGTGGTGGTTGTCCTTCTTCAACTCCATCTTAGCTGAGTGTGGTGAGTCCAATGAATCAGATTGTAGGTGCTGGAGTCTGTTGAGGCTCAGGACCTGGCTATCACATTGTCAGTCCAGAGATTCAAATCCCCTAAATATATCTTAAACCCCAACACTAACTGCACCTCCAGCACATTAGCATGAAAGTCTTATGAAGAGAGATCCCATCTGAGTCCAGATTCATCACACATAAACACCATTTCCAAAGAGGGGCCATCTTACCTGGTAGTTAACCCCATCGGCCATGACCATAACTCCCATGGGTCTCTTTAGCCCTCAAAGGAACCAATACCTGGGGGTTGTATCTGCTTTATCTGTCTCTCAGACTCTGCTCAGTTGTGCATAAGGGCAATCCTTCTGCCAGCCTCCAGACTCTTTTTTAGAGACTCGTAGCCATATAAACTCATTTCTCCTTTCCATTTCCCCCTTACATTAGGTCAAACAGCATTTTAAAGTCATGTTATTTTATGTAGACAGGGATATTCTGCTGATCCGCATTGAACCTTCCGTATAAGGTCATTTTCCAGTTGCATCATCAGTTGGTAGTTGATAGTGGTCCCTCGGTGCCAAGGAGGCTCATCCCCGGGTGTCATGTCCCACGCTGGGGGGAAGGCATTGCATTTACATGCTGAGTTTGGCTTCGAGACTGGCCACATTTGAGTAACATGAAGGCTGACAGGAGGAAATTCACAGGCACAATGCTGCTCTAGGCCTTGTTCTTATTTTAGGCTTATCAGCTCACAAGCATAGTCATTAGCGTCAGGGGTTCACTGTTGAACCCTCACTCCCTCCCGGTCCCCGCCGCTGCACCTGGGAGACTGTCGCTGCTCCCCTAGGGACCACGACAGAGCATCACTGGTCAGGAACCCAGTACCCCCCCTGCTGTGGTTTTTAATTGTTGCCACTATGAGCATATCCAAACATTACCATGCACCCTGGACATATGTTCTGTACAGCTCCCTGTCAGCCATATATCACCTGTCAATGGTATCCTATACCAGTATCCCTCCATTGCCATTGTTGAACCACTCTGTGGTCCAGAACTCCCTGAAATTTGAAGCCCAATATAATGTCAGGGTCCTTTACTAGGAAATGGCATATAGCAATGGGTTTAAAGGTTAGATAAAGAATACGTGATGACTTGGAAAAAATTCTACATCCTATCTTTTTTTTTTTTTTTTTTTTCCCCCTAATTATTAAGCTTCTGGAAGAGCTCTTCTTGTTGCATCTCTATCTGTACTGATTGCCAGGAAGAATGTTTAGGCAAAGGATGATGCACTTATCATTTCTATTATCAATATTAGGAGCTAGTTTTCTGAATACATTTACTTGCTAAGACAGGGTTTGGAGAAAAAAATTAAATTTTAAAGTAGTTAAGGTAGGAAAATGTCTAAAGGTAATCAGACCACTGAAACATTTGGTTTACTGCTGAAAGTATTTTGTCCTATCTCATGTCAGTAAAATCCTACTTGGAATGATAGAATATCTTCTCCCTTGGCTAAGAATTTCTCATTTATTCTGAATGCCAATGCTATTAAATCAGTGTTGTGAATCTATTTTCATGTATAGAAGAAGTTGATGTCACCTTCAGCTGTTTTGCTCTCTACTTCCTGTGCTGGACTCTAACATTCAAATACAAAACAATGTTTCTGTTGGCTGTGGCAGAAAAGCTTCTTTTGGTTTAATTATCATAAATGGGGTCTAGTGAATGTCTGTATTATATAAGGTAAGGATTCAATTCGTTGCTTTTTAAATATCAAGTTCTAAATGGGATTACTGTACAGTCAATCCTATTTGCTCATTGAGTAGTCAGCATATTGCCAATGCTAAAAGCAGTGGTTGTCTACTCAACTCAGCTGTTCAGACCGACAAGCTTTCATCGAGTACTTTCTAATGATGTACCATACACATTGTTTGGCCTGAACACATGCACAGCCCCCTTCGTTTCCATCATGTAAAGAGTTTTAGATCAGTTTGATTTGTTGGTGGCATTCTAAAAGCATTTTTGACTGTTTGGACACTTTTTTCTATTCCACACAAACTACAATTAATTGTCACATTCCTTATTATTTATTTGAAGAATTTCTAATTCCACACTGGGTAGAGA
The DNA here is from genome assembly GCF_030445035.2 of Dasypus novemcinctus. Taxonomy (NCBI): domain Eukaryota; kingdom Metazoa; phylum Chordata; class Mammalia; order Cingulata; family Dasypodidae; genus Dasypus; species Dasypus novemcinctus. The sequence continues at coordinate 103,641,002 of NC_080685.1, read as the reverse complement.
TCAGTTCCTGAGGTTGTCAGGAGGGCTCATGACAATGAGCATACATGAATGGGCAATTTTGGGATTAAAAGTTTTAGAAAGTGACAGAAACCCTATTTTAATTCACATTTTATTTTAAACAGGAAATTGCCTAACTTAGGATGCAGTTTATCTGAATTTTTTTTTTTTAATTTCTCATTGGTTCCCAATCTGTGAAGTAGAGCTATATTTATGTGTAGCAAGAAATGTGTATGTACATTCAGGTTTCAGTTACAGACTCTATTTAGTGCAGCTGGATAGTGATTTCAAGAAATCAAGCAGGAGGCAAATGTAAATGCTTTTGTTACAGACACGATACACATGAAAACACACATATATACCATAGAAGAAATAAGAATATAAATCATAATAAAAGTAAAGAAATGTTAATGCAAGGAAAAAGGTCAATAAGCATTGCTTTTGAAAAAAGACTAATTCTAAATACATAAACTTCTCAAATGTTGTGTTAAACACAATATAATTTTCTCGTAATTACTCATCATCTAATAAGAGCTGTCACTTTCTCATTTTTTCTAAAGATGGAGAAACAATTCATCCATTCACTCATTTTTTTCAACATTTACTTAATATCTACTATCTGCCAGACTCCATGAAAAGTGCTGGGAATACAAAGTCAGATCAGATTTCTTATTATGGGGTTAGCAATCTGTTTTGAAAGACAGACATCTACAAAAAACAGTTTTACGTAATTTGTGCTGTAAGTATGGCTACTAGTGGCAGTTTAAACTTGATACTTTGTATGCTTGGCCTTAAAATCGATAAAAATGATGTATCTGGAAAAATAAAAGTCAGGAAAAGGTAATCTTTAAGAACTTTCTTAATTCTAGGGTACCCACAGAATCTTCTCAATGAGCAGACAGTTTTCTCTTTAGTTTGTGTCCCCCAAGGACCCCTAAATTGATTGAAGTTGTATAAATATCTTCTTTAAACTCTGTATATGAGATCTTTGGGGACTCTGAATTTCTAGAAGAAAACACAAGTTTATTTTGCACTACTATTTTAACTACTAGAAATGACTTATATTTCTTGAGCAATAATTATGTGCAAGTTTCCATACACGCAAAATTTTATTCAATCCCCTTGGCAGCTCTAAAAAATAAGATTTTACAGCTGAGGTGCCTGAGCCTGGGCCAGGCTTAGTAACTTTTCCAGGATCCCACAACGAGTCAGCAGTGGAGTGACTACGTGAATCTCGGCCTGTCTTTTTTAAAGGCATCGTTTCTAACCACTAGACTTTCTTGCCTTCCATTTTGCCTCGAGACTTCTGCCTGACTCTCCACGTTTCTGAGAAATGAAGGTAAAATTCAAATGAAAGGAATGAAGTACACAGATTATGTTGCTAATTTAGTAAATCAAAAGCGGTTTAAATTCGGGATAGCTGTAAAAAATAATAATATAAGTAAGGGGTCTTCATTAATATGCTTCATGCAATCTCCGATTATTATTTAACTGAAATACACATTCATCTCAATAAATTGCCCAATAAAGAAAGAGTTAGACTAGTGGTTCCTTCCTGATTTTTAGCCACGTCTTCCCACGCTTGGCCTGACGAGTGCTGTGACACAGCAGGCTTTAAAAATGCTGGTTCGGAGTGAAAAGACTGATGGTAAACGGCAGTTATCCAAGGAACAGTTTCTTGTAATATCCAAGACAGGGTATAAGATGCACTCAGGATCCTGCTTGAAGATTGAAAATGAGTCTGGCTGGTGGGCCTATTTATATAGTAAAGCTTTTGATAAAAATGTATCTTGCAGCACATCTGGTTTGAGTTAGCAAAGTCCACAGAAAGCATGTATCTGCCTGAGAAGCCTCATCTCTAAGGGTTTGGAGATTCTGAATTATCCATGAATAATTCCTAGACATGAATAAGGCAACGTTCTTGCCTTTATTAGCTACCTAAATCACGAGGCACGAGCATTTATTTTTGATGTGTCATGTTACTTTTCTGATGAGTCATATCACATTAGTTCCTTTTGGCAGGGAAGAGGCACGTCATTTTGCTGAAACGAGTAAGAGTCAGACACTGAAACAACACAGAAAATAAAGCACCTCGTGAGAAAAATCACCTGATCAATAGGCTTAAAATAACAAACCACGACAATGCAAAGTACAGAATGTTCGCACTCTAAGTGAGCAAACAACTGTCACTCAGTATACTGTTCACTCTGCAGTCACTCCAAGGAGATGAAAAGGAGTGCCAACTTTTCAGTTTCTAACACTCTGTCCTAACATATCACTCTATTTTAGAACAGTAAATCACCTCCTTTTCCCCAAATGCCAAACAGCATGATGTACTGAAAAGAACCCAGCTGGTAGTAAAAAATACTTGGGTTCAAAATCCATACATGCTCTTTACTAGTTCGGTGACTTCAGGCAAGCTAGCTAAATTCTCCTAGCTTCTGTATATGCAAAACTGGAATTACTGGGTGTTTTAAAAGAGATAACAGATATGAGATGCCTAGCACAATGTCTGCATAGTCAATAAATAGGTGGGAGTTACTGATAACCTGATTGTCTTGTTACACTGCTTTTCATACATGCTAGGGATGCCTCTCTCCCTGTGTTGTATTTATTCAATTCAATCAACATTTTATTTCTCCTTTTAGAATGTTAATCATGAAATTGTGTGGAAAAATGAAATGAGCAGCAAACCACAAGTCAGAACTACTAATTAGTTGTATGTCCACAAATGAGTCATTTGATTTCTCTAGAATTTTGTTTTCTCTACAAGATATAGGGATTGGAGATCATCCTTCCAGCTCTGACTTGCTGTAATTTTAGCAATGTGAACTTTCAAAGAGAGGGAAAGCCAGATGAAGGAAACTTGGTGTTCTGGTAACTCTTTTAAATACTAATATGAGCAGGTTAGTTTCCAATTCGTGAAACAGGTCTGCTTGATGAACAATTCCCATAGTCAGAGAGAAGACTTCTTAGATAACCCATAGGACAGACCCATAGTAAAGGTATAGATAAGTGGTCAAAGGGAAAGAAAATTGCTCCAGATATGACTGTGCCTTCTTGTCAGTACAAGACTCATGGGGGATGTGGAAAAGCAAGACAAGTGCCTTTGTAGAGAAACTGAAGTTATCTACAGTGATGGCTAAATGAGGTTTGTAACAAAAGCTCTATATAAATGACATGGGATGCTAAAAATTAAGGCTAATGATTGTCTAATTTTTAACTAATATTTTACTCTAATGTTCTAATACTCTCATGTTTTATCATTATAATCACATGCTCTTAGATATTTGGTAAGCATCAACAATTTTCAATATGAGCTTATTCTCAGTGTTCAGTCTAAAAAAATAAAGCATTTCACACAGAAAATGAACATCGATTTCCATTGGATGAAGACTTTATCTTCAAGAGGGATCACATTTTCTGAAACCTTAGATCCTCACAGGGCTGGGAACCATGTTACACTATTTAAAAGCAGCGTGGGTGGCAGAACTCAGCCACGTGTGAAATTCTGGAGGACCTATTTCAGTTTCAACATTGTGGAGACATGATGACTTGCTAATGGGTACTTAGCTAGAGTCTTTGTAATAATGTGTTTAGCAGTGCACTGGAAGCCTATTTTATCTTTAAAATAAGGAGCAGTAAGGGTATCTACTTTATAGGACTGATGTAAAGATTAAATAAGATAAAGCTTTGCACATAATAGATACTCAACAAATGTAAGCTATTATTAGCAGTAATGACAATGTGCTTCTAAGGAATACTTGGAAATTTCCTAGAAATCATAGTTCATAAAAAAGCTTGCATACAGGAGTCAGAATAAGATATTAGAAAACAATCAACCATATTGGGTTGTGTTGTTTGTTGCTGTTATTGTTCTGAGCTACTAAACTTGGGATATAGAACCATCTCCCCCTTGAGAAGATTCCTTGTGTACTCTAGAATTAAAGAATGCTTAATTGAATATAAGTTCTTGCAATTCCTTTTTGAGAACTCATAGATTGGAAAGGGGTGGAGTAATGGAAGATTGTGATACTGGACAATTGAATTAATAAATGACACACAAATCTTTAAGATCCACTATATGAATTGTCACCAGAAGACAGTAGTGTTGACTCCTAATTAGGTTAGGTCACAGAGCCGCGTGAGACAAGACAACAGGTTTGCCTAAAGAAGGAGAGAGAAACATTGCCTGCATTTGTGGATCCAAAGAATCAGTCCTATATTGGCAGGGTGGGGTGGGGTTGAAGATGGCATTAATTTTGAAGGGTTTAAGTTTGATAAGGCAACTAGAAGAAGCTGAAGAGTTAGATTTGGGAGTCTAAATTTGGTGGTAGAGGATGTAAAACATTTGCATGGGATTTTGCCAATGTACTCTCACACACTGGAATCAATGTTGTTTCTCTCTCTTTGTCTAGTTATGAAATCACCTTAATGTTTTCATCTAGGATAGAATGACATAAATTCGGTAAAGTGCTTTGAATTTCTTCAGGCCACAGGAACCAGGTGAATTTGCCCATTATTTTCCAAAACAAGTTTGGGCATGTTTGTATGTCCAAACTTCATTTTCTTGATGGAGTTTTTAAGGCCAGAAATAGTTCAAACCAAAATCTAGTCAAATTCTCTTTATTGGTGAGGAAATTGGAACCTAACTTCAGTGCCCTCCAGAAGCTCATCCTGGAGCTGGGGTTCCATATTTTTCCTCTTTCTCCAGTCATCTATAGCTTAGTTCTTTCCACCTCTAGTATTCTCTGTCTTATAAATTATCCATCTTCTTGAGCCTTTTATTTTTCCTCTCCCTTGTTACCTCATTAAGCAATCTATAAAACAAGCTCTCATCCAATGAAAAATTAGGTGAGTGGATATATGAGTTAAAATATTAGCCATCTTTGTATTGAAAAGAAGTCTCTCTCTTAGGGTTACAAGTGAGTATCATACTTGATATCCTTTAAAAATTACAAAAGGGACACTTTTAACCTTTTATTTGTGATGGAGTAGCTATGTGTATGCATCCTTGCACACTGAAAGAGCCTGATCGATGTTTTTCTATCTACAAGATGGTGTTGAAGTTGCGTCTAGATGATATATAGTGGTACTGATATATTTTTTATGCTTCATGTACTAAATTTTTAAAAAGTTATACCTGCAGATTTTTATCTGTGTTCCATCAGCATAAACGCTCCAGTATCAGCACTTTTCAGTTCTCCCATGAAAAGTGATGAGGTCTTGCAAGGGCTGGGGTCATATGATCTGTCTCAATGCTATCTTAAACAGTTGCCAGAAGCTAGGGCATAAACTGAATGCTATTTTGGCCATACTTTATTGAATTCCCTCTCCAGATGCTCTACGTATTTCACAGCAGAATTAGCAACAGCAATCATTGTGGAAGATCATAAATGGCCAACTCCTCTCTCAATCCCCCAACCGGTTCACAGCTACTACTAGCTAAAGATGATGACAAACTTATTCCATCCACCTGACACTGCAAAACATCCATGTGCTGGAGGGCTGCAGGGTTCCCAGGTGTGTAGGAAGGAGGCTGTGGGGAGCATCATGAGAATGCAAAAAGTTTGGCTTTGAATTCTGAGATTTTCCTTGCTCGACATTCTGTGTGTTTTATAGGGCCTAAGAGAGCAGCCAATAACCCTCCACCATGCTTCATACCCTGAGCCCAAGCCGGACTTGTCATTCTCATTCCAAATTCACATAATCCTCCCACAAGCCTTTGCATTCGAATCTGTTTTAGTAGGTAATCTTCATAACCAAACGTTTCTTGAAAACTCTCTCTTGAGTGAGCTTACCTGGGAATCTCTATGGTGTCATCTGAAATAAAGTGACCAGGATTTTAGTTCTCATTTAAAACTACAATCTAGCTCAGCAGTTCCATCAAACTGATGTTAAGGCACAATAATATACATAAGAGCTCATGCCTTGTGAGAAAGTATATTTAGAAGCTTTTCTTTCTGAGCAGCTATTTAAGGTGTGGCATCCCCTTGATAATAATTAAACATTGTCAGCAAATAAATGCCAAAGTCAAGTTAAATTTTCATTTTTACACTGCAAGATGGCAATGACTTGTACCCTTATATTTCAGAACTCTGTGGTAAGTCCTTATTATTGGTTATCTTGTAGCCAACATGACCTGGTGATGACTTTCAGATACGTTTCTCAAGTACATATTTTCCTGATCAGGCTGTGTGGAAACTCTGAGTAAAACTACTCTCCATCTCCATGTCTGTCAATAATTTTATATTTCCAATATATTATTTTTCTCTTTTCACCTTCAGTTTATAAAGCTAGGAAATTCACTTATTTGAACAATAAATGAATTTTTTGACTTGTCAAAAAAAATCGTATGCCTCTTCAATTTAGTCATTAATGGCTTGGTGTTTGGACTTTTGGAATTGAATATATTTTTAAACCAAAAAATGTGAGTTTATCTAATTATTCTAAGTAGAGTCCACTAACATTCCCTGGTTTTTTCAGGCTATTGATACGGTGACCGTTAAATCTTAGATTATAGCCCTGATGAAAAATGTCACATGAAAACAGTTTTGAGGAGTTTAAACTACAAATTCATCCCACTGTATGGCTGATCGAATTGATTAAACCATTTAAGGTATTGGTCAAAATGAATTGATGGAAGAACAGCCAATTTACTGACTTCAAGTTGATTTGAGTCACATTGCTTTCCATCTTATTTTGGTCTATTGTTGAAGAGTTCAAACCATAAACTTTGTTTAATTACAGGGGAAACGTGTTGTTCTACCCTTTGGTTTCGAATAAAATCATAGATTCTTTGGTCTGGAAGTTATCTTAAGAAACTGCCCAGACCATAAATTGTCTTCAGGCAGAAACGTACAATAGATCAGTCTACATGCTTCTAAGACAAGTTCACAATTGCACCCATTGTTCATTCCATGTAGCCTTTTCTATACCCAGAATGGTTTGTCTTCCTACTTTAAGGCAGGTGTTTCCTCTCCACTACCTACAGACGTGCACACACACATACGCTTATAGCCCATTCTCTGTGGTTTTATCCTTGATAGAAACCTTTGAAGCCAATACTGATTTACAGCAGTTGGAAACATATCCTAGGTTTCTTATCCAGCTTTCTCCTTTGGCTCTGGTTGTGAGGATGTTAATGGTGAATAGTGGGGGTGGCGTGAAGCCCCTGTTATCATGCAAGCAATTGCTAACTGTGGACCTCTGACTTTGTAATTTGTTCTTTATGGACTTGCCTGCAGCCAATAAGCAAAATCAATAGTCTTTGCTGAAAAGTAAGCAAGTGCCAGTGTGTTATGTGACAGGTGAAGATACATGTGCTTACCGGGGGTCAGGGGGCCACATCAAATTTCTCTCTGACTTCTTTTCAAAAAGCTAAATCCATTTAGGGAGCATTCGTCATTGGAAAATGTTGCAGTGGGGAATAGGAAAGGCTGCTGCTCTTCTTTTCTCATTTAACGATGTTTGTTTTCAACAGCCTGTTCAATAATGTCACTGGGAAGAAATTATGTGAGAAGAATAAAGTGCTTAGAGTCTATTTATTTATTCATTCATTCATTTCTGTAGAATAACACTAGCTGTTGCTTTCTCATGTATATTAATACAGCTATGGTTGCCCAAACATTTGTTTGTTCTATTCCTTTCCAAGAAACAGGTAAGTTTCTTTCTATTGCCATGAAATTGATTACCTGTAGTTTAAGTCAGAGAGAAGATTATATGAGCTTGATGGGAGACAAACATACCTCTAAGCCAACATTATGGTAGGATGTAAATCTACTCAATGATTTGGCTTCAGATAAGATGCCAAGAACATTTTCTGTTTGCTCCCCAGAACCATCAGACATCAGGCAATTTTGGAGAAGGATGTAAAATAAAAAACTAATGAGCCAAAGTGGATTCAAAGGAACTAGAATAAAATGAACTTTTAATCTTTGATATTTTATCACTGCATTTCTCCATTGGACTTCTCATACTCCAATTTGCTTCGATGTTCAACTCAGAAAACAGGATTTCAATCACAAGCAGGATTTCTTAGCCTGGTATTAAATTGAAATAAGTACGTTGAATAGGGAATTTCCTTTTTCTTTTCTTAGTCAGGAAATTTTGAGGAACCTCCAAAAGACCAAGAACCCCTCAAATCTGGCAGTAACCAGGCTCAGTTTGCCAAACGAAGAAAGAGCTCAGTGGCTGCCCATCGGCAGAGCCTGAGAACATAATATCATAAGGCATGGGGTCCGCTACTACAACTTAAAATTCTCCTGAAGGAAAAATTAAATTTCAAACTTACTTATGCAAAATGTAGCTTGATTTCAGTGGTCTCTGTAGTTCCCTATAGTTAAATAGATTTTATTTTTCTTTTACAGTCATAATAAATCTGTATATTTTATAGTTATGTCATTCTCAAGGCAAACACATATGCTTAGTCAAGAACCAATATAGAAATTAAGATGATAACCAGCAGGGGCTATTTTAGTGGTGCCCGTGAGCTGCTTTGAAATCCTTTGAGGATTCAAAATTCTATGGCAACAGAATTGATGCTCAGTAAGATTACAGGTCATCTCATTACATGAACTCATTACAGTGAAAATCCCTGCCTGCCAAAAGGATATATAAGAACCAACCAATATCCCACTCATTTCCTGTTATATTTAATTTCATAGAATTTTAGTGCACAAAAGTAATTTGGGCAGTATCTTGGAATATGCATTTTTCCCTCACGAGAGCGTAAATTCCTTGTGAGTAAGGGGCATGTTGTATATTACATTGTATCCCCTATATTTCAGCTACCAATTCAGTCTCATATGAGCAAATTATGAATCTGAATTTAAGACTGATTTCCATAGACACAAATTGATCTGCTGTGTCTATATGTAAAATATGCACATTAGATACATAAAGCTATGCATGTCAAAGTCACATAATTTGTGAATTATATAAGGCTATAGATACAAGCTTCCCTCTCATTAGCATATCATCATGTTTGCTTTACATTTATGTATTTAAAATAGCAATGATCATAAGAAATAGGACTGAAGTCCTTTTTCTAAAAGAGTTCAACATCCATTGCAGTTGCCACTACACTGCCATGAGTTATTATAGAGGGACAGATACTCTTATAATTTACAGATACATAAACTGCTAGAGAGAATATAAAGCTGTGCTCTCTTCACTACGACAACTACCAGGCACATTTGGCTACTGAGCATTTGAAATGTGGCTAGTCAAACTTGACACATGATTTTAGTGTAAAATATGCACCAGAGTTTGAGGACCCAGAATGAAAAAAATGTGAAGTACTCATTTTTATTGATTAGATGTTGAAATAATATTTTTGATATATGTATTAAATTAAGTATATTATTAAAATAAATTTTGCCTGTTCCTTTTAATTTTTAAAATGTGGCTACTAGATAATTTCAAGTTAAATTTGTGACTTAAATTATATTTCTACTTGGCAATGCTGATAAAGAATGACTTATCCAAGTTAACACAGGTTGTCAGAACCAAATCACTATACGAGATTCACTTGAGAATTCCACTTGCCCATTTATAAAAATATGATTTCCTGTTCTTATTAGCTGTAATTATATGACAATATCATTTTTAACATTTTTCTTTAAAAAAGATATCCAAATGAATGAATAAGTACATTAATTAAAATATTCATCTTACTCATACTTCTTACAAAAATGAATTTATGAACCCAAACCAAAAGCTTTGTTTGATCTGGCATTCTGAATTTTGGTGTATAAAAATAATAAGATGCACTCTAGTCATTTGCAACCACATTCACTGACAGATAGGAACCATCTGCGGGGTTTCCTCCAATCAGTCGTGTTTGCTTATTCATTTGCTCTCGTCCTCCTTCTGTCCCTCATGCTTTTCCTTCATGATCAACCCCAACATGACTCCACCCTCGGGTTCGTTCCACATGTTCTACATCAAGGTGTCCTGGCCATGCTGTTTCTCTCTTGTACTCAATCAATTCCAAGAGACACATGTTATCACATTTTAACATCTCTAAAATAGGCAATAACTTACTCAATGTGATCTTTAGCACTGTTTAATTGGCAGCATTTTAAAATTTCTTTGAGATAGGTAAAATAATGCTGCCACCTATAATGGAGGGTATTTTGATTTGATGAAATGGAGTAAATTATATGAAGAAGCTTCTAAATTAGAGTGTCCAGAGCCTTACCCCATACACAGGGAGTCATAATTTCTGGGTGGTGTGGCTTGGTTACCTGCTCATGTTGAGTTCTCTCTAGGTGATTCTGGTGCAGTCCTAGGACCAGCCTTACAATGAACCACACATCTCAAGGCTTATCTGGAACAGTGTGTGCTCCCTGCACAGTGGTGTCAGCTCCATCCGTCCACAAAACAACCAGTTAACCAATGAACACTTCTGACCTAGTACCAAGAATTGCTAGGTATTGAGTGTAAGAAATGGACTCCTTCCCCTCCTTTGCTCAAGGACTCTGTAACTTGCCTATTATAGCACATCGGGATATTTTAAGCCCAGCCTTTGCCAGAAAATCAAATGTTGTATCCCCTCTGCTGTTCTGCAATCAGAAGGGAAGTATCGCTGAGGGAGGAATTGACTGCTTTCTTTGGGAAGACACAGAAGTCAGTCACCCTACCCCTCTAGAGAGCAAAATGCCATTTGGATAGAAGCAGAGACTCGAGGCCAAGGCCTGGGGCAGTGATGTAATTTGAAAGCTAGATCACAAGCTGCACGGGAGGTAATGAGTTCCCAGGTTTTACTTAATTAAGACTTTAATGGTTATAAGGACCAGGGTCTCTCCTTAATTCCATACCGACTGAGGGCAGCAATTTCAATCACTTTTATAATGTTGACCCAAAAGTACAAAAAAGGGGAAAAAGCCTGACAGGACTGAGGCTCCTGTGCTATCCAGGTCACTCTAAGCCCTAGGCCAGGAGAACATTGCCATCCAATTGCTTAAGTTATGTCCTCACTAAACGAGCTGCCCGATGTGGACCTATCACCCTGCTGAGGTCCCTGAGAGGCCATCTGTAGGAAGAAGTGTTCCACATTCACAGAAAGGGAGCTGGAGTTTGGAGCACTCTGGGAATGCAACACCTGTCCTAGACCTCCTAGAGAGAAAAGCAGAAGTCCTTCCGTGTTTGGAAGGAGCACGGTGCCCCTCCCAGGAGGCGATTTCCCTTTGGCCTGTTGCAGATTGTTGCCGTTTTCCATTGGAGATTCCCTTCGGTTCTGGCATTTTCTCCTTTAGCCTGCAAATGCACTTAGTGGATATGATGCATTAAGTAATCATTAGTCACCCCACCTTGACATTAAATATTTCAGAATACATTCAACAATTTTTTATCGCTCCGCAAGTGTAGGTCATACGCTGTGCTAGGCATTGGGGATATAATGTGAAGCAAAAGCAGATTCATCTTCTGATTTCATGGAGTTTAGAGCCTAGTAGTAGAGACGAACATTAATTGAAGAACATTACAAGTGCATGATCAAAAATTGAGGTAAACGAAAGAGAAAAGCACCAGTGTAACGAAGGGACTTGAACAGCATTGTAGGTCAAGGAAAGAAAACTTTTTTGAGGAAGGGACCATTGAACTGTATCTGAAATAAGAATAAAGATGAGCAGGAATTGACTATGTAAAGAATATATTTTAGCCCTCTTAAAGACAGATTTTGTTTGATAGGATTTGTTATACATGAATCAGCAAGAATGGTATATCTCCTGGTCCATGAAAACATCTGGTAAAGAAAATAGTTATTTTTGGTATATTTGTGATAACGAAATTTCACATATTTATAAAATTTATTGATTTAATTATAGGTAGTAAGTAGAATTTATTTGAGGGGGCAGAGAATTGATAAAGCTCAGACAACTGACATCTACAGATAATACGTATTTTTTTAGGAAATATTCTGCTTTCTTCTCTGGGGCATATAAAAATATGTGTGTGTGTATGTGTTCTTTTTCTAGGAGAGAAACTGCTAAAATAAGAACTGACTAAAATAAGAAGGAAGGAAAAAGAGGGGATAAAATGCCAGAAGAGGAAGGGTGTCAGGGTTTGATTCATTCTCCATGGTAGTAGAAGTCAAAGGGGAGGGGGTGGGAGGTAAATGGGAGATTCCAAGTGCTAACGGCTGGGCAGCAAGACACTGTCTACATTGTTGAGCTTGAGACCAACAAGTCGCTGGTGCTGCTTTTCCTCTTCTGAAGAGGGGCTCATGCAAAGACTTGTGTTTTCCTGAATGAATTGAATTGGTCTGAATTATGTACAGCAAATGTGTTTGATACATACTTAAGAGCATTGAGTTTAGGATACCAAAACCACGTCTGGCTTAGTAGGAAAGAGCACTGACTAACACAGACTATCATAAACAAGGGAAGTGGTATGGGGATAGCCTGCCTAACACACTTTTGCCATCCCTGCTCTAAATAGCCTCCAATTCCTGAGTTTTACATGTTTTTTCTTCTTTCCCTTGGCCACCTAGAGCTACTCCAAGAGATAAGGAAAAGGAAACCACTTTTTAGATCTTTAAAAATTGTCATTTTTATAGAAGAAATAAAAGCACATCAGGATTTTTTTTTTCTTTTAGTGATTTTAGAGGAGAAATAAAACCAGTAACCAACAAAGGCAATTTTCCTTAAGATCAAGTTGAAAGTTCTAAAGTAATTTGCATTTCCATTGCTGGGAAGCACCAGGTCTTTTTTAGACTCACATCTCCTTATGTCACACCAGGGCAAGAAGGGTAATGTTTGTAACATCTGAATCTCTGAACCAGAGAATAAAAGATATCAGTGTTACCTAGCTCAGACATGAATAAATATTCATAACAATGGCACATGCATAGCTAATTGAATGACTTTTGTTAATATTAAACTAGATATTCACGGACATGTGCCTTTTTCTATAATGAAAATACTGCCTTGGGCTAGTTTTGTTTTTCTTGTCCAGAACAATTTATGTGCATTCACTGAAATGAATATAAACTCCTATTCTCATGACAAAAGAATTCACCATTAATTTGAGTAAAGGATTTCTTTATTCCCTTTGTGATATACTTTATTGAAAAAGCAAACCCTAAACGTATCTTGAAATTTTTGTTCATGCATTATGTTTAATTTCAACAACACATCAGATGTCTGTACATAGCAGTCCCTAGGATTATTAAGATCAGATGTATTGTTATCAAGTCCATAAGATATTTTCTTTCAATTAATTCAAAAAGTAATAAAAAACAAAGAGAAACAAAATGAAATTCCTATGGTGGGTATTTATGTAACATTTGAACTTAATGTTTTTCATATTTCCTCGGTCTGTTTTTACTTTTTGTGTCTTTTTCTTCCACCTCTCCACTTCTCCTTATGTACCTCGCAGTAGGTGTTTGTTTTTTATTGACTGCTTTGCAGTTACTCTATCCCTTCGTAGCACCTGACTTCCTTTGGGGAAATGAGCACTTCCATTGTTGTAGTTAGTTCTGCCTCTAAGAAAGATAGGGTGCTATATCCACCTTCTCCCTGGCCCTGGTACAGCCAGTGGAGCTGGCATTGACCTAAGTTTGGTCAATCAGATGTTCTGTCCAAGGCCTTTGAAAGCTAAATGAGGAGCTCTTAGGGATCGACCATCTGGCATCCACCAGTCTGTTCCTGGTGAAGAGATAGTTGCTCTGTTTCCTGCTTCCTAACCCTCCAAGCTGCCTTGGTTTCTGCTCTTTACTAGCCCTCTCTTCTATCTCTTGCCAACTAGGTAAAAACCCAGAATTCTTCCAACAAATTCCTTTTAGCATGAGCTAGCCAGAATCTAAGAAACATTGACACATATGCATATATACTTCCTACCTTGCTCTCTTTAAGTAAGGACATTCAGAACTTAGTAATTGGCTTGAATTTCTAGGTTTTTGCTTGTATAATTGGGTAATTAGTGGTCCTCTTAGTAAGGCAGGAAGCACTAGAGGAAGAGCAAATTTGGAAAGAAAGAAATACATTTGGGCTTATTGAGTTACAATTTTTTGTGCTATGTCCAGAAAAAAATGGTTTTCCTGGGACCCATCTGAAATGTTTATCTGAAGTCCAGGTAAAGGATTATGTTGAGAGATACACATTTTAATCACATACACATGGTAGCTCTAACAGAAGGAAAAAATCATCTCAGAATAGTGAGTATACGGAGAAGGAACCTGTAAAGACGCATGAGATTAAATATCCAGAAGAGGTAGAAGAAGAGGTGTTTAGGCAAAGGAGAAAAGAGTGTCTTGAAAGAGGAAGCAGTTACCATTGTCAGCTACGGTGACGACCCATGAATAAAGAAATGCTGTTTGACCTAAAGTAAGGGGGAAATGGAAAGGAGAAATGAGTTTATATGGCTATGAGTTTCTAAAAAAGAGTCTGGAGGCTGGCAGAAGGATTGCCCTCATGCACAACTGAGCAGAGTCAGAGAGACAGATAAAGCAGATACAACCCCCAGATATTGGTTCCTATGAAGGCTAAAGAGACCCATGAGAGTTATGGTCATGGCCGATGGGGTTTACTACCAGGGCAGATGGCCCCTCTCTGGAAATGGTGTTTATGTGTGATGAATCTGGACTCAGATGGGATCTCCCTTCATAAGACTTTCATACTAATCTGCTGGAGGTGCAGTTAACGTTGGGGTTTAAGATATAGTTAGGGGATTTGAATCTCTGGACTGATAATGTGATAGCCAGGTCCTGAGCCTCAACAGACTCCAGCACCTACAATCTGATTTATTGGACTTACCACACTCAGCTAAGATGGAGTTGAAGAAGGACAATCACCACACCATGGAGCCTAGAGTGATTACAACTGAAAATGGGAGGATGGCAGCCAGCATCCATGTGGAATCTGAGCCTCCTCTTGACATAGAGGTGCAATGGACACAACCAATCCAATGTCCACATAGAAGAGGTGGCATTGGATTGGGAAAAGTGGACATGGTGGACGATGGGTATGGGGAAGGGCAGGAAGAGATGAGAGGTGGGGGCGTATTTGGGACGCGGAGCTGCCCTGGATGGCGCCTCGGGGGTAATCACCGGACATCGTGGATCCTCACAGGGCCCACTGGATGGAATGGAGGAGAGTATGGGCCATGATGTGGACCATTGTCTATGAGGTGCAGAGGTGCCCAAAGATGTACTTACCAAATCCAATGGATGTGTCATGATGATGGGAACGAGTGTTGTTGGGGGGGGAGAGGGGGGGTGGGGGGGTGGGGTTGAATGGGACCTCACATATATATTTTTAATGTAATATTATTACAAAGTCAATAAAAAAAAATGATTATGAAAAAAAAAAAAAAAAGACTGAAAAGTGAAAGCTGGGTTTGGAGAAGAGCTCGATGTATTTTGGTCCAAGATTGTCAGGTGAAAGTTTGAAAGCAGACTTCCGCCTGAAGTGGGTTGAAGAATCAATGAGAAGTAGACTACATGCGCAGGCAATTCTTTCAAGATTCATCAGGTTGTCCATTTAATGCAGATCTTCCATCCCCTATATAGGCCAAAAATTCATGCTGTGAAATTTTTTCTGGTTGACAGCTGGGCAGCCACAGAATTTCCAGCAGCATTTGTATTTAAGTGTGGCCCTGTAACTATTCCACGCCAACGGAAGGAAGGAAGTGGCATATTTCACCGCTTGCCTTAGACTTTTCAAAAGCAGGCTTCTCCACTCTTTGCTTCCTTTTCTGCCAGCTTCATGCTCAAGATCATAGCAGAGCACAAGACGGGCAGAGTCTGTGCATCCAGACCATTGCAAGAAGAAAGCCACCTGTATTTTACGTAAAACAAATAAACCTCACCATCTCATTTGCATAACACATGGCAGTCTAAGACAGGTGGCTTTCTTCTTGCAAAGCCGTATCTGAGAGTGATTTGGACCAAGCTTTTAGATAATTGACTTGTTTTTTTATTTTTACGGAAGAATGTGCTGGCATGCATAGAGATGCAGGTTGTAACATTTTTGATACAAACATGAGACAATGTGAACCATCTCCTGAACCATCATTTATAAACGTTACTAATTTAAAGTTTAGTGATGCTATTCTAAGGTAACAAGTGGTATTAAACACTAAATTAATGAATCAATTAATTCAATTCAGAAAGAAAATTAAGATCATCTGCTAAATCGTATACAACTCTTTGCACTGAAGGTTATACCTTAATGATCCACCAATTATTATTTTCCTTGTGGATTACAATCCATTATTTCTGCTCAGAGATAGGTAGTAGATAGCATGCCTATGTACCAAAGAATGGAAATAAATATGCAGTGTTCTTTCTTAAGTGCCCATCTTAAAAAGTAAAAGTAATGCAGATATTTGCCTTTATAAATTTGATTGATGGACATGTTGAATTACTTTCAAATATTTGCTCTTGCAAACAATACCCCCATGACTATCCTCGTATATATGTGTGAGTGTAGCTGTAGGATAA
This sequence comes from Dasypus novemcinctus, assembly GCF_030445035.2. Lineage (NCBI taxonomy): Eukaryota > Metazoa > Chordata > Mammalia > Cingulata > Dasypodidae > Dasypus > Dasypus novemcinctus. The sequence continues at coordinate 103,624,558 of NC_080685.1, read as the reverse complement.
CTTTCTTAAACTGGGATTTCAGCACCATAGAACTTATGTATTTTAAATTTGGATAGATATTATCAACTTCTACTATGCAATGTTGGGTTAATTTTAGTCCCATCAGCAATATATAAAAGTGTCTGTTTACTCTAAGTACACAACTACCAATGTATTATCAGACTTTTTGAATGTTACTAATTACTAATTGATAGGTGAACAGCACCTCATAGTAGTTTTATTTTGAGTTATTCTTACTACAAGTGTGGCAGGACCATTCCACGTGTTTAAAAACCAAGTATATGTTCTTTACAGTGAGCTGTCTTTTTTATTTGCATGTTAAGTCTTTGTACATACTTTTCATTTTCAACTTTTCTTTTTCAATATGTTTTTTTTTTAGAATTAATTTTTTTAAAGAAACTTTAGATTACATAAATGTTACATAAAAAATATAAGGGATTCCCATATGCCCCCTCCCTCTGCCTCCCACACTTTCCCACATAAACAACATCCTTCATTAGTGTGGCACATTTGTTAAAATTGATGAACACATACTAAAGTATTGCTACTAATCATGGACTGCAGTTTACAGTATAGCTTATACTTTGTCCTGCACAATTTTGTAAGTTAGGTCAATGTGTTCTAAGCATGTTTATTTTATATATCACAGGGATGGATTTAATTTTTGATCCAATTTGAGTGCCTTTATCTTTTAATAGAATAGTGTTTTCCATTTATATTTATTGATATGAAACATACCTTTTAGTTATAGTTCTATCATAACAGTTATAGTACTGCCATGTTTCTTGTTTTCATGCCTTTTCAATCTTTCACTCTATGATTCATGTTTTCTTTGTTCTTTAATACATGTTCATTCTTCTCCTTTGTTTTTTTAAAGATGTTTAAATATATACGAATTTTCCAGATAATATATCTTTTGACACCTTCATTGCCCAACTCTCCCACAATAGGAGGTGAGTAAATCAAACTATATACACTGCCTTCCTCTTTGTCATCCCTTTCCTACATCACTATTATTTATTGTATCATATTATTTCGATTGGTGTGGTTTCAGATAGAAGAAGGAAAAGATGCCTTTACTCTGCTGGCCATTCATTTTGTCTACTCCATACTACCAGGCACATTATTCTGCATGCAGTAGTTACTCAACACATCTAAAATATTGAGCTTGATCTCTCCATGGTTGAACTGGCCTGGAAGAGAGATTTTTTTTTTTTATTGACTTTGTAATAATATTACATTAAAAATATATATGTGAGGTCCCATTCAAGCCCACCCCCCCATCCCCCCCTTCCCCCCCCAACAACACTCGTTCCCATCATCATGACACATCCATTGGATTTGGTAAGTACATCTTTGGGCACCTCTGCACCTCATAGACAATGGTCCACATCATGGCCCATACTCTCCTCCATTCCATCCAGTGGGCCCTGTGAGGATTTACAGTGTCCGGTGATTATCTCTGAAGCACCATCCAGGGCAGCTCCATGTCCCAAAGACGCCTCCACCTCTCATCTCTTCCTGCCTTTCCCCATACCCATCGTCCACCATGTCCACTTTTCCCAATCCAATGCCACCTTGGAAGAGAGATTTAATCCATGCGAGCCTAGGCACTTAGGTATAGGTGACACTGGACAATTGCAGGCCCTCCCCTAGAGAGAAACAGCATTTACCCTTGAGTTTATCATGTGGTCAAAAGCAGACCAGTGCTCATCCTCCCTGCAGGTAGTCAGATCCAAATATGACCCAACAGGGGCTGATTCATGCAGTCCCAGTTCCTCTTCCCAAACTCTCAAGTTGCGTAAGAGTTGGGAAGAATAAGGAAGACTGTAAGAGGCCAGGAATGTTTTGCTAGAGGAGCTCTCTCCATATGGAAGAGAACGTCAGGAAAAGGACTAAGTACCCTCTGCCCATCCCAGTAGACAGTACTACAAGGAAAGTAACCTGTTTCATATAGCTCTTGTAATACTTCCTAGGTAAACCAAGCAGTAATTAATAATCAATTGCAATTAAGAATCCTAGAAGGAAGATAGTTATATGAAGACACAGTCTCCCATAATTAGGTTGGGTTTTTTGTTTTTGTTTTTTTTTTTTTTGCATTTGGGATTGTGGCAAGGCAGACTAATGGTCCCCCAAAGATTTTTATGCCTTAACCCCAGAATCTGTGAATATGTTATTTTACATGGCAAAAAAGTTCTGTGCAGATAGGAGTAAAATTATAGATTTTAATACAGGGTGTCTTAGTTTGCCACAGGGCTGCTGATGCAAAATACCAAAAATGAATTGGCTTTTATAAAGGGGAATTTATTTGGGGTAAGAGATAACAGTTTTGAGGCTGTGAAATGTCCAAATGAAGGAACCATCAGAGATGCTTTCTCACCAAGGTCAGGTACTGGTGATCCTGGTGTCCTGCCACTTGGTGAGGCAAGATGGCAGGGGATCTCTGACTGCAAGGTCCCTGCCTTCCCTTCCAGATGACCATCTCCTGGAGCTCAGTTGTGGAGGATCAGGTATATGGCTTGTCTCTTTCCAGGCTTCCTCTCTGACTGTTCCATTTTTTCCCCAAAGCTCAGCTGTAGGTAGTCAGGCATACAGCTCTTCTCTTCAACCTTAAGCTGCTCCATGGGCCCAGCCTCTTGGGGGCTTCAGCTTTGGCCGCTAGTTATCCTTGAGCCTTCTCTCACATGGCTGGGTCAAAATGGGAGCTCTCTTTCTTGCTGTGTCTCTCTGTATGTTCTCAGTTTATATAAGACCCAGCAAAAGGGCAGACACCCAACCTGAGTCAGGCTACACCAATGTAGTCCAATCAAAAGCAATCCAATCAAGCGGTCTAATCAAGGTCCCTTAACACAGGGGTCCTTAACCTTTTATGTTCCACAGACCCCTTTGCCGGTCATGTGAAAACCACGGACCCCTTGTAAATCCATACTGTAATCTGTATTATTTAATAAATACATCACACTTGCAGCAACATGTCTTCACAAGAATAATGTGGTTTTTAAAAAAATTTCTATTCAAGCTCACCGACCCCTTGTTAAGAACCCCTCTGCCTTAACAGAATCCATTGCCATAAAGGATCTCACAGCCACAGGAATGGATAAGTTAAAAAACATAATCTTTTCTGGAATTCACCAAATTCAGACAGCCACACAGGGAAACTATGCTAGATTGTCTGGGCAGGCTTAATCTAATCCCTTGAGCCCTTCAAAGTTGAAGAATAAGGCAACAGTCAGCCAGAGTGACACAGTAGAAGAGCTGTGACGACGTGAAAAGAACCTGATGTGCTGTTGCTGGCTCTGAGATGCAAGGAGCTGAAGAGAGGCCTCTAGGAGATAAAAGTGTCCCCTAATAACAGCCAGCAAGAAAATGGGGCCTGGGTCCTACAATCACATGGAATTGAATTGAATTCTGCCAACAACCTAAATGAGACCAAAAGCAGATTCTCCTTCAGAGCCTCCAAAACGGAACACAGCCCAGCTGCCACCTTCATTTCTGCCTTGTGATGCCCTAAGCAGAGGCACCTGCCCAACCGTGCTGTACCTGAACTTGTGAACCTGCTGAACTGATAGTAAATTTGTCTTGCTTTAAGCCACTTAAGGTAGTGGTAATTTCTTATAGCAGCAATAGAAGTCTAATACTGGGCAATTCAGGTAAAAACAAAATCTGCTTTGCAAACTGGTGGTCTATGATTTTTGTCCTCAAGAACTGAATGAACACCAAAGATGTGCCTAGCCCAGCTTGAGAGACAGACCCTTGATGGACAGCTTCTATAGGAAGTTTCATGTCAGAGTGAACACATTTGAAGATGCTATTGGGAATCAAATAAAGAAAAACAATTGATAATTTCCTCCACTCACTTGATAAATTTAAACATCCAAATCAGTTGCAAACTTGGTTTTCCTAGTTTGTGTGCAAGATTGAAATCCCCATTACAACTTCAGCCTGCTTTCCTTCCCTGTTTACAACTATGCCAACCAGGTCATAAAGAGCTCTGTTAGTGTTAAAAGAAGGTAAGTAGTAGGAGTTGACTGCATCTTCTGTCTTCACTTAAAATCCTGAGCTAGAACACATGTTTTCCTATTCCTCCCCACAGCTCTTTTCACTTGAACACTTTGACTTTGTTTTTCTAAATATGTAAAATCTTTATTGTCCTTTAGAGGTCCAGCCTGATGAATACCTCTAAAACCTATCTATCATCTTCTTTTTAAAAAATTTTTTAAATTTTTGATTCTTCCTTTTTTAAGAATCCTGTTTAACTGTTTTAATTTTTTTTTTAATTTTAACAACTCAATTTTACTGATACATATTAATAAAACATAAATCCATCCAAAGTGTACAATCAATGGTATTCAGTGTAATCATGTATTGTTCAACCATCACTTTAATCTATAGAGCATTTTCATTACTCCAATAATAATAATAAACAAAAAAGAAACAAAACAAAACTCATCACCTCTCAATCTCTGTTTCCTTCCCCTGCCGAACATAGCTGCTATTCTTTTCCTTTTCTTTAGTATGTTTGTATTTATATTTTGTAGAAACAGCCTTATATATGCAATTAATTCAGGGTTTTACCAGCTTGCCATATAATGGTTTCTCTTTTATTTAAAGTATAATGCTGATTTTGAGACATGCATGTTTATTAATTAAAGAGATTTTCCCTAACTTCACAATTGCCTCCTAGAATAATGACTGGCCAAAAAATATATGGGGAATTAGGCTTCATTGCTAATTCTCTTCTTCTGCATATTATGTAGTATCCACTCAATAACATTTAGTTTGTTTCTCTTTTGCTTATGAAATGCAATCCCTGTTCTGAACAAAAAGGAATTTTCCCATTAAATGAGAAAATAAAATTGTAAAGAAGAATTACATGTACACAAAGCAAATAAATGTAGTGATTATGATACCATGCAAAATACATCCTCACAGTATATTCTGAAAGGATATAAAAGGAGGAGAATTTTCACTGCATACCTTCTTGAAATTTTGTATTTTGCCCTATTTGCAAAAATATAAAAAAAACACATAAATTAAACTTGAATCTTAAAAAAGAACAAAATAATTAAAAATAAAAGTAGAATTTATAAAACCAACCATCTCCCCTCAAAAAGCAAGTAAATAAACAAAAAGAAGAGATCAAGTGTAGCAGACACTAATAGTGGTCTGCCCATATCCCTGCAATCCCTTTTCTGTGCACGGTGAGACCGCCAAACCTACTTCATTGTGTTTGACTTTCTGTTGATCTGCATCTGTAATTCTTCTCTAGATGGCTGCTCTTGGGCTGCTGGAGCCATTTCCCCCATCCTGTACAGACAGCTGGAAGTATTGGGGAGTTTATAGTCCAACTGGGTGGCCCTTGCCCAAAGACTGACAGACATAGAAGTACGAATGCCCAGCTCTCTTGCTTCAGGACAAGTCTGAGATATAACTTGCACTTTAGGGCTCCCCTCCGAGATCAAGCTGAAGTCTATCTTCTGTTGGGCTTTTGCCTAAGATCATAACATGCTTAGCTTCCTCCTCTTCCCTACCTGCCTCCCCCATTCCTTCACTAATCTTCCTGGGAGCATGTTCTGAATAAATTATTTACACGAATCCCTTCTCAGGAACTGCTTCTACAGACCTACTTAAGATAGCTGGTACCAAAAGTGGTCCTAAGAAGCAGACCCTGAAGACCAGATTCTGGAATTGGGTATTCTCTGCCACTTGAAAACAAAGATTCTCTTACTCATCCTAAATGGACTAGTAACTACCCCAGAAGTTAGCATAGAGTTACTTAGACTTTCACTTTTGTTAAATTTGGTCAGGGTACAGATGAAAAAGAATGCTCTGTCTTATTCAACATTTCTTGCATAGAGATATGGGGAAAAGGTAATTTTTAAAATGTGAAGTTGGCTGGTTGTAGCAGTGCTGTTGATGCAGCAGAGAAGAAAAAGATAGGTTTAAGTCCATCTGTTACTAACTTAAAACACAGTATGAAAGCCAGAAGAAATTTACGAAGTATTTAAAGAGACCCTCATATCCTTCAGCCAGAAGGGAAGACCAGAATGAAGATCAGAAAGAGTAACAAAACTTCAGAGAAGATTGACTCACAACTGTGACAACTCGCCTCCACCAAAAGTAGGGTCCTACTAAGGAAGGAGAAGAACACTGAGACTCAATCGGACACATCTGAGTGGACACTGAATGCCTGGGTTGTGCTGAATCCTCTTGGGCTTGCAGAATTGACAAACTTTCTCTTTCTAAAGGATAGCAATCTCCTTTATGCTTGGAGACTATCCAGAGATCTCAACTACAATTGACGCACTGAAAGGTGACACTTGCCCTCCTCGGGACCTATCCCTACCTGTCTTCCTGATCATCAGACTGATAACTGGTTCATACCTCATCAAGGCTTAATGGGGACATTTTGTCCTGGGTACTTGGTAACATGTGCCCCCAAGAATTGGAAAAGCATGTCTGGGGGTAGATATTCCGGATGCCAGATAAAGATGGTGATAAGGAAAAGTTTATTGATATAAGGGCGTTCCCTTGTGACTCAGTATTTGACATTCTGGCAAGGGCACCTGGAGCTGGTCCTAACATGCTCCTGAGATAACTCCTGGCACCATACAACAAATAATGATCCATATTAAAAGAGGTAGAGATAGCAAAGTATTGAGAAAGACATCCAAAGATTTTGAGGTAGAAGCATGATTTTCCATTCATTCCCTAAGGCAATGAAGAATGTGCTGGTGAGGTCACAGCATTATTGAGGAAATCAGTAGTGGTTGAAGATAATAGAGAATGAATTGTAGAACAGGATAATGATGAGATGTTGCAATCTCAGGACCAACTGCAGCAGTAGAGAAGATAGCTTGCCCCACTAACCTTCTACTTACATTGTTTTCACAGAAATTGTGACCAACCACCACAATGATGAATTTTTACTAGAATGGGGTGAAATGTAATAGGAAATGTAAATGAATCTGAGCAGGGCAAAGGGTGGACTGCAGTAGAAAATGTTGATGCTTTGCTCAAATCATCTCATATCCCTTGTGGTATTTTCTGTGCTCCCACCCCTGGATTATGTATGTTTTCATTTTTAATGGCTGGAACATGAAGCTGTTTTTTAGAGGACTGCTCCCACGCTACAGGAGTTGCTTTGCCTGTACAACAGAGAGGTAAATATGCTTGTTTGGGGTTTACATCTTGCCCAGAATTGTCCTGACAAATGAGTGTCAGGTGCAAACATGTGAGAGTCTAACTTCCTTACCTCAGGAGAGACTCTGAGGTGTAAATATATTGCAGAGTTTCTCTGAGGGGCAAAGCTGAAGCCTAAACTCTCTGGCACTTGTACTAAGAGCACACCTTTGTTTTGTTTCTCTTCCTTCCTTTCCTTATCCTGTTTCTCCCATTTCCTTACTGATCTCCCGTGGGAGCGCTTCCTGAACAAATTCCACGCATTAGAATCTTCATATCAGGGTTTGATTCTGGAGAACCCAACCTAAGATTTCAACCTTTAGTCTTGAAGTCCCATATATTGTTGATGGAAGTAAATATTTTACTTTTTTATTTGGACAGCAGTTTGGCAATTTTGCTAACGACGACAGACTTCAACTGTGTATAACTTTTGAACTATCCATCCCATATAAATGTTTATGCACAAATAAGTTTAATTCAGTGTGGTTTATAACACAGTGAAGTATAATGAAAATAATCTAAACGTACAATAATAGGAGATTTAGTAAGCCATGATACTTTCACATCATGGAATATTAGCCAGTGATTTAAATTCAAATGATTTTTAAAACAAGAAATAGCCCAAACACAAAAATTCTTCACTATTATTCAGGCTGGTCTTTACCACCCAGCTAACCTCCCTAATGTTTTCTATTATGAGGAAGCTAGTCCATTCATAAATCTTATGGTGATTCAGAGGGTACTTCTAAATCATCTGGTAGCTATGTGGAAATAAAACTGCACTTGGAATGCCAAAATCTAGATTTCTATCCAGCTATTGTATTTACTATCTATGAAGCCTTTGAAAATCCCTTTAGTTCTCTGGCAATGAGAAAAATTTGTGTACTTGTCACTATGAGACCATAAACAAAGACTATCTGAAATAAAACTGGGGCTAATCAACAAAAGGATGGGCTGGCTTCATCACAGGGGACGTTAGTAATAAATTATCTAAATCCAAGATAATTTAAATAGTATTAGTCCCAACAATACTGGTAACATGATCCATTGGTTCAACCAGTGGATGAAGGTTGAAGCAGAGCAGCAGGGTTACAAACATGAACTATTTGATTCAGGAAGTTCTAAACCCTTTTGAGGATGCAGGCATGGGAGAATTTCTTTCTTTGCTAGTAATAGAACCTCTTATTTTTACAACAAAAATAAAGATTATATTTCTCAGTTTCCCTTGCAGCTAAGGGTAGTCATGCCATAAATTCTGTACAATAGGATGTAGGAAAATATATGTGCAATTTCTGGGTGGTGCCTTAAAGGGAAGGGAAACCCCCTCTCCTTTGCTCAAATTCTTATACCTGGAATGCGGACATAGCAGGAAGGTATCTAGGACAATGCAAAAGAAAGTAATGCCCTAGAAATGTTTTTATTTGTAAATGTTCAGTAAATGTTGGCTGTTGTTACAATCCACAGAGTCTGGAAAAACAGTAGATATTCAATAAAGTTTGGTTTGGTTTTTTGCTCATTCATCTATTATTATCTGCATACAAAGTAATGGTAAAAAAACACACACACACACCAAAAAAACATATTTATAAATAGGGAGGTCCCTGGCAATAGAGCACCCAAATTTCCTAAACACTGATGTGTAGTTGTTGAGTCATTTGTATTTGATGTTCTGAAAATTATATACTAGTTATAAAACTATGTCTAACTGCAGCACCAGGATATTATGAAAGTTTTAGTTTTATATAGATTAAGTTGGTAGTTTGTGTTTACAAAGTGGCAATGTTAGAGGGCATTATTTTTCTTCTCTGCTAATAACAGTGTTCAAGTTGGCTGAAAGTTATGGTTGAAAGTTTTTGGCATGTTCTTTGTCTGAACATGTAGATTTAGCTAAACTCTAAGCTCTGCAAATGCAGGAATATTTTTCCAGTTCATCTTGGGCACATAATATGGTCTAAAAATATTTAAGAATTGGTGTCTTGATTTTTGGTCTTTACTGAGACTATAAACCTTTAGATGGACAAAGTTTTGTGTTATGTTTCTTTGATACTTTCCTTACTTCACTCAATGTCCAGCATGTTGATATTCATTCATTTAATGTGACATTAAACTATCTAATAGAAAAGGTTTTAGATCAATTGGTAAGACTCTTTGTCTTCAATTTAAGGAGGCTTGATTCTTTTTCTTCATGTATTTATATTTTACAGAATTGGTTTATTTTTGTCAGAATATTGAGCAATGGCCCTTTCTGGGATGTTTCTCAAAAAACAAATATATATATATATATATAGAGAGAGAGAGAGAGAGAGAGAGAGAGAAAGAGAGAGAGAGAGAGGTTTATTTGTAAGGAGTTCCTTTTCTAAGGAGATGATTTGTTTTCTAATGAGATGTTTGTTGAATTTTTAATGACATGTCTGTAAATGTGAAATATCATTTTCAAAATTTGGAAAGGTCCAGAAATATCTATAATTCAGATGAGAAGGATGCAGAGGTAAGGGCACACTCACAGGTGCCACCATAAGAATGAGAAGTAAGTTTCAGGGATCAGTGCACCAAGCAAAACTGAAAGGGGCAATGCCAAAAGGGGTTGCAAAGAGAAGTATGGTAAAAGGGCACAGAGGTAGAAATGGGCCTGTGTGTTTAATACACAAAGCCAGTAACAGGACCGGCCTCAATAAAATAGAGAAAGAACCATATCAACAACGAGGGAGAAACGTTTCAACTTAGTATGTGAAGCCTTTCGGAGCCCATGAAGTCTTGGCACATCAGCTGACTGTGTCAAGTCCAATTCCATCATTCCGCTGGATTTCCACCCGAGGTCTGGTAACACAAGAGAGTACCTACTGGGCCTTCACTTTTCAACTCCCTTGTCTCCTTCTTACAGGGGGGAAATCTGCCTCACACTTGTCAAATTCCCCTGATGGGTGTTATCATAGCCTCATGGGCCTCTTCTTTCTAAAACTTAAAATTTATAAATCATAACTTCCTAAAACGGTTATAACTTAACCTGTTTGTGTTTGACAATTTGATTAACATCTACAATCCCCGCTAGACTGTAAGCTTCATTAGGGCAAGAATAATATCTTGCTTCTTCTCTTATTATGATTATTATTTCTATTTCCCAACCTCCAGTTCTTAGTGTGAGAAAAAAAGAATACCCTTAAGGACAAACCATGAAACCTGGGGATGGGCCCAGTGTCTGAATAATTCCTGAGTGCTGCATGAAAGCTATTATTCCACATAATTAGGCCTTTCAGTGACCTGACATTCTTTGACACATTTTGAAGTCAGCACTAAGTATGACAGTGGCTTCTCTTATGCTATGCCAAGTCTTTTGATTTGCCATGTGCCTGAGCTGCCATGAGCTCTTCTCTCCATGCTGAGCTTTGCCTGAGACAGCCTATTTCTCATGGTGGCCAGATGAACTGTGAGCCCTGAAAATGAACCTCAGGCTTACTGGCTTTCCTCTACTCAAGCTACTTCTGGGTAAAGATCCTCTTCTGTTTCCGGATGAAAAATCGCTGTCGGTTTACTTACGGTTGAATCTGGACAGTATTTCCACTGTGATTTTCTTTTCTGGAGCTTGCTTAGCTGAACTGATTATGTTTTTCTGGGTCTGTTATGAGCAACCTGCCAACCAGGCCAACCAAACTGTCTGCTGGGGAATATGAGAAAATGTTAACTGGGGCTGAGTGTGCGCTTGCCAAATGCACAGCTAACCCTGACATTTAGTGGAGACATTTTGGTGAACTTAGCACAGTATCCCAGGCCTCTGCTACTTTGGTTAGGGTGATGATTAATTCCTTCCTTGCAAGGTAGAGTTTACTGAACCAAAGTGCATGCTCTCAGCCTACGTCTGGCCAGGGGAGAGGTTTCTCCTTGAAACGTTTATGGAACCTGGGAATGGTCTCAAGGGAGCAAAGCCTTATTGGTGTTCAGACGCTAAAATTGACTGTTTGCCACAACACCTTTGGCTATTTCAATCTCCCTTCAGAAAAAAATAGAGTGGGATTTTGGAGTTTTCTAGTAAGTCCCGTGCAGTTCTGGCCTCCACTGTAACTCAGTGCATATATAACCTCTGGTGAGAACAATTTAAGTGCACCATTACTCCCTTGTTGGCCACGACACTGGGGGTTCAGTGGCGGTGCAACTGGCATCCACTGTCTCATGATTTAGCAATGAAGCCGATGAACTTAGGCTCTGCCTCTTGGTCCTTCTCCACCGCGATATCGGTGATGCAGTTTGTTAATCCTTTTTCATGAGAACTTCCTTCAGCTTCACTTTTGTGACAGCCAATGATTTTGCCCCCTTTAGAACAGGGTAGTGTGTATATTCATCTATGTTCCCAACATGCAGTACAGCCTCTGAAAAATTATGAGTGTGCAGGAAATATGTAGAATTGAACCAAGTTCTTTTAAGTCTTCTTAAAACAAAGCTCTGTGTTATCCTACTGCATTACTTACTTTCCTCTCACAGAAAAGTGGATATTCATCATCATCATTATCATGATACAGTGTTCTCAGATACTGGGCTGGTCGCTTTAGAAAGGAAATCTTGTAAATGAGTTTCCCTGCTAGAAGTATATATTTCAAGTCCAGTAACATTGCCTTGGGTCTTTGTTGCCAGAAGCATAAGAAAATAAAAGGATATTTTCTTTTTCTATTGTTTTTTTTTTAAGATAAATAGATCACACAAAATGTTACATTAAAAAACATGAGAGGTTCCCATATACCCCACTCCCCACCTGCTCCTCCCACTTCAACATCCCCTTTCATCAGTGTGGCACATTCATTGCATTTGGTGAATATACCCTGGAGCACTGCCACACTACATGGACAAACTATGGTTTGTAGTTCACACTCTCCCCCAGTCCATCCAGTGGGTTATGGCAGGATATACAATATCCTGCATCTGTCCCTGCAACATCATTCAGGGCAACTCCAAGTCCCCAAAATGCCCCATATCACACCCCTTTCTCCCTCACTCTTCCCTCAGCAACTCCCGTGGCCTCTGTCTGCACATCAATGATACAATTTCTTCCATTCCTAGAGTCACAACAGTTCTATAGTAGAATACCAACAAGTCCACTCCAGTCCATATTATATTCCTCCATCCTGTGGACCCTGGGATGGCGATGCCCATTCCACTTCTAAATTGAGAGGAGGGCTTAGATCCCACATGGCTAATGGATGCAATTCTCCTGCTTGCAGTTGTAGATTCTCTCAGTTCCATGGTGTGATGGCTGACCATTCTCACCTCCCTGTCAGCTGACCTGGGTAAGTCCAACAAACCAGAGAGTAGGTGTTGCAACTCTGCCAAGGCTCAGGACCCAGCTGGCACATGGCCAGTCCAGAGATTCAAGCCCTTGTGAATATACACAAATCCCAGCTCCAATCACAGGTTCAGTAAAAGTGACAGAAGAAGCATGTGTAGAAAGGTCACATCTGAGTCCAACTCCATCACAATCAGGAGCACAAACTCCAAGGTAGGGCCCACTGGCATGGCAATGAACTCCAGAGCCATCTGTCATGACCGTAGAACCTGTGTGTCTCCATAGCCCTCAGGAGAACCAGTACCTGGGCTTGTATCTACTTTGGCTGTCTCTGGGATCCTGCTGAGACATACGTAAGCACTACCCCCCTGATGACCTCCTGACACATTTTGAAGTCTCTTAGCCATATAAACTCATTTGTTTTTACCACGTCCCCCTTTTATTCAAGGCCTAATAAAAGATATTTTGATTTCAAAATATGAATAGTCAAGTCACATTTAGGTTGGTTGTGGGAACTGTTTGAAGTGGGGCCTCAGATCAGGTGGGACTAGGGGAAAGGAGCAGCTATGGGATTTTCTGGTATACACAGAACACAGTGCATCTCCAGGAGGCACTGTTGACATTGTGGACTATTGAACAGGGATCCCCATGCAGCAGTTCAGGACTGTTCTCTCTCTAGAATCCCTGAACGTTAAAGCCTAGGAAAAAAAATAGAGATAACAATCCAATCCCTTCTTTTTACAAATGAGGAAGTGGACACCCAGAAGGGTCTATTGACTTACCCAAGGTAGCACAGCTAGTTAGCAGCCCAGCTTTGCCTAGATCACAGATTTCTGAGATTTGAAATTAAGGTAGTATAAGTAGCTAGAAGAATCCCTGACACATGATAGGTAGAGTGGGTTGAATGGTGGCCCCCCAAAAGGTACATCTGCTTCCAAATTCTTAGAAGCTGCAAATGTTTCCTTCTTCAGAAAGAGATTTTTCAGATGTCATTAACTTAAAGATCTTGAGATGAGATCATCCTGGATTACCTGAGGGACCCTAAATCCATTGACACATGCCCTTATAAAAGACAGGAGATGCCATGGACAGAAGGGGAGGAGGCAATATCACTACGGAGTCAGAGACTGGAGTCATGTGGCCATGAGGAATGGTGACAACCTCCAGAAGCTGGAAAAGGGAAAGAACGGATTCTCCCCTAGCACCTCCAGAGGGAATAGAGCCATGCTCACCCCTTGATTTTGAACTTTTGACTTCAGGAGCCTCAGGAGAATAAATTTTGCTGTTTTAAATCACCAGGTTTGTGGGAACTTGCTATGGCAGTCATAAGAAACTAATACAAGGGAAGCAGATGTGGCTCAACCAGTTGGGCTTCCACCTGCCACGTGGGAGGTCCTGGGTTCAGGTTCTGGTGCCTCCTGAAGACAAGCAGACTCTGCACCAGCCGCAGGGAGTTAGACACCTAAATGAGCAGATGTCACAAGGCAGCAGAATCCACAACCTGCACGCAGAGGATGTGGCTCAGGCCATCGGGCACTCACCCCTCGTGTGGCAGGTCCCGGGTTCAGTTCCCATTGCCTCCTGGAGAAAGTGAACAAACAGTGAACAGAAAGATGAGAGAACCATCTGAGGGAGGGGGGATAAATTTTAAAAAATAATAAAGTAAATAAATAAATCTTTTTTTTAAAAAAGAAACTAATACAGTAGGTAAGAAAGAAGTAAATTCTTCTTCCATGTACATCAGGGTGTCCACAGATGACTTGTTACTTTAAGTAAATGGCAATTAAAGCTACCAGGAGCCCTGCTCAGCACCATGGCCTCTCTGGGATCCAAGGTAATGTAGTGAAGAGAAAGACCAGTTTGGCTCATTGAATCTTAAGAAATTTTATTGATCTCATGATGCCTACCAGCATCTTGGGAGCAGGCAATAAAATATCTCAAGTCCAGTTTCCAGGAAGAAATTTTCAGAAAGATTTATATGGTTTTTGTCTCTGTTCATGTTATATAATTTTTCCAGAATTCATTCCACCCACCAATTACCATAACAACCCATATTTCATAATATGCTACAGATGATTTATCAGAAGATGTGGAAGAAATAAACTTACAATTGTGATTTTAGGTTCCAATTAAGAGATGATTATGACTTGAAATCCCTCCCAGTAACTTTAGCTGCTGCTTATAAGCACCTGGCATCCTGCAAAAATGTACCAGCTCACAGAAACCAGAGAAGTTCCCTACTAGATTGAGGCACTCTCTGCATGTTAGCATATAGATGCATGCATGTCCTCCCTCGTACCTAGCTGCAATAAATAAGATAAATATATAAATGCAGATATCATACATACCAAGAAGGGGGAAAGGGAAAGGGATTACTCCTATTACAAAAGTTCTAACACAAAAGGAGTTTCAAGATATCACCAGATAGTCTAATAGAAGATGAGATGTCAAATCTTATAGAACAGTAAAAGTATTGTCCAGGGACACCAAGTATGCAGAATTGTACAAGGCAGGCTGACTGCAGAACTTGTCTCCTTCAGCTGGGCACGTACAGTTTAATGTAATTTTGAGTTTACTCTTTGTCTAGCAAATACCAATAATGACTATCAGTGAAAGGACTTCAGAAAGTATTAGTTTATTAAGGCTGCTATGACAAATGCCACACATTGGATTGGCTTCAACAATATGATTTTGTTTCACATTTCAAGGTACCAGCAGAGCTTACTTCCTTTCCAAAGCTGGTAGGGTGCCGGTGATGGTAGTCCTCCATCATGTGGTTTTTTCTCATCTCTCTGCAAACCTGGCTTTTTATAAGGCCTCTTGTAATAAGGATTAAGGCTCAGCCTGATTCGGTCTTGTCATACTTACATAGGCTCTTAGAAGATCCTATTCACTAATGAGTCCATACCTTAATTGATACTACATCTTCAAAACAGTTTAAGATTAAGATCATGTCTTTTGAGGGGGCACATAATTCAGTCTATCACAGAAAGAGAAAACATGAGCCTGGTATCTAGTTGTTGGGAGGCCTGACTATTAACATACACCTTGACTCAAACACCCACCTAAGGCCTGCTTGGTGAACCCCAGGCTGCCATTTCCATGAAAAGAAAGATATTTCAGAAGCTATTGGCTGTTTTAAATTTTCTGGATTTTTCCCAGTGGAATGGAATCCTCTATAAAAGAGCCTTAGGAAATGGCCATTTGTCAAACATTTTGAATACCTCAGGCAGATTTAAGCACCTTCTTCTCTATGCACCATAGTCCTTTATTCATGCCATTAATATAACCCTAATCTCAATGTACAAGGTGCATACGCACCTGTCTCTAGAGCACACAGATGGCATGAGAGATAATAAATAATGAATGGATGAATGAGTGAATGCATGAGTCTAACATTGCTTCTCCTTTGTGCAAAAAGCCTATTCTTTAAAGCAAATAGATCTTGAGGTGATCTCAATATATAAGGAGATGAGTAGCTTGTCTGTGCGCAGGGAAAGTATCTTAAATATATAGTAACTTTTTCTTCTTCCCTCAACATCTAAGGGAGAATCTCAGATAACAGAGTAAATTTTGAAGGAACTCTTGAATCTTTTGCTTAAATATTCCCAACATTTAAATTTCACCCTAACCAAACAGCCTCCTAATAAATTTACTAGAACAATGTCATTTGTGTATTAGAGTATTGTTTTACTTTGTTTTATAAGGCATCAGAATGTTTCTTGGTGTATGACCAAGGCTGAAGTAATATTCAGCCTTCTTCAGGCTTCAAGTGAGAATACTTTTTAAGTGAATATATCAGTAGGATCATATCACTCAGAAATAAACATCTGCAAATCTTCTTGTTGCTATAAATCTAGATTTTCACAACTCTTAAACTTTAACCAATGAGTAAGAAAGTTTTCTGAGATTTGTTCATTTAGTCATTTGATGTTTCATCACTCAGCATTCAACACATATTACTGAGTGTCTACTCTTCTTCCTCTGGGGCTGAGTGCAAGTTTTAAAATTTTTAATAGTATAATCTGACCAGTTTCTTTTCCATAAGTAATTTGTTTACCATGATTTTCCAGCTTATATCTACTTGGTTCTCTTGGAAGTATTCTTCTCATCATCAAACTTCTGGAAATAGCTTGTTGAATATTTTGAATATATATTCCTAAACCAAAAGAACAAATTTGCATTTTCCTATCAGAATGCCTCATCTCTGAATAATTTCCAGAGTGCTTTTGGTAAATATTAGAAGATTCTGGACTCCTCTTCCTTTTACATGCGAAGACGACAAATGCAAATCCCTTAATATCTGGGTTGATGCTGTTCTAAAGTCCTGTGGAGAGTTCTAATCTGTCAGATGTTTATGAACTAAGAAAAAATAGTTTGAGAAATAAAGAGGGGAGCAGATGTAGCTCAGTGGTTGAGTCCTGCTTCCCATTTATAAGATTCTGGATTGAATCCCTAGTACCTCTTAAAAAAATAGCAGAAAAAGAAAGAAAGAAAGAAAGAAAGAAAGAAAGAAAGAAAGAAAGAAAGAAAGAAAGAAAGAAAGAAAGAAAGAAAGAAAGAAAGAAAGAAAGAAAGAAAGAAAGAAAGAAAGAAAGAAAGAAAGAAAGAAAGAAAGAAAGAGAGAAGAGAGAAAGAGAGAGAGAGAGAGAGAGAGAGAGGGAGGGAGGGAGGGAGGGAGGGAGGTAGAGGGAGAGAGAAAACCTTACTAACTTCTGTTCTAATATCACTGAGAACAACGTTCCTTCAAGAGCTTCTGATGAGGACACTGTGGCACCACTGATGCTGCAAGGAGGAAAAATAGCTCCTGGCCTTAATGAATGAAGCAGGTCAAAAGCAAAAATAAGTACCGTATAGGTGATGCCATCTATGAACTGACTTTTTTTTTTTCATTCACATGGCACTGTATTGTTTAACTAGCTATTGTAACTTTTAAAAATATATTAACAGTTTTTATTTTCCTAGAAGTTACATATATTACACAAATACTACATAGAAAATATAAAGGATTTCCATATGCCCCGCTCTCAAACCCTCCCACATGAACAACATCCTTCATTAGTGTGGTACATTTGTTCCAATTGATGAGTAAATTTTGGAGCATTGCCACTAGTGTGGATTATAGTTTACATTGTGGTTTACACTCTCTCCCACACAATTTTGTAAGTTATGACAAGATATACAATGGCTTGTATCTGTAATTGCAATTTCATTCAGAACAATACCCAAGTCCTGAAAATGTCCCTATATTATACCTCTTTTTCCCTCTGCTTCTCCTTGGAAACTTCAGTGGCCACTGCCTCCACATCAATGACAAAAGGTTCTTCCATTGATAGAATCACAATAAGTCTACTCCAGAAAACCAATAAGTCTACTCTAGTTCATTGTTCATTCCCCAATCCTGAGGATTCTGGGATGGTGATGCCCACTCCACCTCTAATTGAGAGGGGGCTTAGATTCCATGGGGCAGATGGATGGGACTCTCTTGCTTGCAGGTGTAGAATCTCTCTGTTCCTTGGGATGGTCGTTGTCCATCATTATCTCCTTGTTAGTTGTCCTGGGTGAGTCCAATGAACCAGAGAGTAGGTGTTGCAACTCTGTTGAGATTCAGGGCCCAGCTGGCACATAGACAGCCCAAAGATTTAGTCTCTTGGACATACACTTATGAACTCTAGCACTATCTATAGGTTCACATAAAAGAGGCAGAAGAGCCATGTGTAAGGAAACCATACCTGAGTCCAACTCTGTCACACTGGGAAGCATAAGTTCCCAAGTAGGACCCACTGGCAAGGCACCAAACTCCTGAGATGTCCGCCCTGCTGATAGTGTCTGGATGTCTGCAGAGACCTCAGAAGCCACGCTATTTGAGGCAATATTTACTATAGCAGTCAATGGGATCCTGCTGAGATATGGATAAGCATAAGCTCTGGAATGACCTCCTGATTCACTTTGAAGTTTCTTAACCATATAAACTCGTTTGTCTTTACTTTTTCCCCTTTTGGTCAATGTCTTTTTCCAGTTGCATTGCTAGTTGGTGCTTTGTAGTACCCCCCTCAGTGCCAGGGAGGCTCATCCCAGGGAGTGATGTCCCATGCTAGGGGGGAAGGTAATGCATTTATGTGCTGAGTTAGGTTCAGAGAAAGGCTACATTTGAGGAACAAGGAGGCTCTCAGGAGACAACTCTTAGGAACCCTACAATACTAGGCTAAGTTTCAACTTCAAAAGTAAAGTGAATTGACTCTTACTTAAACTTCAGGAACTGGTAACCAAAGTTTTTTGGGGATTTGGTTTGTTTTTTCTTTGACTTATTTGTTTTAAAAATCAAGACAATTAAGTAATTCATTTTTAAAGCCAATACATGAACATTGTGAATTCAAAAATACAAAATGAAAGCAAAGAAAATTTAAACCAGCAGAGAGGTAAAAAGACCACAAATAAGAGCTGAAACTAGGACAAAAGAATACAGTTGATGAAGACAATTTTACTAGATTTTTTTTTTGTCAACTAAAGTGAAAAAATACTTGAATAAATCAACAGGTTTCATTTTTATCAGTCTGACACCAAATAAGGATATTGGACTGGACATCAGTCAGTCCTTGACAAACAAATCCATCTCCTTTTCCCTGCCTAAAATGGTATGCTGATATAGACCAGTATTTGAATTGAGTGTTCCTTATTTCACTTAAACCAATCAATATTCGGTCATCTCATTACAGCATAGCTTGAAATATAGAGCTAGCTTACAAGTTACCTTAAACTCATATCTAATCTTTTAAATGACTTTTTTTGTTTGTATGTGTTATAGACAAAGTAATTGGACAAATGAATATTTTGGAGGTTTAATGGGTCATAGCAGAGGTTCTGAAACAATAGTCCTTTCTACCTTTTATCTCCTATACCAAACCAATAGTCTTGGTTATAATTCAACCCTACTCTTAAAAAATCTCTCCAGCTGCTCCAGTGCACAGTGTTCTCTCTCTTCTAAACTCTTACAACACCTCTCAAGTATAATACTCATAATTTATTCAACATATATCGCATACTTAACTGCAGTGTGTTTGTTTGTTCGTGGTTTGTGTACATGTCTTATCTCCTTAATGAAACTGAAAGCTGCTTATAGGTTGGAATTAAGTATTAAATTTCATGGTCTCCCTACCTAGCAGAGAGCTTAGACGCACACAAGGACTTCAATTAATTAATTTGTTCACTTGCTCTATAAATATTTAGAAAGTGTATCCTATAAATAATAGTGCGGTACTCCTATAACCTAATGGTACTCTTTTAAGTGCTAGAGATTCAAAACCCATATCTCTACCCTCATAGGGTATGCATTCTTGTCAAAGAATTAGGCAATAAACAAATATTAAAACAAATAAATCAAATAATTACAGATTATGATAAGGACTATGAAAAAAAATAAATCTGGGTCAGGGAATAGAGAAGATTGGAATATTTGAGATATGGAAATCAGAGATGGTCTGTCTAAGGGGGTGATAGTTGTGCTGTTATCTGATTGAGGGGAAAATCCAAATGAATACCTGGGTATAGAGACTTCCAGTCACTTGAAGCAAAATGAGATTGGCTTATTTATGGAAAAGTAAAGGCTACAGCACAGTAAGTGTGAAAAAAAAATGGTATATTGATATATATGGTATTAAATATTTGTTTTTATATGTGCAGGGGAAGAATTTTAAAGATTTTTCTATCTAAGAAGTTTCTTACTCCTTCATGTTTGTTAAAAATGCTTTTTGTCAAATTCCATTTATAATAGCACGTAAAAGAATCAACTATTTAAGAATAAACTTAATCAGGGACATAAAGGACCTGTATTCAGAAAAAGACAAAACTTTGCTAAAAGAAACCAAAGATGTAAATAAATGGAGGGACATTCCATGTTCATGGATTTGAAGACTATCGTTACAATGTCAATTCTGTCCAAACTGATTTACGGACTCAAAGCAATCCCAATCAAAATCCCAAAGCCTTTTTTTTTTGCAGAATGGAAAAGCCAATTATCAAATTTCTTTGGGAGGGAAAGGGGTTCTGAATAGTTAAAAATTTCTGAAAAAATAAAACAAAGTTGGAGGACTCTCACTTCCTGACTTTAAAGCACAGTGGTAAAAACAGCATGGTATACTGGCCTAAAGACAGACATTTTGACAAATGGAACCAAATTGAGAGCTCAGACATAGACTCGCATGTCTATAATTAAGTGATTTGTGACAAGGCTGTCAAGCGCACACAACTGGACAGGAACGTGGTGCTGGGAGAGCGGATCTCTACACCCAAAAGAAAGAAAGAAGACCCCTATCTCACACTTTTTACAAAAATAACTCACAATGGATCAATGCCCTGAATATTAAAGCTACAACTATAAAACTCCTAGAAGAAAATGTAGGGGAACATCTTCAAGATATTGTGGTATATCTTGTGCTTATATCCAAAGCACAAGAAATGAAAGGAAAAAAAGATAAATGGGACCTCCTCAAAATTAAATAGTTTTGTTCTTCAAAAGACTTCAAGAAAGTAAAGTGGCAGAAAATATTTGGAAACCACATATCCAACAAGGGTTTGATATTCATGTTATAGTAAGAGATCATACAACTCAATGATAAAAAGACAAGCAATCTAATTTAAAAACGGGCAAAGGACTTGAATAGACATTTTTCCAAAGAGGAAATACAAATAGCAAAAAAAAACAAACAAACCAAAAAATCTAACATGAAAAAATGTTCAACATCACTAGCTATTAGGGAAATGAGGATCAAAACTACAATGAGATACCATTTCACACCTTACAGAATGACCATTATTTTAAAAATCAGAAAACTACAAGTGCTGGAGAGGATGCGAAGAAACAGAACACTCCTTCACTGTTGGTGGGAATGTAGGATGGTGCAGCCTCTGTGGAAGACAGATTGGCAGTACCTCAAGAAGCTGAATATAAAACTGCCATATGATCCGGTAATCCCATTACTGGGAATATATTCAGAAGAACTGAAAACAAGGATGCAAACTGACATTTGCACACCGATGTTCATAGCAGCATTATTCACAATTGCTAAAATATTGAATCAGCCCAAGTGTCCTTCAACCAATGAATGGATAAACAAAATGTGGTATATTCATACAATGGAATATTTTTCAGCTGTAAGAAGAAATGAAGTTGGGATGCATGTAACAACATGGATGAACTTTAGGACATTATGTTGAGTGATATAAGCCAGATACAGAAGGACAAATATTGTATAGTCTCACTAATATGAACTAAATATGATGAGTAAACTCATGGAGGTAAAATCTAGAGTATAGGTTAGTAGGAGATAGGATGTAGTTTGAGAATGGAGCTGATGCTTAATCTACGTAGAATTTTTAATGTAATTTATTCTAAAAGTGTGGAAATGAATAAAATTGATGGTAACACATTACAATGAATATAACTAACACTGTTGATTTATAAATGTGATTGTGGCTGAAAGGGGTAGTCTGTGGATGTAAATGTCAATTGAAAGGAAAACATGAGACTAACCTAGGAAATGTATAACAGTGATTTTGGTGGTGGATGAATTTTGTGGTTAATAGTATAAATATAAGAATGTTCTTCTTTTATAAAGTGATAAAAATAAGGTGATGCATGGGAAAATTACAACTAATGTAACTTATGGATATGGTTAACAGTAATATTGTAATATTTTTGCAGCAATGGCACTGATGATATTTTATCAATTCTAAGGGACAACAATAGGGGGATATAAAATGGTATGGGAGTTTTCCTTTTGGAGTAATGAAAACATTGTAAAATTGACTGAGATGAAGACAGAACAACCCTGATGAAAATAAGAGCCACAGAGTATACATTTTGAATGGATTATACAAAACATGGGAAGTATAACACAGGGAATCCAGTGGTGGAAGATGGGCTGTGGTTAACAGAACAAATGTGAGAACATTCATTCTCTCATGAACTATGACAAAATATAATACTAATACAGGTTGCTAATAATCGGGTGGGTTGGGGAAAAATACATGAAATGTAAGATATGGGCTACAGTTAGTAATATATCGATGATGCTTTTCATAGCATAACAAATATTTCACAACAATGCAAGAGGCATGGGAGCCCTGTGTGATGATCTGCATGTTCGTTTTGTAAGTGCACACCTCTTACTATATACTTGCTGTTTATGTATGTTCATGTATGATGATATACTACCTTAGAATTTTATATGAAAATATGCTGTTTGTCCTCACCTCTGGTATGTGTGGGTTCTGATCTCCTAGCCCTTTGGCTTCTCTAGTATTTACCTCTTTAGGTACCCTTATATTCAGACTAACCATCTCAACTACAGTAACACCAGAAGCCTAGAGACCCTTTCCTACCAGACTACCTTTCACTCCTCCAAACCTGAGTAAGTTCTAGCAAACATCTTCATTCCTTCCTCCCTGTTGGCATATGGTTGCTAGACAGTTTCTGTGAGTATAGGCATGGGTTCCACATTATCCTGCATTCTCTAGTTTCAACAGAGATCTGAAATCCTTTTATTCAACCCCATTTAACTCCTGTCTCAGAGTAGGCTTCCTTGAAAACAAAACTTGAGGTAGAGATTAAGTGCTGATGACTTACTATTACACCATGGCAGTAATAGTAAAGAAAAAGGGAAATGAGACAGAGAACGTATACCAATACAAGGTGATGCATTATGGCTATGGCCTCTGCTTCATTATAAGCCAAGAAGAGACACACAAGTCATTCTGCAAGGGTGTCCACTAGGCTCAGTGCTGTGCAGAGTAAATGTTTAATACGCAGCTCTCCAGAAGGATAAAGCACTGACTCATAGTGTGTGCCCAAATACTGAGGGGTAAATTCTCCTACCATGGCTGATTTCAAGCTATCCATGTGACACCACCAAATGTGGAGTTCAGAAGGGATGCATAAAATTGGCTGTCACCAAATGATAGGAGCCATCTCCATTATAGTACTGATTGGACTGCACAGGATGTATTCCCATAGGCTACTGAAAACACAGGACCACAAGAAATTTCTCAGAGACAGAAGGAATTTACCTGCTTGGCTCCCTCTCATCTTCTATCTCCTAGTGGTCAAAGTTTACCCTATCAGGACTTAATTACCTTGTTCTTCCAGCATATCCTTTGATAGCTATTTGAGAAACCAGATTGCTTACTCTGTGGTGTAGTATTTCATCCAATCTGGAAGAAGAAAGAAAAATCAGAAACTCTAGATGTGATAAGTCTCAGGTAACAAAACTACAGATTTAGGCCAAAGTAGTAGCTCAGGCAGAGGAAATAGCTGAGGTTCTAGGACCCAAGTGAAGCTGAGAGAAACTGAGGAAGCAAATAAAATATGCTTGATACAATTTGCCACTCAGACCCGCTCACAGCCTTTCATTATGCTTCTAGTTCCCACAGTGCAGTAGAGGGGGTCCAGTGTGTGTGTGTGTGTGTGTGTGTGTGTGTGTGTGTGTGTGTGTGCATGTATATGTGTGAATAAGATGCTCTTATTTCTTCCTGGGCAGGGACTTCAAACCTGCCAATTTCTGAATCTCTTTCAAAGCAATAATCCATCTCAATTTCTTGAAAGACTTAAGACTAGTGGGGTGACCTGGGCTTTCATCCCCCAAGGAGCCTGAGCCCTTAGTTACCCCCCTTTATTGGGTTGCAATTGCTGTAATTGTCTATTACCAGTCTTACTGGGCCCGGCAATTTTAAGAACGATCCTCCTGTGATCCAGACATTCTCCTCCCTGTCTAATTGTGTAGTAGCAAGCCAAACTTCTCATGGCAATCAGGGTCAATTGCTCTTTGTGATAATCAGCTACAATTATCCCAGCAACTACCGTAACTCCTGCTGGTAGGCTGGCATGAGATGTCCCAAGTGGTCAAATGTTAGTCAAAGCTTCCAGGTCCAAGGAATTCTTACTGTCTCCTCTGGAGAAAGTGTTCCACCTCTGAACCAGCACCTCTCTGCTGGTAAAACATTAGGCTACAGGTATGTGATGGACAAATTCCACAAGTCAGTCCCCGAGTGTCACGGTGATAGGAACCACTCCAAATTTCTCTTTTCCATTCCCAAACATATCTACTCTAATCGTTAGAGGCACCTTCCAGATATCACCCTTTGTTTCAATGAATATAGTGCATCATGGAAGATCCCACAAAATGTTCCCCATTTGCTCCTTAGCCAAGCCTTCAATAACTGGCCGGATTAGGCAAAGGAGTCCATGGTAAAATCCTTGGTCATGATCCCACTGTCACACCTTCTTTGTAATAAAACTGGTCCTTTAGTCTAGGCATTCTGTTAGCCCTCAAATGTTATAAGTGCCTGGTTGGCAGAGGCACTGAGAGCAGGAAGGCAAACCCATATCCAGATTATATATTGATTCGAGTAATGATGAATTTCTTTCTGCCTTTTCAGGAGAAAGGGAGTCTTCTGGAGTCAACATACTATCTGGCTGGCTAGTCAAAGAGTTCCCTATCAGGGTACATTGTGGCTTTCTGCTGCCAGCAGATTGGGCACAGGGCAGTTTTACAAGCTAGATTGGTCTTGGTTAAAAGGAGCCCATGCTGAGCCCAGAACAGTCTCTACCCTTGCCACCATGGCCACTCTGTTCATAGGCCCACTGCACAAGCACTGATGTGACCATGAAGAAAACCCTGGGAAGGGCATCTTCATGACTTGGCAAGATGAGACATCTACACTGCAGTGAAGGTTCTTGTGGATATTAACCTGAGACATAAATATCTTCCCATTTTGGGCCCATCCCCACAGGTCCAATGACATACTTCTTCCCTAAATCTCCTGGTCACTGATCTTCTAGTATTATTCCTTTTTTAATTTTTAAAAATTTTATGAAAGTTGATAGATCACAAGGAACGTTACATTGAAAAACATAAAAAAACAAAAAACATAAGAGGTTTCCATATATCC
The DNA here is from genome assembly GCF_030445035.2 of Dasypus novemcinctus. Taxonomy (NCBI): domain Eukaryota; kingdom Metazoa; phylum Chordata; class Mammalia; order Cingulata; family Dasypodidae; genus Dasypus; species Dasypus novemcinctus. The sequence continues at coordinate 103,599,162 of NC_080685.1, read as the reverse complement.
CACTCCCCACCATCCACCTCATCATTTTTGTAAATTGTATTTTTTTGAAGATATATACATCACAAAAAAAATTACATTAAAAAATATAAGAGGTTCCGATATACGCTCCACCCCCCCCCCCCCCACTCCTCCCACACCAACAACCTCCCCCATCATTGTGGTACACTCATCGCACTCGGTGAACATATTTTGGGGCACTTCTGCACTACATAGATAATAGTTTACCCTGTAGTTCACACTCTCCCCCAGTACATCCAGTGGGTTATGGCAGGGTATATAAAGTCCAGCATCTGACCTTGCAATATCATTTAGGACAACTCAAAATCCCAAAAATATCCCCACATCACATCTCTTCTTCCCTCTCCCTGCCCTCAGCAACTACTGTGGCCACTTTCTCCACCTCGATGCTAAAATTTCTTCTATTAATAGTCACAATAGTTTTATAGTAGAATATCAGTAAGTATACTCTAGTCCATATTTTATTCCTCCATTCTGTGGACCTTGGGATGGTGATGTCCACTCTACCTCTAGATCAAGAGGGGCTTAGATTCCACATGGGTGATGGATGCTATTCTCCTGCTTTCAGTTGTAGGCACTCTTGGCTCCCTGGTGTGGTGGTTGACCATCTTCACCTCCCTATTAGCTGGCCTGGGTAAGACCACAAACCAGAGATTAGGAGTCACCACTCTGCTGAGGCTCAGGGCCTTCCAGTATTATTCTTGACAGCTCACTACAAAGGTTGGAATCAATGTATATCTGTACTTCAGGCCACCTCCCTCCACACGAAGTGTATGACCATATGAACTTCTTAAAGCTCTGCCCTCTGGGAAGATTTCTCTTCACTGCTGTCCTTCAGGGTTCCCTTAGGTAGGGGATGCAACAGCAGTCCATTTCCAGTGAGAACCAACACTGCCAATCCATCTATAGACTACACCGATGTCCTTTTCTACCGGTGCCACATGTAAATCCTCCTCTGCTCCCACCACATTCACACAAAATTCCCATGCCATCATGGTATGGATTGAGGGAAATTCCACTGTGTACAGAGTAAGGTGACATGAGAGTCTGGCTGTCTTTTGCATAATTTACTTGTGCTTTCTGCAACCTCCTGATTTGGAGCCTGAAAGCATCACTCCTATTTTATAATGAATAGCTGCTGTGTTCATCTAAATTTATAACTTGTTGAATCCAGTAAGAGTTCATAATGGGTAGTTTGAAGAGTCATTTGGGGTCCCATGATCATATGCTCTGTCTCTACTAGGACAAGTAGTAAATCAAGAGCTGTTTTTCAAATTTAGAGTGCTACTCTGCCACAAACAGCATAACCTTGTCCAAGCATCCTAAGGTTCTGAAGTCTGACTCTTAAATAGGGACCAGCAAAAATGCCAAAAACAATCTTATCTAGCTCCAAAGGATTTGATATGACCCAAGAGTCAGAGACACTCGCATTGCAGCCTGAACCCACAGCAGAGCTCTTTCCTGCTATGAGGTTCACTCAAAACAGAAAAATTTCCAGGTTACTTCACAAATGAGTCATAGCAGTATCCTTAAATGTAGCAAAATATTGCTTCCAGAATGCAAAGGGGTCCAATAGATACTGAACCTCTTTCTTAATGGCAGGAGGAACAAGGTAACAATAGTCTGTTCTTTATGTCAGAAGGGATATGCCAGCATGCCCAAGTCCACTGATGTCCTAAAAACTACACCAGTGTGAGAAGTTCATGAATCTTGAAGGGGATTTTCTCTCAATCTCTGGTGTGCAGGTGTCATATAAGAGCTAAAGTATACTTGCTGTTTTCCTCTCTAAGGCCAGTTAGCATGATCTTAATGTCAGTGTGATATTTCATGTAATATCAAGATGTTGAGGTCCTTGTGGACTATATTATCTTAAAAAGCAGGAGAGTTAACACAGCACAGGAGCAAAACAATGAAGGCTTACTCCTGTCCATGCCATGTAAATGCAGACTTCTTTTGATCCTCTCTATTAATAAGTTTTGAGAAGAAAGGATTTGTTAAATTATTAATTGCATACCAAGTGTCACAGGCTGTATTCATACCATAACCAGTACAATAGTTGCAATTTGAGCCTATCAACCAGCTAAGTGAACCAAGCTAATGGAACTAAGTTAGGTGAACTAACTATATAGTGAACTTACAGAATTTCACTAGGATCTGCTAAGATCCCTCATGTTTTTGCCAAGACAAAACAAGTGAATTAAAGGGATAAATGAGCAAATGCCACCCCTGCATCCTTCAGGTTTTTATTGTTATTCATCTCTGTCATTGCTTCAGGAATATGGTTTTGCTTCTGTTACAATATTTTGACTGGGGTGGAGAGTTGGAAGAGAAATTTTAGGGGCTTCTAGTTGGTCATTCATACAATAACACTTATTCATGGGCTAGGGAACAAATATGAGAGTTTTGGTATCTACTAAGTATAGCTAACATATTTGGAAATCACAGAATGGGAATGGAAATTCATTTGTCCCTCTGTGAATTAGGGCTATATTTCCATTTATCCCCTGGCTTCCATGAGTCCACACTCTAAAGAGCCAGTGGGCGCTTCAGTTCCTCTGGATCAGGACATCCTGTACCCTTTCTAATAGTCTTCAAAATGTCTTCGTATTGGGAAGCAGACTTGGCCCAGTGGTTAGGGCGTCCGTCTACCACATGGGAGGTCTGCAGTTCAAACCCCGGGCCTCCTGGACCCGTGTGGAGCTGGCCCATGCACAGCGCTGATGCGTGCAAGGGGTGCCGTGCCATACAGGGGTGTCCCCTGTGTAGGGGAGACACACAGGCAAGGAGTGCACCCCGTAAGGAGAGCCACCCAGTGAAAAGAAAGTGCAGCCTGCCCAGGAAAGGTGCCGCACACACGGAGAGCTGACACAGCAAGATGACACAACAAAAAGAAACACAGATTCCCATGCCACTGACAACAACAGAAGTGGACAAAGACGACGCAGCAAATAGACACAGAGAATACACAAATGGGGTGGGGGGGCGGGGTGGGAGAGAAATGAATAAAATAAATAAATCTTTTTTAAAAATGTCTTTATATGTTCCCATTGGCCCAGAATACTGTACCTGGTAAATGACTGCAGATCCCATTGGGAAAAAGGATTAAAAGAATATTTATTGCTGTTACTTGTGATGGTGTCTATAAGGTCCTTCTTCAAAGGGATCTGGCCTCCTCTTCTATCAATGGTTCACCAGTAAAATGACTTAAATTTAAAAACTGAATGAGGATCCTGATTTTCCTTTGTGGTGCCTGACAGCCTTCTTCTTAGCTCTCAATTTTTTTATTATACAAACTGAGCAACACCTTTGTGTACTGCATATCTCTCTTCCTCCTAGGAATATCATAATCCCTAAAGCCTGGGCACACTGATTGCCACTCTGGCCTCAATACTCTTATGTAATTATATCTATGGATGATGAACAGTTGCCACTTTGTCTCTGGCATTCTAGGATCTCATCTTATCCCACTGATAGTAGCAGACACAGGTTTATGGTAACATAGCTCACTGTCAAACTTGTCCTAGAGAGGAAAGTCACTATGGAGCTTTTCAGAAATGCTGCTGCCCTCCGTCCCCAACTCGTGCATTTTTTTATTATCTCCCAAAGAACATCGGTGTTGAGTTCTCAGGCCATACATAATTAATCTATTCCAACATTTCCACTTCCTGTTAATCCTGCCTCTTTCTTCCATATTAGTACAGGAAGTACTGGTATCTCTACTTCATTTAATACAGGCCATCTTTGAGTTAAGGCTCTAAGGAGCAATTTAGGGTCAGTACCAGATGTCCTTTTCAAGAGCACCCAAGAGTCTTCTTTGCATGCTCCCATATCAGTTCCATCTTGCATTCTCCCCTCCATTCTCTGGCTCAACACCCTCTAGATATGTTCCTCTAGTTTCCATGTGTTCCACCAATTCCTACAATTCTTTTGTAGGCTCTTTCTTCCCAGAGGAGGATTTGTACTTCTTGGGGTATGATGAGACCTAACTCTGACACCCACCTAGAGGAAATAAGGAGTGGTGTGGGTGGGTCTTAAGACAATAGACATCAAGGAGGGAAACCACTGCAAATGAGGTCATTGTGTGGTCTTCCAGGAAGAAGGAAGGGTCTGCTTCTGCTGGGTCCAGAGGAATTCCAGGGAATTGGAGGGTTCCAGATCCTCAGGCTTTTTCCGAATGCTCTTATACTAGGTCTCAGGTTCCTATTGTCCCCAATCAGAGGCAAGACTTTTTCAAGGAGACCTTTCAAGTCTGTTTGAATTTAATCTTCTGCAATCCTACCATCCTTATAATTCAGTCCATGGATCTGAATTTCAGCAGTCTGCTCTGTCACTGAAAGAGATAAGAATCTCTTTCAAATTTCCTATAGAGACCCTATGCATTATGTTAGCAGCTAACTACCCTGGTCCTGTTATTTTAATTTTTCGCCAGTTTTCAACTCCATCAAAATGTTACCTTCCCAATCTTCGTAATTATAACTGCACCCGTAGTTACATTCCTCGGCTACTTGTTGGCTCTCCTGGCGCCTTTCCTCCACTTGTAGGTCGTATCGCATAACCATAGTTTTAGTATTTGTGACCCTGCTGCATGTCAGGGGTGACTACACTCGCACTCACCACTAGCATTGGGGTCCTGTTGCTTTCAGACAAACTGAAGTCCAATGTCAAGTTCCACCCTGTGGGTATGCTCTTCAAAACCTGTACTAGTGGCCTCTAGCCTGGTTCCTTAGAAAACAGAGCCAGAGGGAGAAATGAAGTTTTGATGCTTTGTTTTGCAGGTGCAATTCCAGGGAATCAAGAGCAAGGGAAAAGTGAAGTGGGACAAGGAAAAGGGTGATGGATTACTCCACAAGGAGCCACAGAGAAATAGCCAGTCAAAGGGAAACAGAAAAATAGTCACACAAGTGGAATCAAGGAAGACTATAAATAGCTTCAGGTCAGCTCTTGCCATCAAATGAGTTCTGTTTTGGTCAGGTTTTGCTACCAAAGAAGTTATGAGAAACTTCCAGTTTTAGGCTTTGACATTGCAGATTAAAGTGTTGTGGACCTGTATGTCTTTAATGGTACTCAGCTCACTTCTGTTGTAAATTTGTTATTCTGTCTTCTAAATTGATTTGTTTTCTCTCCCCTACTGCAGTGAAGGCACTGTTTCATATGCTTTTATATTCCCAGCATATAGCAAAAAGTCTGAAATGGAGTAGGCACTCAGTAAATGTTTATGGAATTTAACTGAAAATAGTATTAATGAAACAGTAAGAACACCAATAACCACTCCATTTATTGTGATCCTATTTCATGCCCCAAACTGTGCAAGGTGCCTTAGATTTTTATTCTAAAATCTAAATTATTATGAAATAACTCATTTGAAAATTAAATTTAAGAGAAAATCTTAAGCCAGTTTCATTTATTTGGGGAATTACATGTTTTCTGATTTATTCAAAATAAGCCCATTTATAGATAAGCTAAATATAAATTCTTAATTGTTATCATGGTACCTATTTTTTAAGACACCAGATGATGACTGCTGTCTAGAGCTTGCTCATACACTTAGGCACTCTCTGGGTGCAGACTTGTTAATGCACTGAGCCTGGATCCGTATGTGCAAGGGTTTTTCAAACATCTGGGTGTTAGGAAATCATTACTAGGGATCCCACAAATGATGGTCCCTAGTGTTCCTGAAGAACTGATTCCCCATGCAGCTTTCTCGTGAGAATGAAGCATCACTGTTGGAGTTCACACATGTAAAGTAAGGAAGAGAACAGAGTCCATTATCTGAATGATTAAAGTCTGAATGAGCCCTTCTTTTGCTTCTCTAACAACTATTTCAAGGAAATGTTTGAGGGGAGGGCCTTAATGTAAGATGGCTGGACAGGTGTCCTTATCCTCCACTCTTGCTTAAGGTACACTGGCCCTCTCTAGACCAGCAGTTCTGAGTCAGGGGTTACTTTTTCCCCAGGGGACATCTGGCAGTATTTGAGGCATTTTTGATGGTCACAACCGGGAGTGGTAGTGCTAATGGCATCTCATGGGCAGAGACCTGGAATACAGTTAAACACCCTACCAATGCCCAGGACCCCCCAGGGCCAAGAACCTTCTTGTCCCAAACATCAAAACTGGCAAGACTGAGAAACTCGGCTCTATATAATTCTGTATACCCCATGATATGCAACAGCCAAAGATTTTTGGGACTGAATTGGACACAATTATCGGGATTGGTTTTCATCTTTTTTCTTTATGGTTATTGAAATTATAAAGAAAAGTACTCAAGCAAAAGAGTAAAGAAAAGGCCATCTCACTCTATAGCTCATTAACTTGGATTAGGACAGGGACCCAGAATGCATATAGGAAATATATTTGAAAACTGAAATTACAATTTTTCCTTTTAATAGATGGACCATACATGTGAAATCTTAACAGAAAACTTCAGATATCAGCCACTGTGGACTTTGGCCAGATTTAACCATTTCCGCCTTCTACTTAGTATCATGTTCTGTATCTGAATTCTATTATCTTCAACATCTTACCCTTGCAAAGAAACTACCCTTTTAAGAAAAGTATAGGTTTTAGAAAAGAGTAATTAGGGTGACGGCATCATTTAAAATTACAGATCCAAGTGGTAAATTCAATGTTTTTCTTGGACATTAATTCTCCCTTACTGAAAGGAAGAAGTGATCATTTTGTCCCTTTTTTGCCATCCCTATAAGGAAGTAAGTTAGCTGTGATTTCTGAGAAAGCATATAATAACCTGTCCTTAGAAAAGGTATGTGGCCTTGAAAAATCACAGAAGTCCTAGTTACCCCTGCTTCACCTCTCTGTGAAAGCATCCCCTCATACAAAGGAAGTGGTAAGCTTGATTCGTTTCTCCAGGCTTTCTAAAATCTTTCAGACTATAAGCATTGTCAGAGGTGCTTATTTAAGACATAGAGTCATTTACATGTGTGATTTGCTTTTAATCAAGCTTTCCTGGCGATTCTGATGATATAGCCAATTTGGGAACTACCACTTGAGGGCATGAGCTTGCAAACAACAGTCCATGGGTCATACCTGGTGTGCCATCTGTAAAGTTTTATTGGAACACAGTATTGCCCATTCATTTACATATTGTCCATCACTGCTTTCCTGCTATAACAGCAAAGCTGAGTAGTTGTATATGACCCCCAATGCCGAAAATATTTACTCTTTTGCTATTGACAGAAAAAAAATCATCAGCCCCTGTTCTAAGCTGCGTGTAGTGGAGAGAGGGTGGATATGGGCAAAACAAGCTGCTCTCTACTTGGTTCCCTGCAGACTCCCCACTTTTCTAGGACTCCAACACAGCACTTGTTCCAAAACAAAGCCATTTACTTAATTTCCTGAGAGTCAAGAAATTTCAAGAAACTAATTTGTTCCTTCTATTAAATCAAGACTAACTTAGTCTAGAAATATATTTAGAAATATTTTAAAACAGGAAGAACCCTGCCATTTGGGAAGATAACCAAATATAATGTATATAAGGCAAAAAGCAAAATTATGCATAAATTATGTGTTCTTGACTAGAAAAGCACCAGAAGTTTAAGGAATGGAGTAATGAATTCAGACAAGGGTATTCTGGGTGAGATAAAGTAAGGAAGGTGCTAAGGTTAAATTTGAAATTAGGTTATACATGGAAGGAGTGATTCTCGAGTACATACTCCATTGGTTGACTGATTGATACATATCAGGAGGTTGCATCTTGATGAGCAATGGAAATAAAGTTGGATACTGACTTAGTTATCAATTGCTATAATGAATTACCCCCAAACTTAAAACAACATTTGCTATCTCACACAGCCTCCGAGGGTCAGGAATCTGGGAACAGCTTAACTGGGTGACCCTAATTTAAGGTCTCTCATGAGATTGAAGTCAAGATGCAGGTTGGTGGTGCAGCAATCAAATCAAAGTTTGACTGGGGCAGGCACACCCGCTTCCAATATGGCTCTCTCACATGGCTGTGGACTGGAAGCCTAAGTCTCTTGTTGGCTATTCACAGGAGGCTTTAATTCCTCAATACATGGACAGCTGTTTACAGGGCTGCTGAAGTGTCCTCACAACATGGCACCTGACCTCCTGCAGAGTGTGTAATTCAAAGGAGAGACTGACGAGGAAAAATGAAGGCTTTTTTTACCTTATCACAGACCTTTTGCTTCTGCCATATTCTGCTTTTTACAGGTGAGTCACCACTTCCAGGAGAGGGAATTAGCCTTCAACTTTTGGAGGGAGGAGGGTTGAAAACTCTGTGGACATCTTTTAAAACCACCACACACACTAAGTGTAAAGGGAAGTCAGAACACGAATCTAAAAGTGGGGTAGGAAACTGATGTTCTCTCCAGGTGCAGAAAGACATGCCACTCACTTCTACCATTAAACCCCAAAACTTCATCCATCATTAGTCGACTGAATAACTCACTTTTGGATTTTAAACTGGCCTTGTCATAAACTGGCAGAAGGACATTTTCTCCCAACTTATATAGGATACAGGGAAGTCAATCTTACAGGCTCCTCTCTCTTCTAGTCTATTCTCTTTTAGTAGAGAAAATATGGGGAGGAGTGGGTAGAAAATGTAGTACTTTTTCCCTTTCATGACTCCTGTGTGTATGCTACTCAACCATGAAGCTTAATAACAAAGCATTTTAAAGAAAAAGGAAGGTAAGCTCTGGAGTCATTTATAATAAATGTGCAATCTTATTTTTTCACAGGTATTCAATAATAAACCTGATTCGTAAGTAAAGTAATTTCCTTTTGGCTCATTTCTGATACTTGTTTAATATTATAAGCTTCTAATATGCTTAAGCTTATATATTTATATTACATGCTTAGTATTATAAGCTTCTGGTGATGAATTGTGAGCATGGCCCAACTTATGACCACACTTTTGAAAATGATTCTAATAGCACCATTAATTAATTTATTCAACCACTCTACACACCTGTTTTACATGCTTGATCTGTGGTTTGGATCATACAGTAAACTTTCACCACTCTTTTGGTAAAATAGTACCTCTCCTCAGAATTGATACCCTTCTTCACTTCAGGGACGACCTCCTGGATGATTTTAAATCAATCCGTATATCGTGCCTTTCTGATGACAGAGATGGGACTAAACACGGGACCCTGTTCAAGCTAGTGAGAGCCAGGACCTGGACCTTTTTTACAGCTATCATGTGAAAGAAGCTTGGAAGCCATTTTGCTGTCAGGTGGAAATGTCTTGCCTCTGGGTGGGGTATATGGATGAAGTTGACACCACAGAGAGAAGAGAAAGAAGTAAAAGAATGGGGTCTGATCACCATCATTTGATCCTCTGGAATAAGACTTCACCAAAGCCAGAGCTGAGTCTTCTGTCACTGGAAATAAAGAGTCCTAACTGATAAAATATTATGTGCTTGATTTAATTGAGCTCTTTTTCATTGTTGTTTATCTGTATATTTGTTTGCTTTCAAAACTGTGTATAAACTATAAATTGTATCACTGGACACTCACGGACCATTTCTCAAGACTCTGATTTAAGTAAATATTATTACAGTTGAGTTGTCTTATTTTTACGTTGCCTTGGGATGAGAGAGTATTTTTTCTTTTAATATTAAGCCTACCTGTGGGGCATGTCATTTGAAGCTTGTGTTTGTCATGCTCATAGCGCAGGCAAAAACACTCACTAAATTCAATCTTCGAATTAAGCTGTAACCAAGCTTGTATATTCATTAAAGGAGAAAAATTCTCCTCGAAGAAGTTCAAATTGTTTATTGATTTTCATTTCTGCGTTCAAAGGAAGCCTGAGCAAGTCCGTCTCAGTGCAATTCCCACGAGGCCGAACAGCCAACAAGTGCATCACATTTAAACCCAACTGAGCAGCTACCAACCAAAATGTGAGTATTCCTTTAAAACTATATTAATAAATGGTAAGAAGGTGAGATTTACAGTTCAATAAAGTTGATTCCTAATGAAGAATAACGAATTTGCCATACTTGGAAATAAATGACAATTTAGGGGGAAAGTTTGAAGAAAGTGAAAACAAAATAAGGGAGGTAGAAAGTGCATTTGGGTATTTGCCTTTTGCCTGCAGCTGGAGGTAGAGAGAGACTATTAAAAGTCACTTTCTTAGATTTGATTCATCAGGAGAATATATGAAGTGGTTCATAAAACCAAGAATGTGGAAGTTCCACAAGTTACTATCACATGGAACTACACAGAGACCTTCTTGGGAATCTCCAAAAGAGGGAGATAACAGTTTATTAAAAAATGAGTATATGTATATATATATATATATATATATATATATATATATGAATATTTCATGTGTCTTGAAACAAAATCTAAAAATTAGCTTTTAAAAATGAATGTGAGAGTTGACTTTTCAAAAGGGCCTTTTGATAGATGTCCACACATAAATAAAAAGTCACCATACTCTAATACACGAAAGTTATAAAGTCTTCTTTTATTGCCTTCATTTCCTTTTAGAAACAAAATTAGATGTGTTTCATTTTACTCAATCCAAAGATAGGCTTAGAAAGATATTTCTTCTGCTCCAGATGCAAAACTGTAACTAAAGATTTTTTGAAAAACATCCACATTTTAGTTTTGTGTTGGTCTGGAAAGTCTCAACAAGACAGCTGGCCAAAAATCAGTGTTAAAATCAATCACATTTTGTATTAGAAAATTGTGTGAAGTAAATCTTCCCTTGGTTGTATAAAATCGGAGAGGAAGGTTATTGCCTATTTTACATCTTCAAGACTCAGGTGTTGGCCTCGGCTTGTCTGTAGACCTGGGGAAAATTACTTCATCTCTGTGTGTAACAGTTTCTCCATCTGTAAACTGGGGATAAAGAGCATTTGTTCTGCCTCAGAGTGATTTTCTAAGGATGAAATACGATGATATTGCCAATGATGTTTTGCAAATTCACAGGCAGGTGAAACTATAAAGCTTAGTGCAGGAGTGACGCTGATGTTATATGGAGGCCACTTAAGGCAAGGCCACACTGTTAGAAGAGCAAGTCTTCAGAGCTGACAGAACCACATCTAAGTGTTAATCAGTGCTTTCCAGCAAAACAGTAGTGTAAGAGGGAGAACCTATAAATAAGTAAGAGAATCTCTTCCAATCAAACCAGAGTTCTGGGAAAGTTATCTGAGAGATCTAAGTTAAGATGATTCTCAGAAACTTTCTACACTGTAGGTATAGATCTAATTTGGGGAGGTAGAGAAAAAAATAGTATATAATTATAGGACACAAAAATATTCAAGCTAAAATGAACATCAGGCGGTGGACGTGGCCCAGTGGTTAGGGCATCCATCTGCCACACGGGAGGTCCGCGATTCAAACCCCGGGCCTCCTTGACCCGTGTGGAGCTGGCCCATGCGTAGTGCTGATGCGCGCAAGGAGTGCCCTGCCACGCAGGGGTGTCCCCGTGTAGGGGAGCCCCACGCGCAAGGAGTGCGCCCTGTAAGGAGAGCCGCCCAGCGCAAAAGAAAGTGCAGCCTGCCCAGGAATGGCGCCGCACAAACGGAGAGCTGACACAACAAGATGACACAAGAAAAAGAAACACAGATTCCCGTGCCGCTGACAACAGAAGCGGACAAAGAAGACACAGCAAATAGACACAGAGAACAGACAACTAGGGTGGGGAGGGGGAGGGGAGAGAAATAAATAAATAAATCTTTAAAAATAAAATAAAATAAAATGAACATCAATAAACCAAATGCTTTATCTATACAAACAGCCCATAATTACAAAGCTCCAGCAGACGGACAGTTTTGATAATTTTTGATCCAGAGGTTTAGCCCTGAAGAATTTGCCCTGGACATGGAGATCAGATCTACACTGAGCAAAATTTCCATTTCTCTCTGTGTATTAAAAGAATCTCTATCAAATTTAAGTTTTAAACAAAATCAGGCTGCATTCAAAAAAATAAGTGTAGTAAAAACCAGCTCCCAGGATCAGTGTTAACGTGCAGGGCCATGAACTATCCGAGCGCTAGAACATCAAAGGAGAAGCCCAGGGAAAACGTTCAGGCCCAGAGAGTTCTTTCATTCAAGCGTTGTCATTAAACCACGTAACTGTAATTCAAAAAAAATTTTTTTATCAGTACTTTTGTACTAAAAGGAATAATTTGTCTGAACATTGTCTGAACAAGAAATCTAATTTTTAAAAACCACAGTGATGTGGTGAAAAAATATGCAGGCAAAGTCTTTTCATTCTTGGCCTAAATGAAGGCCTGGTTTACTATGGAAACTTAAGTAATTCATTTATCCTTCCAGTGTCTGTGCAGACACACCAGGAATTCAGATAAGCCTAAAGAGAACAAGCGTCACAAGCTTCATCTTCTTTTGATGATTAGGAGATACCAGCAGAGTTCTAAGCACCTTGGGATGCTTTGGGGCCTTGTGCCCTCTGCAAAAGCCCTCTTGGAAAGAACCCTTTGCTCTTAAAGACCCTGATGACTATCTAAGCCAAGTCTTTTTCCCTCATATAACTATAATCTATTGATTTCTGGATTATTCACTCATATTTACTGACCAGTTTGAAATACCACTGATAATTTTCTTCTTTATTCCACAGTCTGACATCATTCTTAGAAATTGAGGTGTATGTGAATGAGCCAGTTGGTACACAAGTTCCTCAACTTCCTCAACTCTGATGATCCTCACGTCTGCTCTCTTCAAACCATTGTACCAAGGGAGCTTCTCCTCAGCTAGAGCAACTCCAACTCAGATTCTCAAACTCAGATATGCACTCTTCTTTCAGCTTGCTCACTCGCTGATCCTCATCTTCTACCCCATTGAGTGTATCAGACCATCGATCCTCTAATTGCCTTCTAGTCTCCAGTGTCCTGGTGGCTTCATTGCCTTCTCTACCCAGCTTGGATGCCATAATTGATCAAATGGTCTATTTCCTTACCTAGACTCTCTATGATCTCTTTGCTACACCCCCAGACTCATCACCAGGCACTGCCTGCCTCACTTAAAGCATTAAGAATATCATATCACCTACAGCTCTCTATAAACATCACATGAAGCTGTTTTATGTCTTTGGGCATTGCCATTTTGTCTCAAGATTTAGCTCAGACAATGAACAAGGAAGTGATGATGGACAATGACCATCCCAAGGAACAGAAAGAGTCTAAAACTGCAAGCAAGATAGCCCCATCCATCTACCCCATGGGATCTAAGCCCCTTCTCAATTAGAGGCGGAGTGGGCATCACCATCCCAGAATCCTCAGGATTGGAGAAGGAACCATGGATTAAGGTAGAGTTACTGTTAAACTACTATAGGCTTATTGTTATTCTAGCATTGGCAGAACTTTTATCACTGATGTGGAGGCAGTGACCACAAGAAGTTCTGAGGGGAGGGAGAGGGAAAAAATAGGTATCATATGGGGCATTTTTGGAATTGTCCTGGATTACATCGCAATGAAAGATACCGGCCATTGTCTATCTGGTCATAACTTACAAAATTGTGCAGGAGAGAGTTTAAACTATAATGTAAACTATAATCCACCCTTAGTGGCAATGCTCCAATATGTATTCATCAAGTGTAACAAATGTACCACAGTAAAGAAGGATGTTGTTAACGTGGGGAAGTGTGGGAGGGGTAGGGAGTGGAGCATATGGGAATCCCCTACATTTTTTATGTAACATTTATGTAATCTAAGTATCTTTTAAAAAAATAAAAATTAAAAGAAAAAAAAATTAGTTCAGGCATCCAAGAGCCTAGCATTCATCCTTTGACACTTTCCGCACGGCCTTTCATGGACTGAGATAAGGCCCCTGACCCCACACATTCTGCCCTCACAGCCATCCCAGTACTCAACACGTTCTAGGGACAACATCTGCTAACATTTCTGTCTTCCCCAACAAACTGCAATTGTGTTTCTTTAAACCTTGAATCCCTAACGCCTGTCAGAGTAGCTGGAATATTGTAGGTGCTCAAGGATTTATCTGAAGACCTGGAATGAACTAAAACACTCTCTCTTCTTGCACCTTTGCTCCTCAAATTCCTCAGCGCATTACAGGGTGTAGCAGTCTTCTTTCTACCTGTACCACAGAAAATCACATGATAAAATTCTATTTAAAAAGCCATGCCTTCTGAAGTTTCCTCTTTATCTTTTGAAATTTGAAATTCCCACCAAAGCAGCTGATCCGGAAAGCTCTTCAAGTCCCTAGCTTCATAACCTTTGACCCAAAATAAAATAAATCCCACCTGTCTTAAACCCATCCCTATAAAATAGACAAACCCTTGTCCAAGCAATAAGAGTCAAGCTAACTTCCTTTTTATGCCTATAAAAATCATTTGCCATCCTTAGAACCTCAAAGCTACTGTCGTTCTGGCTTCCTTTGTTGCAGCAAAATTTTGGTGTCCTGCATGAAAGGCTGTAGTTGGCAAACTTGACTCCAATTTGTCTTCCACACGTGTAACCATTACCCCCTCTCCCCAGAATATAAACTACCTGAGGCCTTGCTATATCCCAGTGCCTAAACAACCAAACATAGAGTAGGTGCTTAAATATTTCTGGAATTTCAGTAGTCTATATAAACTTGTAGTTTCCCAAAATTAGATGGGCACATTTCAAAATTGTTCTTACACTTGAGCTCTTTTTCTCTTATTTTCGTCAGAGATTACACCAAAATGCTCTCAGTCTCCTCAGACTTTCTAACACATTTCTGTTGTTAATGATTCTGCTTTCAACTTCCAAGGATAAATTGAGGCTACCAAGTGTGAACCTCTCCAGCCTCCCTCACCATTGTATGCTAGCATCTCCTCTCTACAATTACACAAGAAATGATGATTTCATCTCACACTTTTGAGAAAAATTCAGTTCACATTGCTAGATACCAGAGTGAATTGACTTGAATACAGATTAATACTAGACCTGTAACTCTGTACTTTCAAGCACTAATAATATAATTAGGTCTACTGAAAAAATTCTTTTATATTATTCCTAATAACTATTTGAATTAAATCATCTTGTCAATAACTAACAAGCTATATTTTACCATTGTTATCAATAAGCAATTCATATAGCCTGCTCACAAGGATGTCTGGTCATGTGAACTACCATAGAAAATTTTGGGTGATCCTAAGGTAAAGAGTTTAATATTTGCTATCAGGTGAGTTACTCCTCAGCCATAAGAGAAGAGGCATAGTGACTTTTAATCATTCAACACTATCTCACTAAAGACAGGAAACAATGTCCACTAGGACTGGGGATCTAAATACTAGGGGGTAGTGAAAACCAATTATAGAGCTCACAAATAGTAATCTCATCTAATTATTCCTAGCATGACTATTTATTCCCAAAACAAATATCCAAATAAAAACAAAAAGATTAAATATATAATTAAACTTTTATCCATATTTAATGTATCTAAATCATAACTTTTTCAAATTTTTCCACTATTTGGCTTTGATTCTTTCCTTTTCTTGTATGTGCTATCTTTAGCTCAAGAACCACTCTTTCAAAATCACTAATCAGCACTATAAAAAAATGCAGGTAAGGCGCTCTTACAAAACATTCCAAGAAATCAGTCAACCTTTCCTTGTATTGGTATATTTTCTGCACCAAATATTATTTGAAAAAGAGGAAATAAGGGTTAAAAATTTCTGGCTTCAGAAGGAGATTTTCAATGCAATACAATTTTTTTTTCCAATGTAATTTAACCTGTAATCTATAATCAAGAGGTAGAAAATGACTCATTTGTAAATTAAGAGGCATGACCTATCAAAGTACAGAAGCTTTATTTATTGCCTAAAAATACAACAGATTTATTTATGACTTAAAAATGATTAAGCTAATTTTTAAAAAGTATTGAGTTAAGAAATAATTGGTTTAGAACCAATGAAGTTAATAGCATTGACTTGAAACTAAATAAAAGCTTTTTTATAATTGTCATTATTTTTTAACCCACTACATCAACTCAATAAGTGTTTCCTAATTCAGTTAATTGTTTTGGCTGAAGAGAAATAGACTTTTATATTAATGTCATCATTTATTTTAAGTCTGAATCAGATTTTTCTCCATACCTGGAAGACTTTGTTTTGGTTTTCAAGCTATCAGTCCAATTTTCCAACAAACTGTTTCAATCACAGGACAATTATATATATTCAAGGTCTAGAAGATTCTCAGGGTGAATGAGAAGATTAAATTGTTATGTACCAGCAAATATGCACTTCCTAGACTAGTCTATCCATACTACCAGAAATGAATATTGAGTGGAGTTTTTAAGGGAGGAAAGAAGAACTGGCAATGTATTTCCAGAAGGAAGAATAATGAGCATAAAGAAATAAGAACAGAAGTAAGAAAGAGAGAATGTAATACGGTCTGTGCATAAATTCGAAGTTATTCTATATCCAAGTATGCCTAGTTCCCTGGAAAGCCAAATGAGAGGTATGAACTCTACAGGCTTTGGATATTCAGGGAAAATGCAAACTAAATTAATTAATTTAAATAAATTAATTTAAGCTTACCTGGAATGTAGGGGGTATGTGTTAAAGCTTACCTGGAATATGGGGGGTACATGTTAAAAGCTTACCTGGAATGTGGGGGATATGTGTTAATTCAAGCTTACCTGGAGGATATAACCTATCTGATACTCAAATAAAATACTTGAAGAAACTAACAAAAAGGTCCTTTTTTATATAAGCACATTTGACTCCCCACTCCTACATCCTCTGTATAAAAGGGACCTAAAAATCCTATTTGGGGCTCGGTTTTTATTAGGACAGGAGTCCGCCAAGTCCAGCTGGTCGTAATAAATCTTCCTTCTCAGCTTCTTGCATTCTGGCCTTCAATACTGCATACACCCAACTTCTCTCTGCTAGAACATCTCTGGGGGCTCATCTGGGTTATGCTGAGAAGACCAGAGGCAGCAACAGTTAATTGCCCCTCCCAGACATCTCTGAGGAGTCCAGGAGGGCCCAGGTGAACCCCAGCCCTGTGCACCCCTGGACTCCCCTTACTCCAGAAAGAGGTTGTGGATTCTGCCAGAGCCCTCCCAGAGCAACTGGAGGCACTGGAGAGTTCAAGAGACCCTGAGAACAAAACAAGGAGCTCCGCGCACCAGACGGGTAAGACACCCTGGGGGCATAGTACAGGAAAACCTAATTCTGAAAAATAAGGAGGGAAGCCTGATCAGCTCTCAAAGAAGACCCCAGTACTCCTGAGGAGAAGGGAGGAAGCCGTCTTCTCTAGGTCTGAGAAAGGAAATAGGGTGTTTGTTTGTGTGTGACTGTGGAGACTGAATGAGACGCAGAGACACACTTCTGTGGCATGAGTATGAAGCCCCAATCCATGGTTCTGTGGTGACCTCATCTGGTCAAGGGCAGTCTGGAAAGCCTCCCTACAAAGGGACCCTCTTCCAAGTTGGGGGTTTATACTGACCCACTAAGGCTAAGAGGTGCTGTAAGGCCCAGCGAGGGACCCAGCTGGAAATGGACAAAGCAAAAGGCTGAGCGAGTTTTGTGCAGCCTCAACACAGGGTGGAAACATGGGAAACACACAAAGTAGGACCCCATTAGGTTGTATGCTGAAAAACTTTCCCTAATTGTTCCATGGAGATGTATACAGCATAAAGTTCCAGCCAGGAAAGCGTGGAATGCTTTGTAAATTAGAACGGCTGACTTTCAGCATGGGCTGGCCCCAGGAGGGCACCTTTGACCCCCAGATCATCCGTAAGTCCACGATGTAGTAACTAGAAAACCAGGGCGCCCTGACCCGTTCCCCTACATCGATGCCTGGCAGTATGCTGTGAGTCAAAGTCTGCCCTGGTTAGGGAAATGTATGACTAAGGAAGCAGGATTTGCCTGATACAAAAGCCCAGAAGTGCTGCCCCAGGAACCAGGCCAAACAAGCACTGTACAAAGGGTCGAGAGGAAGTGAGCCCCAAATCCAGTGCCAACCCACCCATTCTAGAAAGGCCAGATGAAAATGACCTTCCACCATGCTATGCTCCTACTGTGCCAGTGCTGAGGAATGGGGATGAGCCTATTTCCCTAGGCAGCATCCCCCTGTTGTCATCTGTGCTGGAAAGTGCTTCCACACTGTCCTAGCAGCTGTCCTTTTCACCATCCACACCAGGAAGTGCATCCACACTGTCCCAGCAGCTGTCTTTGCCACCATCCGCACTGGGAAATGCACCACAGCTGCCCCCACAGCCATTTGCCGCCGGCAGTGTAGAGCCAACCATCAGTCAGGAAGGAGTCCCTGAGAAATGACAACTCAGATCACGGGCAGCCCCAGAGGCAGGTGGAGCAGGGAGAAGGCCTGTGCTACCGTTACCTCCCCGTGAAGCCCAAAGCTCCAATGTATTTATGATGCCGATGGCCAGCTTTAAGGAGGAAACCCAATGTTCATGTACCAGCCCTTCACTACAGCTGACCTCTTTAACTGGAAAAGTCACACCCCACCATACTCGGAGAAGCCTCAGGCCATGACAGACCTCTTCCAGTCCATCATACAGACACACAAACCCACCTGGGCTGATTATAAACAACTCATCATGGCCTTACTCAACTTCAAGGAGAGAATGTGAGTCACACAAGAGGCTCTAACTGGCTCAAAGAGCACCCACCCGAGGGAACCCTGGACAGCAACCAGTATGTTTGCACACAATTCCCAGATGGGGACCCCTAATGGGATCCCAATAACACGCTGGGCTCAACCGACTAGAAACTTTCCATAGAAACTTAGTTGAAGGGTTCAGAGCTGGGAGCCAAAAAGCAGTAAACATGGCAAAAACCACCCAAATCCTATAAACTCTCCATGAAAGTCCAGCTCAATTCTATGAGAGTCTGTTTGAGGCATTTTGTGTATACATGCCTTTTAACCCAGACACTCCTGAAAGCTAAACAATGGTCAAGGCAGCATTCATTGCCCCATCACAGGCTGACATCCGAAGAAAACTACAGAAGTTAGATGGGCTCACTGGTATGAATATTTCTAAGCTCGTGGAAGTAGCCACCAAGAGTTATGTCAACCACGATGTAGAAACCAGGATAAAGGAAAACCAGAAAATGAAAACAAAGCAGAACTTCTCACAGCAGCAATAGTTAAAAAAGCAATCCTGTGTCAAGGAAAGTAAACTGGGAAATCCCTGCCCCAAGGAGGGGGAGGAGCCCACCCCTAGGGTAAAATCAGGGCCCATACTGCAAGGAGGGAGGGCACTGGAAGCAGGAGTGTCCCAACAGGCCACTCAACCCCGTTGCCGCAAAATAAGTGGCTAAAGCATTAGCCAGGAGAGCTAGCGGAGCATCACAAACTAAACCCTGGGTTTGCAAAAATTCAGAAGGAAAACCTGTAAATCAACTCATTGGACTTGTGGGAACAGAAGACTCTGATGGAGATTATTAGGACAGACCAGGCTCCTATTCTCTCGGCCCTGTGGAGCCTATGATCGGAGTCCATGTTGAGGGCTGCACCATATATATGATGGTTGACACTGGGTCTCGACACTCTGCAATGACTAAGCCACTTGGGCATTATCAAAAAGACAAGCCACTATTGTAGGGACAACTGGTAAAAGCACCCAGTGGCCTTTCCTCCAAGCCAGGACCTATACATTGGGGGTAAGTAAGTCAGTCACAAATCCGTGCATCTCCCAGAATGCCCAGTCCCCCTCCTGCATTGAGACTTGCTGTCTAAACTACAGGCTTAAATTACCTTTAATGCCACATTAACACTGGGACCACCAAACCCTCCAAAAATAGCACTAGCCCTCCCTCTGCAGGAGGAATGGAGACTCTTCTGCCTCAGCGACGCTGGCCAACCTATGGCTGCACAGCTCCCCTTTGAAGATGTGCCCAAAGTATGGGCAGAGGGCAACCCAATGGGGACGGCACATAATATTCCTCCAATTACTGTTGAAATAAAGCCCACAGCCAGCCCAGTGACCATAAAGCAATATCCAATTCCATGTGAAGTGCAAGAAAAAGTCTAGCTACGTATTCAGAGATTGCTGAATTAAGGCTTACTAAAGCCAAGCCAGTCTCCATGGAATATCCATTCTTCCCAGTTAAAAAAGCTGATGGGAATTACTGCCCAGTCCAGGACTTGTGAGCAGTCAGCTCAGCAGTAGTAACCCTCCATCCGGCGGTCCCTAATCCTTACACTCTCCTCAGCTTGAAA
Organism: Dasypus novemcinctus; assembly: GCF_030445035.2. Classification (NCBI taxonomy): domain Eukaryota; kingdom Metazoa; phylum Chordata; class Mammalia; order Cingulata; family Dasypodidae; genus Dasypus; species Dasypus novemcinctus. The sequence goes on along the minus strand of NC_080685.1, from coordinate 103,579,023 downwards.
CCCTCATTGGCAATCTACTTTTCATGCCTGGCTCTTAAAGACGCCTTCTGGATAGCGCCCTGGAGCCAACTGATTTTCCCCTTTACGTGGGATAATCCAAGCTCCAGCAAAAAGCAACAGCTAACCTGGACACAGCTCTCTCAGGGACTTAAATATGTGCCCACTATTTTTGGACAAGCCCTGGCCAGTGATCTCAAATTCTTTAAACCAGAATGCCGTAACTGTTTTCTCTTCCAATATGTAGAAGATGACCTCATCCTAGTAGAAATCATGCCCTCTTAGGACATCTGCAACTAAAGAGCTATTGAGGGTCCAAGAAAGAAGCCCAAATCTACATACCTCAGGTAAAATATCTAGGCTATAAAATATCACAGGGATCCATGAATTGGGACTTGAAAGAAAGGAAGCAATCTGTAGCCTCCCTGAACCCAGCACTTGCTGAAAGTTGTGAGAATTCCTCAGAGCTGCTGGATTCTGCTGCATTTGGATCACCAATTTTGGAGTCCTCACACACCCTTTGTATGCAGACACAAAGGGGGAGATTATGATCCTCTGCCCAAAGCATCACAGTAGTACTCACTCAATACCTGGGTTCCTGGCAAAGACCTGTAGCTTATCTATCCAAATAACTGGACACTGTAGCCCAGGGATGGCCACCATGCCTGCAAGCTGTAGCAGCTGCAGCAATGCTAACACTAGAAGCCACAAAATTAACTCTTGGGCAGCCTGTAATTGTTTAGGTTCCACATGCAGTAATCACAATCTTAGAAGCCAAAGGAACACACTGGCTTACTAACAGCTGCCTGGGTAAATATCAAACCCTATTATGTGAAAATCCATCCGTCCAACTGGAATTCGTAAAAAAAAAAAAAAACCTGAATCCTGCTACCCTACTACCCATTGAGCCAGGAATTCCAACCTCCTGGAAACATTGCAAGAAGTATATTCAGCCAGCTGGACCTCCAAGACCAGCTACTACAAATCCCAACGTGGAGTTCTTCAAGGATGGAAGTAGCTTTATTCAGAGTAGTGACTGGTGAGTAGGAGATGCTTTAGTAACTTCCAGAACCATAGGACACCCAGCACCTCCTGGATAACACATCAGCACAAAAAGCCAAACTCATTGCCCTCACCCGAGCCCTACAACTTGCGGCTGGGGCCAAGGTTAACATCTACAGACTCCAAATATGCCTTCCTTACCCTGCATACACATGGAGCCTTATACAAACAGAAAGGACTCATTAACTTGAGAAGAAAGAGCATTAAATATGGCACACAGATTCTGGAACTACTAGGAGCAGTTTGGGAGCCCACCAAAGTGGCCGTGATGCACTGTAAGGGACACCAGACAAGCCATAGCCCCATTGCTCAAGGAAATCGGAGGGCAGACACTGAAGCAAAAAGAGGGGCATGGGAGGGATCCCTATCTGAAAACCTGGCTGCTGCCCTCATTCCTCACTCTCTTAATTATCAGAAACTCCAGTATTGCTGCCTGCTCTCATCCTGCAGCCTCCGAATCACCGGGAACTGCAATATATTCAAGCCAAGAGAGAGTGGATACTCTCTGAGAGTGGGACACAAGGAGCAAACGGGTGGTGGACATTGCCTGATTACAGAATAGTCATGCCTCAAATATTAGCAGCAACCATAGTTCAAGACTTCCACAAAAACACACACTTGAGAAAAACTCATCTTAAAGAAGTGTTAGAAAGATTCTTCTACATCCCAAGTCTAGCCGCTATCACCCATGCTGTATACCAGGAGTGCACGACATGTGCAAAGAATAACCCTCACCAGGGACTGACAGGAGCCCCAGGAGTCCAAAGAATTGGCAATATGCCTCTCGAAGATCTAGTACTTGGTTTCACTGAAACACCACAATCCAGAAACTATAAATATCTCCTAGTCCTCGTCTGCACTTTTTCCAGCTGGGTGGAAGCCTTCCCCACTCAAACCAAAAAAGCTGAAGAAGTAGCGAAAGTTCTCAGGGAAATCATTCCTCGATATGGGCTACCCCTCTCAATTGGCTCTGACAGCGCACCCACCTTCATCTCTGAAATCACACAAAAGATTGCCAAAGCACTGTGGATCTGATGGAAACTGCACACTGCTTACCATCTTAAAAGCTCAGGAAAAGCAGAGTGAATGAATCGTACAATAAAAACTTATATTGCCAAAATTTGCCAAGAAACTGAGCTAACATGGATGCAAGTACTCCCAAGTGCTCTCCTCCAAGTTGGGGCCAGCCCAAGCCTAAAGCTAAGCCTAACCCCTTATGAAATCCTCCTTGGGAGCCCCCTGCCCCTTAATCCAAAATATAGAAGGGGATCTCAGAGAGAGAGGAAACATCAATAGCTCAGCAAACGATCAGCTTAGGAAAATCCCTACAAAACCTGCATCACTGGGTCCAAGAAAGGGCCCCCATTAGCTTAAGCAGCTCCACACACCTTCACCAACCAGGAGATGCAGTATGGGTCAAAGACTGGAAATCAGCTCCACTAACCCCTCAATGGCGAGGACCCTGTCTTGTCATTTTATCCACCCCCAGTGCAGTTAAAGTAGCTGAAATCACCCCGTGGATACACCATAGCCGGGTCAAGTGAGCTGTCCCAGTGTTCTGGACTGTATTCCAGAAACCCACAACTCAACCTAACTCATCTTACAAAAAAACAAAACACCAAGCCCTGCTCCAGTCACACCCTGGAAGCTGACTGGTCCATGCACAGCTGAAGGTTGACGATGGAACACCGAACTGTACTACAATCACACCCCAGAAGTTGATTGGTCTATGCATAGCTGAAGAGTAGGAATCCAGTTTAATCACAGTTACAATGCCCCTTTGGTTATTTTCCCTACTCCTGGCCCTGACCCTCCCCTGGTCCCAGGTTGGCACCACAGAGTGTAAGCCATGTATCCAAGAAGTGCGAATGGGGGCCCATGTCAATACCACATTAATATATCATAGCCATTACACCTGCAAGGGCCATATAACCACCTGCAGGTTTCAGTAAATCGCCTATAGTGTCTGTAATGTATCCGGCCAAATAACCTGCTATGACCCCAAGCCCCAACAGTCTCCCATAAATGGAAAATAAGAACGTTTAATCAAAATGGGGAGCAACTTCACTCCACTCCAGTCACTAGCTGGAACCAACAAGTGTCCCTCCTATTTGACGCATGTCAAGTTATAAACTCCAGGATACCATGGAACACCAAATTTGGAAGGCTCAGCTGGGAGCAGAAATATACTCATAACAGTATTTGTGTGTTCTAGAAATGAAAAGTGCAACCCAAAGAGGGGGTTTCTGGTGCAAATACATAGGTGCACACTATTGCCCCTACTGGTCCTGTGTCACCTGGGCCACCTGCGCCACAGACACAACTAAACAAACAGCTGTCCTCACTAAAGGAATGCCCCCAGCTAACTGTCCACACAGTCAATGTAACCCCTTAAACCTCCCCATCCTTAATCCTAAATCCTGGAAGACTCAGAGAGTCCAAAATGGGCCTCCTTATTGGTGGTAGAATAGTAGACCCAGGAGCCTACATCTGGGTTGGATATCAGGAACACCCACTCACAAGTAAAGCTCACTCTGTGTTCCACTCCTTCTATGAAGAAATGGAAAAGCCCTTTTCCATTCCACAAGCAGCAAAAAGCCTCTTTACAAACCTAGCTGAAGTAGTAGGGGCAGCCTTAAATGTCTCTGTATGCTGTGTATGTGGAGGTACTAATATGGGAGACCAATGGCCCTGGGAAACTAGAGAATACAATTACAGCCAACCACATAATGAAACTGGCCTCCCGGTTGTCCCCTGAGATAGTATGTGGCCCTTGCAAACTTCTGTCATAGGAAAATATTGTGCTTCAAGGGCCTGACTAAGCTCCTCTGTATCTGTTGGAAACCTAACATGTACAGGGGGAAATTCCAAAATTATACCACAAATACAATGGAGCCTTGGGGAACATGGAATGAATCTGACCTCATTCTCATAAATTGTACTTTCCCCAAATTAATCACAGTGTGGAACTCCACTGCAAAGGGCCCCTTTACTGCCCCAAATGGTCTGTAATGAACTTGTGGAAAAGTTGCATTCTGAGAACTTCCTTGAAACTGGTGTGATACTTATATGCTTGGTACAATAAAACCCTCCTTCTTCTTCATTCCCTTAGCAGAAGGGAAAGAGCTAAGCCAGCCAGTATATCAAAACATAAGAGGAAAAAGGGCTGTCATTACCTGGGGAGGTGAGGAATGGCCCCTGAGCATATAATCTAGTACTATGGGCCAGCAACTTGGGCAGAGGATGGTATGTGGGGTTATCGAACCCCCCCATCTATATGCTAAACCAAATCATCTGCTTACAAACCATGGTAAAAATAATAACTAATGAAACTGCCCATGCTCTAAACTTACTAGACCAATAGGAAACTAAATTCAGAAACGCTATCGAAACCATCTTACCCTAGACTATCTCCTGGCAACTGAAGGGGGAGTTGTAGAAAATTCAATCTCTCTAATTGCTGCTTTGAACTAGACAGCACTGGAAAGGTTATCAATGAAATTATAAGCAAAATGGTAGAAATTGCTCATGTCCCAGGGCAGACTTGGAATGGTTGGAATTTAAGTAATCCCTTTGGAAACTGGCAGTCAATAGCAGACAATTTCAAGCTTCTAGTGGGAATAATTGCCTTCCTCATAGGAGCATGCACCATCCTTCCTTGCCTCCTCCCTTTCATCATAAGCAGGATATGTACCCTAATAAATGGTATAGTAAAAACGCAGACAGCTGCCCATCTCATGGCCTTATATACATATCAGTCAGTCCAGAGATACTCTGACAATAGTGATGCCAAAGCCTGATAACCTTAAGCAGGCTTCAAAGGGGGGAAGTAATACGGCCTGTGCATAAATTCAAACTTATTCTATATCCAAGTATGCCTAGTTCCCTGGAAAGCCAACCAGGCTTTGTATAAACTCTATAGGCTTTGGATATTCAGGGAGTGTATTAGTCAGCCAAAGGGGTGCTAATGCAAAATACCAGAAATTGGTTGATTTTCATAAAGGGTATTTATTTGGATAAATATTTATTTAGGAGCTTACAGATACCAGGCCATAAAGCATAAGTTACTTCCCTCACCAAAGTCTATTTGGAGCAAGAAGTCTGCAAGGGTTCAGGATTCCTGGGTTTCTACATTCCTGGGACTTCCTTTTCTCTGGGTTCAACGTTCCTTTTTTCCTAGGGCTGGCTTCTCTTTCCTCTGGCAGCTTACTTCCTGGGGCTCCAGCTTAACTCTTCAGCATCAAAGTCCAACACCAAAACTCCAACATCAGAAACCCTCAAATTTGTTCTTTGCCATGACTTTTATCTGTGGTGGGACGCAGTGCCCTAATCATAACTCGGTCATGCCCAGGTACAGTTCAGATTACAAGCATAATCCAGTATCTATTTTTGGAATTCATAACCATATCAAACTACTACAGGGAGGATGCAAACTAAATGTGTTAATTCAAGCTTAACTGGAATGTAGGGAGTATGTGTTAAAGCTTACCTGGAATGTGGGGAGTATGTGTTAAAAGCTTACCTGGAATGTGGGGGATATGTGTTAATTCAAGCTTACCTGGAGGATATAACCTATTCGATACTCAGATAAAATACTTGAAGAAACTAACAAAAAGGTCCTTTTGCATATAAGCACAGTTTGACTCCCCACTCCTACACCGTCTGTATAAAAGGGACCCAAAAATCCTATTTGGGGCTCAGTTTTTATTAGGACAGAAGTCCGCTGAGTACAGCCGGTCATAATAAATCTTCCTTCTCAACCTCTCAAGTCCTTGCCTTCAATACCACCTACACATGACTTCTTTCTGCTACAGCAAAAAGGCTAGAATAGATGTTTGCCTGGACATAGAACACCTTACTATGCTCTTTCATAAAAGAAAAGTAAATTTTTGCTCATAAGAGTTCATTGTTAAAATTTACATATTTACATGATAACACTTTCAATGATACTATTTCCTTTCAGAAAAATCAGTTCCTGAAAACCAGGTGATTGAGTACCTGTATTTCAACATTTATACACATAAGCTGCTGGAGAAAAATATCTTTGAATATATTTATTAAGTGATTGTGGCTAGCCTGCTTTCACGGTGATACCATATTGATCTAATACATTGAAAATTTGACAGATTTCATCTGTCATTTGTTTATAGTACAATGGATAAGACTTGGTTTTCCTGTCTTGATTCCAAAGCTCTAAGTAAGGCATATTTGTGCATAACATAAAATGTTGTCAAATTACTCAAGAGAACTGAAGTTTAGCTATGTGGCCAAAGAAAGGGAAAGGAGAATTTGGAGGAAATCTATTGGTCTCTACCACACATAGGTCACTGTGTGAGTCATGATTTGAAAATACAAAGTTGGTTCCTCAAGGAACTCACAGTCTATTGGGAAAAAAGACACCTGAACATGTAATTATAAGACAACAAAATGGCAAAACCTCTACTGCCACAGTAGAGATGTGCTTTGATAATCCATATTGCACTGGGTCTTGTATTGTGGTTGTCAGTGTAAAAGCATTTGTCTCTTGTGATTTTTTAAAAAAGTTGTCTGTAAAGCAAACAAGTTCAACAATTTTACGAACTTGGCCTAATTTTCTTGGCCAAGGTCTTAATCCGCAATTTCAGCACGTAGTTTTATATCTATAGATCGTGTTGGATTAGGGGCTGATGGTAGAAAACCAAAGAGCAGATGATTTTAAATGAGCCTGATTTTTAGATGGCTAAGAAAATGAGTTTACTCCAACTCATTATTCTGTGGTATTCAGAAACTGTTGTCAACCTTCATCAGTACTCAGGCTGGTAGTTCACTTGCTGCAAAGTAATTTGAATTAGAATTCCATTTGGGTGCAATCTTAGAAACTCTGAGAAAAATGTTCTTGCCAAAGGCCCTAAGAGCATAGTTCTTACAAGATGAGCTCTTGTTGGTCCTTACTTAGTTAGCTGTACCCATGGAGACTAGCATTTGCTTACTGCCTTTTGAATGGTGTCTGATTTGCCTGGGATGAGTCCCTGGTGCCCACATGTCAACCAAGCCCCTTGCCCTGTGGGCCTAGGCCTATTGGATGGAGTTTCTACATCAGTCTTTTGGGTTATGTTCCAGTCTCTTAAAACTCCCTTGAACCTTAGCACATTTGTCTGGAGAACTATCGTGCTTCATTCTTCTCTCAGAAGGTAGGCCTTACTACATCCTTGAGACCAACTCCAATCTAATAAAATTCCCTGGAAATATGACTTGTGGAGCCACACTTCTTAGACACTCCTGATTCCAACCCTTGCACTAGATTGGACCCTTTGGATAATGAGTTTCTGTTGGACCTGTATTTGCTACCCTCCTTTGCATGTGATAACAGAGTTACTAGCCACTTCCTCATGATAGATTCCCTAGCCCAACTTCTACTATTCCCATAAGAGTGGACCCTTTCTGTTTACTTGCTTTAAGTGTCTAGATACTCAAGAAACCAGAGAAGTGGATGTGACTCAATCAATTGCGCTCCTCTATACTATATGGGATGGGAACCCAGGGCCTCCTTCTGAAGGCAAGCTGGTTCGCGCACCTGGAGAGCTGATGGCCCGCGCCCATGGAGACCTGGCAAGATGATACCAGCTCTTGTTGCAGCAAGAAGACACAAGCATGTGGCAAGGGAGGGCAGGAATAAATAAATTTTTAAAAAATAAATCTTAAAAAAAAGGTATATACACTGAAATTAGTTATTAATGTCTGGCATGATAGGGGTGGTTAAATTATTTCTTGAGCACTGTTTATATTTTAAGCATGGTGCTGTGCAGAAGGGATCTTATGGTAAACCAAACAAGAATACACACAAAAAAGTTTATAAAGTAGAACCTTCATTATTTGCAGACTACATGATCTGACATTTAGAAAATTCCAAAATCTCTATGACAAAGCTACTTGAGCTAATACACGAGTTCAGCAAAGTGCCAGGGTACAAGATCAACATGCAAAAATCAGTAATGTTTCTGTGCACTAGAATTAAACAATCTGAGGAAGAAATCAGGATAAATTTCATTTACAATAGCAACAAAAAGTCTCAAATACCTAGGAATTAATTTAGCCAAAGAATTACAGGACCTATATGCAGAAAACTATACAGCACTGCTAAAAGAAATCAAAAAAGACCTAAACAAATGGAAAGACCTTCTGTATTCATGGATTGGAAGACTAATTATCATGACAAAGTCATTCCTACCAAAACTGATTTATAGATTCAATGCAATACCAATCGAAATTACAAATTTATGTATAAGGGAAAGGGCAACTATATAGTAAAATCCATCTAAAAAAAAAGAGCAATGTGGGAGGACAATCACTGCCTGAACATGTTAAACATGTTACAAAACCACAGTAGTCAAAACAGCATGGTATTGGCACAAAGACCAATGGAACCAAATTGAAAGTTCTGATATAGATCCCCATATATACAATTAACTGATATTCAACAAGGCCTCCAAGCCCACTCAAGTGGGACAGAATGACCTTTCAACAAATGGTGCTGGGAGAACTGGATATCCATATCCAAAAGAATGGATATGGATATGGATGCCATTCCACACCTTATACAAAAAATAACTCAAGATGGATAAAAGATCTAAACATAAGAGCAAGACCATAAAGCTCCTAGAAGATAATATAGGGAAGCATCTATGAGATCCTGTGGTAGGAAATAGTTTCCTAAACTTCACACCCAAACTGTGAACAATGAAAGAAAAATATAATAAATGGGACTTCCTCAAAATTAAAAACCTTTTCATTTCAAAGGAGTTTGTCAAGAAAGTAAAAAAAGCAGCCTACTCGATGGGAGAAAATATTTGGTGACCATTTATCTGATAAGGATCTAATATCCAGAATATATAAAGAAATTTTACACCTCAAAAATAACAAATAACACAAGAGACTTGAATAGACAGTTTTCTAAGGAAGAAGTACAAATGGCTAAAAAGCACATGAGAAGATGCTCAGCATCATTAACTATTAGGGAAATGAAAATCAAAACAACAATGAGGTATCATCTTACACCTATTAGACTGGCAGCTACCAAAAAAACAGAACTACAAGTGTTGGAGAAGATGTGGAGGAAAGAGAACCCTCATTCACTGCTGGTGGGAAAGTAGAACAGTGCAGCCACTGTGAAGGAAGCTAACTTTTGAACTGCCTTATGATCCAGCAATCCCTCTACTGGATATATACCCAGAAGAATTCAAAGCAGGGGCACAAACAGATATATGGCCACCAATGTTCATAGCAACATTCTTCACAATTGCCAAAAGTTGGAAGCAACACAAAGAGCCATCAACAGATGAGTGGATAAGCAAATTGTGGTATATACATACAATGGAATATTACTCAGCTATAAGAAGGAATGAAATCTTAACACATGGGATCACATGGATGACTCTTGAAAACCTTAAGTGAAATAAGCCAGTCAGTGAAGGAAAAATATTATATGACCTCACTGTTATGACCTAAGGAAGTTGAGCAGACTGACAGCTATAATCTGGAAGATAGGTTATCAGGAGACAGAAAGGAGGTAGAGTGTTGTGAGCCAATGCTCAATATAGGCAAAACCTATGGTAAGATGGAAGATGGTGGTTTGGCAGTGAATGGGGGTGATAATGGTACAGGGATGTGAGTGGGGTGGACAGTGCTGGAATGTGAGGGGGGGGGGGTTGGGTTGGACTATCTATTGAACTGAGGGAGGGCTGGAAGAAGGAACAGATGAACTGTGGGGATATGTACATCTGTGTTTAAAACTACAGTGGTGGGAATGTTATGGCAAATTTGGCAGGGGAGGGTTACTGGTGCCAGGCTTTGGGGTTGGGGGGATACGTGGGAAAGGGTATACCTGGGGCTTGCTTCTGTGGAATATGAAAGTGTTCATTTTGTCATAGGGTGTTATCTCAATGCATGGAGACCCACAAAATAAACAATAACAAAATATTAAACTCCCAGCCTGGGGAGTTCTACTATATTCTCAATTAGAGGGGCAAGAATCTCTCAAGAATCTCAGCAGTGCCTAATAAAAGAAAACAGACCACTATGTCAAGCTCTCAATATTAATATTCTTCATATGCATAAATATTCTTCAAAAATTTAAACTTGGTGGTTATCATAGGTTCCAAGGGGAGGGGAAGGGAGGAATACATAGAACATATGGTATTTTTAGGGCACTGGAATTGTTCTGCATGATTTTGCAAAGATGGATACAGGTCATTATACATTTTGTCAAAACCTATAAAAGTGTACAGTGCAAAATGTAAATTATAATGTAAACCATTGACCAAAGTTAGTAATGATGCTTCAATATTTGTTCATCAATTGTAACAAATGTACCATACTTGTGTAGGATGTTGTTAGTAGGGGAAGGTGTGAGAAGAGGAGTGGGAAGGGCATGCGGGAATCCCCTATATTTTCTATGTGACTTTTCAGTAACCTAAAGGTTCTTTGAAATAAAGTGAAGAAAGTAATACACTGGGGAATATACAGAATAAATTGTCACTGAACATATAAGACAACAGATCTTACAGTGATGAAAGACTCAATGCAAAACTTTTTTGTATGTTTTTACTATTATTTTATTTTTATTATTTTTATTTCTTTATTTATTTTGGCTTTGTTTTAGGGGAGGTTTTGGATTACAGAAGGGTCACAGCGGTGGCATGGGAGGATCACTGGTGCAGGGTGTTAGTGGTGGGGAGACAAGTGGGACGGATGCACCAGAAGCATGCCCTATGGAATATGAACGTGTACAGGTGGTCATGGGATGACATCTCAGCGGATGGAGACCCATACAATAACCAAAGAATATTGCTACATTCTCTAATAGAATTGCAAAAATCCCTGGAGTACATGGGCAGTGCCTAGTGCAGGAGAACACTAGGTCTCTGATGTTGATGCTTGTACTTTCAACCTCATTCCTATGAAATTGAAACATAGCGTAGTAATATATATTGCCTAAGAGTTACCTCCTAAAAGCCTCTTTGTGGCTCAAATATGTCTTCTATATAAGAGGATATAAACTCACTACCTTTCCTCCCCACTTATCCCAGCATAGGACATACCTCCCAGAGATGAGCCTCCCAGGCACCAAGGGATTATTACCAGTACTGACTAGCAACGCATTTGGACAAAGGCGTTGACCAAAAGGGGAAAATGTTAAATACAAATGATTTTTTTTTATGGCTCAAAGTCTTCAAAGTGAGTCAGGAAGTCATTCCAGAGGTTACCATTATGCAAGTCTCAGGAAGATCTCATCGACTACCACAGTAAACAGTGTCTCAAGTAGGGATACTCTTGAGGGCTCTAGAGACATCTAGACACAGTGCAGACAACCTCAGAAGTTTGGCACTCTGTCAGTGGGCCTTACTTTGGAATACATATTACCCAGTGCAACAGAGTTAGACTCATTTACAGTTTCCCTATACATGGCTCTTCTCCTCCTTTTATTTGAACCTATGATTAGCACTTTAATCATTAAATATATGTACCAGAGTCTTAAATTTTCAGTCTGTTCATAAGCTAGTTGAGCTCTGAGTCTCAGCAATGTTGCAATACCTACTTATCAGTTCATCAGACTCACCCAGGACAACTAACAAAAGGATGATGATGAGCAATGCCCATCAGAGAGTGTCTGAATCTGCAAGCAATATAGTTCCATCCATCTACCCCATGGGATCTAAGCCTTCTCTTAATTGGAGACAGAGTGGGCATCACCATTCCAAAATCATCAAGATTGAAGAATGAAACATATGGATGGAAAACAATCAAGGAGTAAGGTACACTTATTATTATTCAGCAGTGGAAGAACTTGATTGATATAAAAGTTGTGGCCACCAGAGTTTCTGAGGGGATGGAAGAACAGGTACAACATGGGGGAATTTTGGAGACATTGGAATTGTCCTATAGACATTGCAATGACAGGTACAGGCCATTAAACATGTCCTCAAAACCTATAAAATTGTGTGGGCCAAAGTGTAAACTATAAGTAAATTATAGTCTTTAGCTAGTACATTGCTTCAATATGTGTTCATCTATTGCAACAAATGTACCACACTAATGAAAGTTGTTAATGTGGGGAAATGTGGGAGGGGAATGGAGTGGGGTATATGGGAATCCCCTATATTTTTATGTAACATTTATGTAATCTAAAGCTTCTTTAAAAATTAAAAACTTTTAAAAAGAAAGGTATTGAATAATGATTTCAAAACAATTGACTAATGGAGAACAAGGATTTCCTTTTATTGTCCAGAGCAGATAATGAGACTATACATATAGAATGTAGGGCTTTATTTTTTGCCTGCTTGCCTGGTTGTCTGTGGCCAATTCCTGGAGTTAAATAAACTAGAGCATTCAGAGCCATTCACAGGCAAAACAGTGAAATAGTCTTCTGGGATTTTTACTTCCTCCACAATATTGACTTTAGATAACCAGTATTTTTTTTTTTTCCCCTCTCTCATCTACAGAAATTTTTCTCTTGGATCCTACATTCCAATAAACATAAAAAGTCCTATGATAACTGATAATTCCACAGGAATTTACATTATGATGGAGAAATGAAGGGAAAGATACAGCCTGGCACCTGAATTTCTAGGCATCAGTTATCAATTATAGGGATGCAGATGTGGTTCAAGTGATTGGGCTCCTGTCTACCATATGGAGGGTCCCAGGTTCAGTTCCCAGGACCTGCTGGTGAAAGCAAGCTGGCCTGCGTGGAGAGCTGGTGCAACAAGATGATGTAACAAAAAAGAGACACAGAAGAGAGACAGTGAAAGACACAACAAACCAGAGAGCTAAGGTGCCTCAAGCTATTGAGTGCCTCTCTTGTACATCAGAAGGTCCTGGGATCGGTTCCCAGTGCCTCCTAAAGAGAAGATGAGAAAAGAATCAGACACAGAAGAACATGCAGTAAATGGACACAGAAAGCAGATGGTGAGCGCAAGTTGCAGGGGGCATGAGAATAAATAAATAAATCTTCAAAAAATATTATCAATTACATAAGAAAGATTTCAAGAAGGCCTTGTCACCTTCCTACTACTCTGAATCCACATCAATATATGTACAACTACTCTGCGCTAATATTTATGCCTCTAATAAACCACTTTAAAGTGTCCTCTTCTGGCTGAAAGGACATTATGCCTGAAGGATATAGGTACAGATGACAAGCCCTGGTCCAGGAAAGCATCTCAGGACTATCAGACAGATAAAAGATAGTAACAGGAAACTCAAGATGAGGCAGAACTAAGGGCGGTGGAAAGGTAGACACTAGCAAGGAAGTCTTCAGTAGCAAGGCCCTGGGGGCCAAACTGAAACTGAAGGGCAGGAATGAAGTGAGGAAGAAGGAAGATGCCCAGGGATCTTCCTGGGAGGACCAGAGGCCAGAGCCAGACTTGACAGCAAGATCAATGCGGACTTCTGGACACTGTCTGCCTTGACCTTGGAGCAGCCAAGACTAACCCTCTACAATAAAAGTTACGCGGCGATAGTCAAAGACCTCTTCAACTCTTCCTGACGTTGAAGACCCCAAGTGCCTATCTCTTGTAGCTATACCTTATTTGTGATTTTGCTACGCCCTCTCTTCATTTCAGTCCCTTGTCAAGGTCTCTGGCTTGGGATCCACCACTGGCTTTCCTTGGATATACTTCCCATGGCCAGCCCCATCAGGAGTCAATCCCCAACCCCAACACAAGATCTGCAATCTTATCTGAAATACTCTCCCCCTTTAAGGATGGGACGTTGAGACATTGGGATTGTCCTAAGGCAAGAGCCTAAGACAGAACAAAACTTCCAGTGAAGAAATCAAGTAATCCATGATTTAGGAAAAGGAAGGAACAGACTGGCAGATCCCTGGCAGTTGTTTAAATGCAAATGCTTCTCAGATAATACCCAGTGTCTCTAACAATAAAAATATAGCATATTGAACAGATGTCCAAACATGAATATATTCTGTTTTAATCACATCATAAAAAGTTATAATCTCAATATTAGCTTGCTTGCAACTGTTATCTCTCTCTTTTTAGCCCTATGTGTACAATTTTCCTCACTATGGGCTAACATTGCACTTTTCATTTTTATGGTTTCTGAGCTCTCTGTTCACTCATGCTATACCTGCTATACCATAATCACAAAATTGACTGGGATTTTTAAAAAAACTTCAGTTCTTTTTCATACTGAAATCTAATACAGATATTAAAATAGTAAAAACCCCTGATTTTTAAAAACTGTTATTTGAAAGTCTATGTTAAGAACCTACGTAATTTTGAATTTCACTTGTTTTTTCTGTAACATCCAGGAACGTGTTCCATTCTCTAAGCCAATAATGAAACACTTAAAAAAGAAACAATGGGTTTAGGAGGAACTCCTGAAGGAGAACTCTTGTCCCTCATTCAGTAAGTCAGCTCACAATCATATATTTCTATTAGCAGGAAATATTTCCATTGCCATGAAGATTCTAATCTGAAAGTCTATTGACTTGCCAAAGAGCATTCTAATCAGTAATGTTGAAAGCCTTCCATATATGAGATGACTGCCACCAATGTTCGTTTTTTTTCCTGTCCCCAGTGGCAATAAAAAAGAACAAATAAAAAAGAGAAAACTATAATTGACCTGGTAATAGAGCTGAGAAAATGTACTATAAAGAATGGAAACTGAAAGAAGAGCCATAGAAATAGTGGCATTCTAAATAATTCAACTGGCATTCCAAATAAGTCACTAGTTTGTCTGGTGAAAATAGCATTTTAAGAAACCTTTTAATGTTAAGGGAATGTCAGATACAATTTGGAAAGCAACAGGATTCACTTCAGGATTTCTTCACTTCACTAGTAGAATGTGAAGACATATTTGAAAAGGCTGTCATTTTATTCAGAGCTTCATTAATTTGACCCTTTGTCCTCGTATCAGGAGAATCAAGTAAGTTTTCTCTCTTACAGCTGATTGAAATAAGACCATCTGAAATTTTTCCTGCCTCCTCTGGCCCCAATTCTTTGTTGTTGTTGTTTTATTTTGTTTTAACCTAATACCTCATGAAAGGAAATTTAGTAACAATTTGTGTTGTGGTATCATACGCAATGATGACACATCCTTATAAAAAGATAACATTTCTCTGCGATACAATGCAAAAAATAACCTATCTAGACCATTGGTACAGTCCTTGTTGAGACCACTGGGCAGAAAAGAGAACCAAATTATCTCTAAAAACAGCCCAAGTATGGTAAGACATACATTGTCTTAGAGATGGGTAATTTTTGGGCACAGCATGTCATAATGACTAATAAGGTTTCTTGGCCCAGAAGCCCTAGAATGATGGATATGTTTACAAATTAATAACTGTAAGTATGTGTATAAAATAAAGAGCTATAATATTGGGAGCTCTAGGACACAAATGAATAGGGGTGATGTTAAGTGAAGGTAACATGGTGGTGAAAATTTACTTTGGCCTCTATTCCTCCCTCTCCATTACACATGGACACACATGCACACACGCAGAGATGCTAGTGATAGCTCAGGTGTTGTAACAACAGTGCATGGGCACGGCACAGCACAGTGTGAAACCTCCTGTTCAACAGTCGTTCCATGTGGCAGTGGTTGTAGAGTCTCCACTTCTCTCCACATTTCAGCAGGCATTTGGAAGTCAGAACTGGCTCACTGGGCGATGTTTGGTTGTAATGCAGTCAGTGGTGGCAATGATCATTTTTCATGTCAAATAAGCCCACAAAGTCAGTCAAAACATTTATGGACCTCTACTGGCTTTCCAACACTTATATCCAGGGATACTGCATTGAACCAGACGGAGCATCTGCCTTTGTGACGTTAATATTTGGGGGTCGGGGGAGGAGGAAGAAATAGATTCCTCCTAAAAATGTGTAAACAACTATAAAAATAGTTTAACGTGTTCCCATGTATTAAGAAGGAGGTAAAGTAGGATAATAAAAAGAGAACTATGTGGAGCAGAGAAGGTTGCTTTAACGAGGGTTTCCAGAGAAGTCCCCTTTTAGCTAGCGTAGCCCTCTCTGAGGAAGTAAGAGTCAACATTTGAGTTGAGACAATGAAATCTGGGGAAAGAATATTCTAATAAATAAATCAATTAAAGACTGGAGCAGAATGGAAATGTTCAAAATACAAAAATGAGGGTCATGTTGGTTGGACCAGGCTGACCAAGAGGAACGGTGGCAGGTGGCAAGAGATGAAGACAGAAAGGAAGGGTGCTATCAGACCATATAAGATTTGGTAGTCATGATGGAGAGTTTCGATTTTATTCTAAGCATAGGGAGTCCTATTAAGAGGAATTTTAGCAAGAGTAGCAGTAACAAGTGCCCCTGGTTTCTCTTCTGTAGACTGAAGTCTCTGGCATTCCTGCAATGTCACTTCTACCAATGGTGGTGGCTCTTCTCCAGGATCAAAGTGCTTGTGGAATTCTTACTCCAAGGGTGAGTTATTGGGCTTGAATTACAGGAAATGCCCTAGAGCATGAGATTATCCCTGGCTAAGCAGAGAGAAGGATAAGACATTCTCGTGGCAGTAAAATTGTTAAAGTTAAACAAATTTTTGAACATGTTATTGGTAAAATTTAAATACAGTTAAATGAGGACTATACAATAATCTTAAATATGTGGCTCAAAGAATATTTACCAGCAAATACACAGTGTAACCACCATTCAAGTCAAGATATAGAACATTTCCATCATCCCAAAGGGTTAGCCCTGCCTCTTCCAAGTCAAATCACTCCTTCCCATCATGGCAGGCATTTAACTATTTAATTTAATTTTTATTTAACTATTTTAAAAAATGATCTTATTTTGATCACAGATTTGGGTCAAAAGTACACACATATTATTCTTATAAAATTTACCCCAAATTTTATCACCTGCTATAGCACAAATATTTTCCTTGTTGATAGGTGCATTTTACAGTTAATGGCTGTATAATATTCCATTATATGGCTATTGCATTTTTATATAACCAGCTCTCAGTGAATATGCATTAAAGTTATAGTCAGATTTTAAGATACTTTTGATCAAAATGGCCATAAAAATCTTTATGTTAACATTACAAACCTGTGTTTTAAACTCCCGAAATAGTAATTGATTCATGTCTAATTAAGCACAAACTTTTGTTTTCTTTTGGGTAATGTCATAGATAGAATCAACCTGGTACTACACACTTTGTCCACTGTTCTTTAACAAATAGAATAAAAGGAGATGAACGACTGGATGCTACAAAAAAAAAAAAGATGTTTTTCTCTAAGTGTATAACTTTAGGTCTCACATAACACCCAGAGGTACCAGCTCATGATATTAATTTATTAAAATCCAGAACCTGGGTTTCTGCTTCCAGCCATGACAGAGCACATGACAGACAAGTATTGTACTTTCCCTCCTGCTGAAAAACAATTATAATACCATACTATATAAAGCATCTATTATCAGACATTGAATAGCAAGCAGTGTAGGACTGTGATTTTTATTTTTTGAAATTTAAAAAAAATTTACAGAGCTTTATATTACATAAATGTTAACATAAAAAATATAGGGGATTTCCATATGTCCCACTCCCTACCTCCCTCCCCCACTTTCCCACATGACAGGAGATAAAGGCCTGGAAAAGAGTCTAGAAATGAAGATTATATCAATAAAAGTAACCAAAAGTGTCAAAAGAGTAGGGAAAGTAAAACATGACAGAGAAAACTCAAATAGGAATAAACTTAACCAATGACGTAAAGCACTTGTATTCAGAAAACTGCAACTCAATGTTAAAAAAATTTTAAAAAGGCCTAAATAACTGGAAGACCATCCCAAGCTCATGGGTTTGAAGACTAAATATCATAAAAATGTCAATTCTACTCAGATTGATATACAGATTCAATGCAATCCCGATAAAAATTCTACCAGCATTTTTTTTTAATTGAAAACACAATTATCAAATTTACTTGAAAGGGTAAGGGGTCCTGAATAGTCAGAAACATCTTAAAAAGGAAAAGCAAACCCTCATCTTCAGACTTTAATTCATATTACCTAGCTGCAGTGACAAAAACAGCATGGTACTGGCATAAAGACAGACATATAGACCAATGGAACCAAATTGATGATTCAGAAACAGACCATCACATGTATGGTAAAGTGATTTTTGACTAGCCTATTAAACCCACACAGTTTGGGCAGAACAGTCCGTTCAACAAATGGTACTGAAAGAACTGGATATCCATAGTCAAATGAAGGAAAGACCACCCCTATCTCACACCTTACCCCAAAATTAACACAAAATGGATCAAAAACCCAAATATAAAAGCAAGAACCATAAAACTCCTAGAAGAAATTGTAGGAAAATATCTTCATGACCTGGTGGTAGGTGATGGATTCTTAGAGGAGATAAGAAGAGAAAAGAGATGGACTACTGATATTTAGTGCATGTAGAAGTTTTAATTAGCTTTAATGTAAAAGTGTGGAAATGTATAGAGTAGGTGGTAACAAATAGTGAGTAACAGCTAGTTTATAAATGGGAATGTGGATGAAAATGGTAGTCCAGGGATATAAATGCCAATTGACCAAATGCTAGAGAATAATCTAGGAACTGAACAGCACAGTAACCAAGAGGTGGACAAGAATTGTGGTTGATGGTAGAGATGCAAGAGTGTCCTTTGTGAGCAGATGCACATCACTACAGCAGGGTGGTGGGAATGTGGAGAAACATGGGAAAAATACAACTGGAGTGACCTATGGACTGTGGTTAGCAGTAATAATATAATATGTTTGCATCTATGCTAAAGATGTACTGTGTTGATAATGGGGCAGTATGGAGAATGTGTACCAAATGTACACTGTTGGCATGGTAACAATCAGATGATATTATTTTATCTGTAACAAATGTTCCACCACAGTGTGGTGTGTTGATAGATGGATATTGTTTGGGAATTCTGCAAATGTTCATGATTGTTTTATAAGTTTACAACTTCTGTCATAAAATATATATTTAAAGCATAATAAGGTGGGTTGGGGGAAAAATACAACAAGTGTAAGATAAGGACTATAATTAGTAGTAAGATTTTGACAATATTCTTTCATGATCTATAACAAATGTCTCATGACAATGCAAGGTATTGGTGGAGGGTTGATGTATGAGATCCCTGTATAATGTTATGCATGCTTGCGTTGTAAGTTCACAACTTTTACTATACATTTATTGTTTATGTATGTTCACATATAAATGATATAAAGATAATAATAATAATAAGTGGGTTGGGGGAAATATTTTGGTTAGTAATAATATTTTGACAATGCTTCTTAATCATTAGTTTAAAATATTTAACAGCAATGCAAGATATTGGTGGTAGGGTGAGTTGTGAGAGTCCTGTATGATGCTATGTATGTTTGTTTGTTTTGTAAGTTCACAACTATTACTATGCACTTATTGTTTTTGTATGTTTATATGTGAGTGATACACTTCAATAAACTTAAAAAACAACAACAACTAAGCCTGGCAGGACCAAAAGAATATCACAAAACAGGTCATAACCCCTTTTAATAAGGAGACATAATTCAGACTTTCCACAAGGTATCACTTACACTGTCCAGTATAGAATGAAAAATTATTAGAAATGTGAAGAAGCAGGAAATTGTGACTGATAGTCAAGAAAAAGTAAAGCCAACTTTAAGATGAACTATTAATATATGTTAGAATTAGCAGACAAGATATGTACAGCAAATGGTATAAATGTGATCAAGAACATAAAGTACAAGAACTCAAAGGAAAATGTCACTATATGAATTTAACAGCAAATTGAAAACACAGAATAAAGAGTTAATGAACTTGAAGACACATTAATAAAAATTATCTAATCTGAAGAAAAAGGAAAGAGACTGAAAATAAATTAACAAATTCTCAGTCACCTATGGGACCATACCAATGATGGTAATTTTCAGGTAGTTAGAGTCTTAATGGAAAAGTAGAAATAGAATGGGACAGAAAAAACTTTTTAAAGAAATAATGACTGAAATTTCCTCAAATTTGGTAAAAACATCAATTTCATCAATTTACATATCCAAGAAGCTTAGCAAACCCAAAGCAGGATAAATAAAAGAACCACACATGACATGTCAAAGTACTATAGCCAAATATAAAGATAAAGTCTTGAAAGAAACCAGAGAATAAAAGCCATTTCACATAGAGTGGGAACATGATTCCTGGAGGCTGACTTTTCATCAGAAACAATTTAACAACAGTGTTACAGTGCTTCAAGAAAAGTGCTGTCAAATAGAATTCTGTATCCAATGAAAATACGCCTAAAAAATGAGAGTAAAACAAATATGTTTTCAAAAAATAAAAGTTGAGGAAGGACATTTCTGTGATGGTTACATTCATGGGTCAACTTGGCTAAGTTATGATGTCCAGTTGTTTGGTCAAGCAAGACCTGGTCTGATTGTTACTGTGAGGGATTGTTACTGTTTCATGGATTTAAATTATTAGTCACTTGATTGCATCTCTGGCTTATTACATCTACAGTGAAGAAAGGAGATTGCATTCTACAATGAGGAAAGTCTCATCCAACCAGGTGAAGACCTTAAAGGGAGAACTGATGATTTCAGCAGTCAGAAAGAATTTCTCCCTATATTTCAGTCAGCTGGCCAGCTAGTCCTGGGGAATTCATCAAAACCTTCACGGGAGTTCTCACCTTGTGAACTGCCCTGTAGAATTTGGACTTGCAAACTTCATAGCCATGTGAGCCAATTCCAATAACAAATCTCATTTTATATATATATACATATATATATATACATAAAACTGTATATTATATATATCCTGCCTGTTCTGTTTCCCCAGAGAACCCTGACCAGTACAGTCTCCAACAGACCTGTACAAACAGAAATACATAGGGAAAGTTATATAGATGAAGGGAAATGGCACTAGATTGGAATTCTGATCAATCAGAAGGAATGAAGGGCATTAGACATGGTAAATATGTGGATAAATACAAAAGAATATATATTTCTTCTTTCTCAACTTCCTTAAAGACAGTGGATAATTTAAAGCAAAAATAGTAATATTGAATCATGGGATTATGGAAACAATATTATGCAACCATTATGTGTAGATAAGTATATTATATATTGTATATTATATAATGAATATATGAAAACTGCATTTCAAAAGATTTGGATAAATGAATTTTACTCATGAAAGTTTCTTACACTTCACATGAAATGTTATAACAACTCTAAATAGACTTTGATAAATTAAGAATGTCTATTGCAATCCCTGGAGTAACCACTAAAAAATAATACAATGGAGTACAGAAAAAAAGTCACAAGAGGAATTAAAATTAAAAACAAAAAATGATTCAATTAAGGCAGGTAAGGAGGGACAGAGGATGAAAAAACTGATGATAAAATTTAAAAATAACAAGATGATAACCTTAAATTGCATTAATCATTATATTAAATTTAAATAGATTATACACTTCAATTAAAAGGCAGAGTTTGTGAAACTGGGTAAAACTATAGTCAACTCTATGCTATCCACATAAGGCACATTTTACATGCAAAGACATAGGTTTAAAATGAAAGGATGGAAAAGGTCATACCATGCAAATAATAAGTATAAGAAATCTGATATAACTATATTAATATCAAAATGCTAGACATTAAGACAAGGTGAATATCTGAAATAAAGGGTGGGATTTCAAAATGATAAAGAAGCAATTCAACAGAAAGAAAGATACAGCAATCCTATTTATGTAACTAATGACAGAGCTTCTAAGAACATTAAAAACTTGCAAACACACATACATACATACACACATGTACACACAGACACTGATAGAAACAAAGAGAGAAATAGACAAACTTGTAATGATAGATGCATATTTTAAACTCCTTTCTTGATTATTTAAAGAAAAAGAATCTGTAAAGATAAAGAAGATTCGAACAATCATGTAAATCCAACTCGACCTGACATCTTTAGAACACCTCACCCAACAACTGTAGAATAAACATTAATTTCAAGAGCACATGGAAGATGCACCAAGTTAGATTATATACTGGGCCATTATTTAAGACTCCTATAAGTTCAAGAGACTTAAATCTAACAAAGCGTGTTCTTTGAGTATAAGAAAATTAAATTAAAACTTAATAAGAATGAAATTTCTAGACAGTACACAAATATTTAGAAACTAAACAGTATACTTCTCAACAGTAAATGGGCCAATGAAATCACAAGAGAAATTCGGAAGTATTTAGAACTAAATAATAATAAAAGTATGATACAGTAAAACACATGGGATGCATCTAAAGGAATGATTAGAAAAAAATGTGTAGCTTTAAATGCTTATAATAGAAAAAGAAGTCTATAATTAATGAACTAAGCTTCGACATTAAGAGGATAGAAAAATGTGATAGCCAGGCCCTGAACCTCAGCAGAATTGCAACTCCTGCCCTCTGGTTTATTGGACTTACTCAGGCCAGCTAACAGGGAGGTGAAGGTCAACTACCAAATCAGCCAAGAGTGCCTACAACTGCAAGCAGGAGAACTGCATCCATCATCCATGTGGAATCTAAGTCCCTTCTCGATACAGAGGTGGAGTGGACATAACCATCCCAGGATGGAGGAATGGAGTATGGATTAGAGTGGACTTACTGATATTCTCCTATGAGACTATTGTGATTAGTAATGGAAGAAATTGTAGCATTGATGTGGAGAAAGAGTAACATTTGATGAGGAGAAAGTGTAACATTTTAAAAAAAATAGAGAAAAAAAGAAGATAGAAAAAGAACAAATTAAACCAAAGAAAGCAGCAAATAATAAATGTGATAGTAGAAAAAAAAAATAGAGAGAGAAAAATGACAAAATTGGCTCTTTAAAAATATAGTTACACTGATAAAGCTCTGGCAAAACTTATCAAGAAAAAAAAAACACAAATTTCAATATCAGAAACAAAAGATATTCTATATCTATAGGTCCTTTATATATTAGTATGATAATAAAGCAATATTATAAAAGTTTTCATGCCAATAAATTAGACAACTTAGATGAAATGGGCAAATTCTTTGAAAAAACACAACACTTTTCAACTGAATAAGCATAAATATATAATAAAATTGAATATGTAATTTAAAATATTCCCACAAAGAAAACTCCAGGTCCAGATGGTTTCACTGGTGAAGTCTATCAAACATTTAAGAAATAATACAATATTATATAAATGTTTTGAGGAAATACAAGAAAGATCAGCATAACTAGGATAACAAATTTGGCAGGATTTATAAGAAAAGAAAATTTCAGTCCAATATCCCTAATGAAATTAGATATTAAAATCCTTAACAAATTTTTAGTAAATTGAATCCAGAATTATCTAAAAATGTTATATATCATAACCGACTGGATTTTATTCCAGAAATGCAAAGTTGGTTTAACATTTGAAAATCAACCAGTGTAATTTAACACATTAACAGAAAAAAGAGAAAAATATCTAACCATCTCAAACGATGCAGAAAGAAGCATTTGGCAAAAGTCAATACTTTTCATGACAAAAACCCTCAGAAACCTAGGAATAGAAGGAAATTTTCTCAGTCTGATAAAAGGCTTCTATGAAATACCTCTGGTTAACATATAATGGCAAAATAATAGACACATTCTTCATAAGAAAAAAAATTTTAAGAAGACATTTAATCTCACTATTTCTTTTGGGTCTAGCTCATGTAACAAAGGAAGAAAAGGGGGAAGGGGGCATACAGACTAAAAAGGAGGAAGTAAAACAGTCTTGATTTCCAGCAACATAATCATTTATGTAAAAAATCCTAAGTCACTACCAAAAAACTCTATTAAACTAATAACTAATAAAAGAATTCTGTAAGGCTATAGTATACGAAAGTATCAATATACAAAAATCAATTGTATTTTTACATAATAACAGCAAACAATTGGAGAGTTAAAACTTAAGTTTCCACTTACTATAGCATGAGAAAATGCAAAGTATTTAGAAATATATATTTTACAAAGGTGTCTAAAATCTCTGCAATTAAAGCTGAAAGAAAGTAATGAAGGCCCTAACAAAGTAGAGTTATATCATGTTGTCTTTGTTTGCCACAGGGCTGCCAATGGACAGTACCAGAAATGGGTTGGCTTTTATAATGGGAATTTTATTAGGGGAAAGGCTTATAGTTCCAAAGCTGTGAAATGTTCAAATCAAGGTACCGTCAAAGATGTTTTCTCACCAAAGTTGTGATTCTGGCCTCTTGCCATTTGGCAAATAAGAGGATGGGTGATCTTTGCCAAGGTTCCTGCCTTACCCTCCAGCCTATACTGGAGGAGCTCTATGTGCCCACCCTCTTGGGAACTTGGTGCTTCAGCTTCAGCTGCTCACACATGACTGGGTCAAAATGCAGTTCTCTGTTCTGTGTGTCTCTACCTCTGTGTCGCCATTTACATAAGGCCCTGAAAGAGGGCAGAGACTGAACCTGGGTTTCACCTCACTGACAGTCCAATCAAAAACAATCTAATCAAGTGATCTAATTAAGGTCTCTTAACAAAATTCAAAGCAATCAAAGGGTCTCATACCCATTGGAACAGAGAGATTAGGTACATAATCTTTGGGGATTCAAAAAAGAACTTCAAACTGTCACACATATCCATAGCTTAAAGGAGTTAATATTGTTGAGCTATTGATTCTCTCCAAATTGATCTATGGATTCAACACAACACCAATCTAAATTCCAACAGGTTTTTTTTTTTTCTCAGTAGAAATTGACAAGTTGATTCTAAAAGTTATATGGAAATGCAAAAGACTTGGAAATGGCTAAAGTAATTTTGAAAATAAAAATTTTGAGAGCTCACTCCACCTGATTTCAAAACTCACTATAGCAGTAATCAATAATAGCATGGTACTTATGTAAGGAATGATGAATAGATCATTAGAACAGAATAGAGTCCAGAAATATGTCCATATATATTTTCAACTGAATTTCATCAAATGCATAAGGTTTTTAAACATGGAAAGAAAAATTTTGTCAAAACATGGTGCTGTGTAAAACAAATGTAAAGAAATAAACTTTGATTCCTTTCCTAAACTGTACCTAGATATTAATTTGAGATGGGCTGTACACCTAAAATGAAAAAGCTAAAACTATAAACTTCTGGAAGAAAGCAAAATAAGGTTGTGAACTTGGGATAGTCAAATATTTCTTAGGACACAAAACATACTAACTAAAAATTGTCATATTGAACTTCATCAGAATTTAAATCTTTCTTCATCAGAACACATGTTAGGAAAACAAAAAGGCAAGCCACAGAGTAAAAGAAATATTTGTATTACACACATCTGGCAAAAGACATTTCTAGAAGATAGAAATTCTATAAATCAATCACTTAAAAACAAGTGTCCAATGAAAAGATATGCCAAAATCTTGAACAGTACAAAAAAGTTATGTGAATGACTAACAAACACATGAAAAGTTGATCAACATCGTAAGCCATTAGGGATATGCAAAATGAAACCCCAATGACTTAGCACTTCACACTGACAAGAATAGCTATAATTAAAACAACCAATACCAACGGCTGGCAAGGATGTGGAACAGCAAGAAAAAATGGTATAGCTAGTTCAAAAAACTGTTTGACAAATCTGTATAATATTTTTCATTTTTAATACCCCAATTTATTTTTACTCTATTTTAGATTTTCTAAATTAGTATGTATTCTATTTCTAATTTTTAAACCCATCACTATATTTCATTTTCTTATTAATTGAATTTGGCAATATATTAGGCTTCCTTTTTCAAGAAGTTTTAGTTATTAATGGGGAGCACATGATTGGGAGGCAGTTCTCCAGAGCATGTATATAGGGTACATAAAAATGTTTGGATATATGTTGGGCATCTTCATAATAATTACAGTTACAAAAGACAACTGAGGGAGTGCTGAGTTCCTAGCCAGGGGAGCTCTATCACATTCCCCAATGGAACAGCAACAATCCCCCAAGTGCAATGGCAAAGACCAACAAAGAAGGATGGTCCAACAATGAGCCCTTGATACTGATGACTATGCTTATGAGCCTGAAATATGAACTAGACCTAGAGCTGCAGGGTGCCTAAGAGTTACCTCCTGAGAGCCGCCATGTTTCTCAAATGTGGACACTCTAAGCCAAACTCAGCATGTAAATGCATTAACTTCCCCCCAGTGTGGAACATGACTCCTGGGGATGAGCCTCCCTGACACCGAGGGATTACTACCAAGCACCAGCTGCTAATGTAACTAGAAAAAGACCTTGAAACAAAGGGTCAACTCAGACTAGAAGAATATCTCAGCTTACATGTAAGATCATGTGTTAAAAACTACCTTCAACCTTGAATAAAAGGGGGAAATGGCGAAAAAAATGGGTTTATATGACTAAGAGTCTTCAAAAAAGAGTCAGGAGGTCATCGAAGGGGTCATGTGTTGTAGATTTGGGCCCGAAGGGTATCGGGAATGAAAGAAAGAGAAAAAGGACAGTGAAAGAAAGAGAAAAAAAGAAAGAAAAACCCAGAGAGCTGGGATCAGAGGGTTTGCGAGTAGAGACTCATCAGACAACTTTATTGTTTACAAGGGGCTCTATATGTACCCCAGTCTACCGGAGAACAAGCAGCAACATGCAGTTAACTATCAGCATTACTCGTAGTCAAGGAATTCAAAAATCTCATCTCAAGGTACAAAGTCTAAGTGTTCTATTTACTACAAAAGGTATGTGCTCATCTTTTCTTTCAGCCTTTAACAGCTTCATCCTGTTTGCCCTGAACTCTTAATTACTGCATTCCTTAGGTTGCAAGTATACCCAAGGAAACAGCATGTCTCTCCTTGCGAAACCACTGTTCCTCAGTTTCCAACAGTCATGCTTTCACACACCTCAGCAGGACCCTGGAGATAACCAAAGTAGATACAACCCCAGATACTGGTTGTCCTGAGGGCTATGGAGACTCACAGTTTCTATGGTCATGGCAAAGGCTCTGGAATTCAGTGCCGTGTCAGTTGACCCTACTTTGGAATTTGTATTCCTGAGTATGATGGCATTGGACTCAGAGATGACCTTTCTACATATGCCTCTTCTTCATTTTACTGAACCTGTGGTTGCTGCTAGGGTTGGTGTATACTCAGGAGACTTGAATCTCTGGACTGTCCGTGTGCCAGCTGGGCCCTGAGCCTCAGCAGAGTTGCAACTCCTACCCTCTGATTCTTCAGACTTACCCAGGCCAACTAAAAGGGAACTACACCAGGGAACCGAGAGTGTCTACAATTTCAAGCAGGAGAATTGCATCCATCATCCATGTGGAATTTAAGTGTCCCCTCTTGATATAGAGGTGGAGTGAACATCACCATCCCAGGGTCCACAAGATGGAGGAATAAAATATGGATTAGAGTGAACTTACTGATATTCTACTATGGAACTCTTGTGACTAGGAATGAAAGAAATTGTAGCATTGATGTGGAGAAAGTAGCCATGGTGGTTGCTGGGGGCAGGGAGAGGGAAGAAGAGATGTGATGTGGTGGTGTTTTGGGGCCTTGGAGTTATCCTGAATGATGTTGCAGGGACAGATGTTGGACATTATATATCCTGCCATAACCCACTGGGTGGACTGGAGGAGAGTGTAAACTACAATGTGGACTGTTATCCATGTGGTACAACGGTGCTCCAGGGTGTGTTCGTCAAGTGCAATGAGTGTGCCATGGTGGTGGGGGGGAGGGTTGTTGATGTGGGAGGAGTAGAGTGAGGGGGTGTGGGAGTATATGGGAACCACTTATATTTTTTGAATATGACATTAAAAAAGAAAGAAAGAAAGAAAAAACCTGTTCAATAGTTTCTTAAAAATTTTAAGGCTAATCTACCTCCATGACCTAGAAATTCCACTTTTAGATACGTAACAACGATAAATGAAAACATATGCACACAGAGAGACTTGTATAAGAATATATTTAGTAGCTAAATTCATAATAAACACTGTAAACAAACCAAATGCCCCTTAATAGGAATATGGATAAATTGCGTTGTTTATATAATAGAATACTACTTAATTATGAAAAGTATGAACTGATACACTCTACAACACAGATGACTCTCCAAAACATTACGTTAAGTGAAAAAAAATCAAACATGAGAATATACTGTATGATTGCATTTATATGAAGTTTGAAAATAGGCAAAACTAATTTATGGTGATAGAAATCAGAATAGTGATTGCTGATGGTGGAGAACTCGGAAGGAAGCACAAGAAGACTTTCATAGTTGATGGAAATGTTCTATATCTTAATTAAGCTATTGGCTATTCTAGCGCATGTATCTGTCAACTCATTGAATTGTACACTTAAGATGTATGCATGTCACCATAAGTTTTTCACCTTATTTATTAAAAAGTTAAAGCTTTAAAAGATAAATAAAATACTTTCATAAGCAAAGCTTCCACCCAAATACCTCTTGCAATGACTGCTAGTCCTAGAAAATAAATTACTTGCTAGGATATATGCCCAGGTTCAAGAAGCATTAAAATATATTATGACGGAGGGACTCTCTTTAGGGCTCAGAATTTGACCTCTTAACTTCAAATGCAACAATATAGTTGTATATTAAAGTGAAAGGATTAAAAATATAGACTTTTTAATTTCCCTAGAAATAGATGTGCCCTGAAGCAGCAGCAGCAGCAGCAACTAGAGCCCAGAATTGAGCTTTGTTCCCATCTTCCTCAGCCTTGCTTTGAAGGCATAAGCGGGTCACTTGGTCTCCCTGACTTTCCCAGACCCTACCAATGGGAGGGTTAGGCTTTCTGATTCAAATAATATCGCCCAAGAAATGATCGTCTGTTCCTTAAATGGACCTGATGGAATGGGATTATAAATATGAGTATTTGAGGGGAGAATGAGAACCAAATTCACCAAGTTAATCATAACCATAATGATGTATTTTTGTTCTATGATCCTATTTGTCCAGCTTCCCAGTAGACCAGTTGTGACATGCATGAAGTCTTAATACAGAGCTTGATACAGGAATGCCTAATCCTTGGCTTCTTCCTCTCACTACCATTAAGGAGAGAGGGGTGCTCGAGAGGAGGAGGAGATTCTAGGCTTGCCAAAAGGGGAGCAGGGTTAGGGTGCAGGTGGTAAGCAATAGCTTTCCCCATGCCCTCTCTAAGGACACAGTGGAAAACACACCCTGAATTGTCAAGCTGTCACCCTGGGTGACACTAAATCTTAAATGATAGATTTTTGCACAGGCAGGATAAAAACGAACCTGGGTTTTATTTTAATTATGAGCCAGGAAGCTATGACAATAGATGCATCAGGCCATTTGAGCAGTATTGTCCTGTCACACAGAGATAACTGTTTTTGATGGTTGTTAGAAATTTTTATTACTTTTCTGTTGGCTGTGTCCACATCATAAACATTTTGAAAAATTAAGTAAGAGCTAAGCATTCATTTTCTGAACGCCACGATTTCAACTATTCTTGGCCAGAGGGCACTCAGCTAGAACACTTGACTCTAGATTCACTTGAGTGGTGCCAATCAGTGTGGGAAATGGAGAAATCATTTGCAGATGCTGGGACGGAGTGCACTACAATCTTCATTTTCCTTTTAAGCCCTGCGTTTCACATGTTTTGTCACTTAGCCCTTTCCTCACGCCAGAACAAAGCACCAGAACACAATGTGGCTTTTGAAAGAAGAATCTCTGGTGATACTGCAGTGAAAGGGAGTTCCCCTGAAAAAATAAAACCCCATACACACAACCACTCAACAAGCCCCTCCATCATTTCTTCACGGTCCTATAAAAGGGACAAAGGGGAAGACAAACATTTATGGAGAGGGAGATTTTTCTCATAATGGCCCCAATAAATATGTTGGTTGTAGAGAAATAAATGGGAAGGGAAGCCATGTAAGCTAGATGTTGAGAAAGGCTTGTTCATGCTTAATACATTGGAGAAATTTTAGGGAGCTGTTCATCCATGTTAAAAAATATTACCCCTGTAATGCTGCCAAGGACAGGGAGCCCTGTGGTGGCCAGTTGAATAAGTGCTGGCCGTTCAAGTTAAAGTGCCTGGGGCAGAAATAATTTACGTACCCAATTTTTCCAGCATGTCAACAACTGAAATTTCAAGGAGGCACACATGTATCATGGGCATATGGGCTACTTGTTTATACACACAAGTGCACACTCACACACCGATACACATACACAGAAAGTCCCTGAAATTTTATTTTTTCAGGAAGAAAAAATATATCATGCCCACTTCCACTGACAAGAGCTCTACCACCTCTCCCCTATCCCAGGATTTTCTGTGGGCTGTGGACACCATCTGAAAAACATCCTAAAGATACAGGATAATTCCACAACAGGGTTTAATGATAGTGGCATACTTCAGTGAGGAGGAATAAAAGAAAATCCACCTATCTGTAAGCTACTTCACACCTTATCCCCCCAAAGCAAATCACCCAAGTGTGGTTCTTTCAAATGAGAGAGCCAGGAACAATACGGTTAAAATATTCAGATTCCAAATGGAGTTGGGGTGGTACAAAACCCCTTTCTGGCTTCGGCAAAATTTATTGCAACTCTGAAAAGCTCTCTGCCAATCACAATTATAATCACGCAACTGAACTAGTATTGCAGGTCATATAACCAAGTCTTCAAGGAGAGGATGACAAGATGGATAGGAATTTAATGGATTTATGGTATTCGACAATGAAGAAAAATACCTGTCTGGACTAATCATAAACTTTTCTTTAGCTGCAATTAACCTCATGTTGAAATATATGTGGAGGCTATGTAACTGATAGCACTTAAGCAAAGCAATGAATGTGTAATTGTCTAGAGCTTTTCTGGGGAAAAAAAGCACACTTGAAAATGATCGTTTTTTTGCTAAATATACCATGGTGCTTATATTTAGAATGTGCTTAAAATAACATTTTATTACTGTAGCTTGTTTACAAAGACAGATACTGGTGCACTGGCCCATCACTGAGGACAGTGACCAAAATATATTGGTTGCTCAAAATACATTTGCTAAATAATTAAATCTGACTGTTCAATCCACCTAACAACATTTGAAATATAACAACAGAATAAACCCTAAAATTAAAAGGTGGGGCTAAAAGATCCTTAAGAGCAGCAATCTTACCTTTGTTGTTTTTGCAGTTATTCCCTTTTTCTCTCCATTTTGCCTTTACCATCTAGTCCAATGTCAGGAACACAGTAGGCATTCAAATATTGGTAAAAGGATATTCAATAAATAAAAATACACCCAGGCACTGTCTTAGTAAAAAAAATAGTGTCGGGTCCCTGACCCTACACTTCAAACCATATCCTCTGTCTTCTGTTGCCCTCTTTGGCAAGTATTTAGCCTATAACAATTGGGACCTTTTTTGCACTAGGGTGGGAAGGGAAATAAATAACCTGTTAAACTTGGTCAACATAATGTTTTAGTAATCAGATTTTACTTTATTTTACTTGATTTCCATGATATTTCTACTATGTTGATCACTGATTCTTTGCCTGATATTTTCCTTCAACTACTTGAGTGATCTTTCCATGAGGAGATTTTAAAGGTTATCTCCTCTGACTTATCTGTGTCTCGGTCTAGGATTCACAATTTTGACCTTCATAATCACACATTGTCTATTTGACTTATCTTTTCAGAGTTAACTCTCTCAGAATCTTATTTCGAATTCTAGTTGTCATTAGAATTGCAGACCATATTATAGTATTTCTGGTCTTAGACACAATAGACTTGGAACATGGGGCTGCATTAATATATGTATTATAAATGATATATTCTTTGTTGAGGAATCCATTGCTGTGTCATCTTAATTTGGAGAAACAGAAATCATTATAGGTAGACGGGTAATTTTTTAATTAAAAAAAAACTTTATTTCAACTATGGGAATAAAAACCACACTATGTGTAACAGAAGGTGGCAAGTGTGGAGTAATTATTTAATCCTTGTCAACGAATTTGAATTTTTTTCATTCAAGTATGCTGCTTTCATTTGGAAAGATTCTGTAAAACATTGTAGCTAGAGTGACCATAGAAGTTATAGTCCAAACTGGGATACTTTTGAGAGCGGAAGAGAAGAGCATGATGAATAATTATACTGGGACAAACATAAACTGAGAATCCTCTGAGAAAAGTGGGTTGTATGGGTCACCCCAAAGAAGTGACAGGTACCTGAAGGTAACCGCACGTGAACCTGTACCTGAGAAACGTCAATCAACAGGGCAAAGGTACAAGTTCTTTCTGAAACAGAAATGAAGACTAGAAATCTACACATATAAGAAGGGTAGGGAGAAGGGAAAATGGATGGTAGAAATATTGGCAAAAGGGGAAGAAATTTGGAGAGGGACATAATGGCTATCTGTAGGCAAATATGAGGTATTGATTAAATTAGAAAAATGGGCTCTAAAAGAAGATTTTTTCACTGTTCTGATATTTAAATTTTTGGTTATTTCCAAAGTCAGTAGTTGAAATGGAGTCTATGTGACCTTGAGATTCTTAAAAGTATTCCCCATCTGTAATTTGCTCTTGTGAACATAAAACTTCCTGAAAGGAACAGATCCTTTAAATGGATACAAACTACTATTGTAGGCAGAATTCTAAGATGGATCCCAAGAGTTCCACCCCCTGGGGTACATGCCCTGTGTAATCTCCTTGCCTTGAGTGTGATTGGGAGCCTATAAATGTGATAGGATAGTCACTCCTTCAGTTGGGTGACAAAGGTGATGCAGTAGTCACTTCCATAATTACTTTACAGGAAAAGACTATTTAGGGGAACGTTGCTTAGTGTAAGGGCTGAATAGGCTTGCTAGACTTTTCTGAATTGAACTAAGCCTCTTAGTCACAGGCAGTGCCAGAAAATCTCAGGCTATGACACTATCATAGAGGGGTGGAGCAGAGAGGGCACATTTTCTGCACAAAACAAATCCCGGAAAACCAAGGGCTTGACTTTCTAAAACTTAAGTTAGGAAATGATATCCACGAAAATTCAGAAACCTCAATGTGGCTTTACCACATTTAATAGAATGGGTAGTAGACGGATATGAAGATACGCAGCAGACCTGTCTTGCTTATGTGCTTCATGCCCTTACACTTGAGCACCATGCCCCTCCTGCTACAAACATCCAACTGACTCCATGTAAATTATGTGGGGCTGATGCTACCGCTCCCCTGGCCCAGTCCCCAGGGTGAGCTCATAGCCCAGAGCACTTCATCTCCCCATTTGGCTCATGGAAGGGCAAGTGATCCAAACAGAACATCAGGAGATACTTTCCTAAGGATTGTGAGGTAAAAAAGACAAAACAAAAAAAACAAACATGCAAAACTAAAATTCTTGGTTGCTTTCTTTCTGCCCTGGAGAAGAGTCTATCTGGGAATACAATCAACAGCTACATGCAAAATTGAAAGATGGAAACAAACAGGCCCTTGACAAGACTTTGTATTTGAATCCTACCACCTTGGATTTTTCAGTTACTGAAGCCAATAAATTTCTCTTATGTTTAAGTTAGCTTGAGTTGAGTTTCTGTCACATGCAACCACAAGAGTGCCAACTAACAGAACCAAGCATAGGGTCACTTCTATCTCCTATCAGACCCCACCCCAATTGACTGAAGCACATGATAGGAAGAGAGAAGAGCAGCTAAAAGAAACAGTGGTAAGTAGGACGCAGTAATAATTAACACAAAGGACCATTAGAGGAGGTAACTAGCACCATCACTTCCACTACCAAGAGATCAGGGAATTTCCTAAAACTATGTGGTAAAAATAAGTTTTTTTCATATAAAGAAGTGTATGTGATTAAAAGCAGTGAGCCATGGGCTCATTAGCTGTCCTTACATATTCTTAACAAAAAAAATTTAAGCCCGTATTTCAATAAAAGTGAGGTTGATTATGTACTCTCTATATATGCTCATATGGTTTCCTTCTTGATTTGAAATGGGTTGAAAAAATGTATTCATTTAATTCTTCCAACATCCCCGTGATGCAGATATTATTGTTATCTTCATTTTCTGGTGAGGCTTCTGATGGTTAGAGACCTAAAGAAATCCTTCAAGGTCACCCTTGACCCACGGTGTCAGCTTAAGGCTCACCCTCAGAGCCCAGTGATGTTGGGTGGTCTCATGAGAAAATACGGGCAAGAGTGTCAGACAGACTTGGGCTGTACTCCAGGCTCCAACTGGCTGGATCTATGACCTTGAAGGGGTGCTTGAATGCCACTCTAATAAAAGGGTTGTATGTAAGGAGATTGATATATTGGGTAAATGAGATTTGGGATTATTAGATTTTTTTTTTCAATTACCCATGCTTATGCTTACCCTGTACTCAGTGACCATGGAAAATCATAAGTCAGTCAAAACATCAAGAATCCACCCATGAATGGAACACATCTAATATAAATGGGTGCTATAGTGGATTATTTGGGACTACCTTTTGAAGTTGAAGAGAGTTGATACTTTAAATGTGTCAGCTTTTAAATAGTACTATAAATACTATCTGACATTCTTCAGACAGATATTTGGAAACACAAATTTTAAATTAATATTTTTTTTCATTAAGGAAAACTGATTATAGGTCTTTAAACTATAAGATAAAACCATTTTAAATGTTTTTCCTGCATACCAATACCAATCCACTCTGATTGACAAGACTTGCTTTAAGTCCCTCTTTCACAGAAGTGACAAGTTGTGCAAGGGGTGACCATTTGGACTGGGAGCAGGGAGAGCTGGCTCCCTCCTCTGCACCCGCCATTATGGTGGTCCATCCCCAATGCTCCAGGACTTCATTTTCTCCAGCTATAAAGTGGAAGTGAAATTACTTTATTCCTTACTCTGGGGAAAATAAATAATAGTAGACCTATGCCAACCACTTGGTACAAAATGAGGATTTTGTTTAATCAACCTTTTTTTTTTTTTTTTTGGAGACCACAGTAACAAAGAAAGGGTTTAATTGATTTTTACCCACTAAATTATTAACTGACTTTTTAGTTTCGTTTAGTTTCACTGAATTGATGGACTTGGCTGGGCATTTTGGCCTAGGCTGTCCCCTCTTCCTAGACTGATGCCACATCCAATCAAGCCCAATCCCTGCTGATATTTTTTTCTAAACATTTCTCAAATCTGCCTACTCCTCTCAACAACCATATCTGTTCCCTGCTTCAGAGGCTCATAGTCTTTCAACAAATGCCGTGGTAGCTTCTTACCACAATTTTATTCATACTTAAATCTGTCTCCCTCTTATTGTAGCCAAGGTCATTTTTCTAAATTTTTAACCTTTCTGTGGCTTCCTGTTTCCTGTGGGATAAAGTCCCTGCCCCTTAACTTCCAAACAGTTTTATGAATTGGCTCCCTTTTACCTCTTCAGCTCTTACCCCTCCAACTACCCATCTTGTATTACACACTTTAGTAATGGCAAACCACCTGCAGTTCCACCCGGCTATTCCAGCTCTAAGCTTCCCTCTGCCTGGGACATCCCACCTTTCTTCACCTAGCTCACATTCCTCATTAATTACAGCTTAGCTAGTCATCATCTCCCCCTAGAAGCCTTCCCTAAACTTTTCATTCAAATCGAGGCTCCTCCACTGTTATCATAGCCCTCTGGGTTTGAATTTGCCATTGCACTTGTCACCTATATTGACAAGATATTCCTCCACAAAGCAGCAAGGTCTTTAACGGCATGATTGACCATATTGCAATCACCCGAGCTTCCAAAACCCAAGACCGTAGATGGCTCATGGTAATCTTCAATAATAATGTCGCTTGCTCTGACTCTCCCTTGATTTTCTATCCTCATTCTTTTACTTCTTCTATAGAAATTTAAAATCAGAATTTGAGACCCTCCAGTTCAATTCTTTTCTCTCCTGCAGAAGGAGAAACTTTTCTCTCCTGCAGAAGGAGAAACTGAGGTCAGAGTTACGTGCCCAAGATCCTACCACCAAATAATGGCAGAATCAGAAACAGAACACAGTTCTTCAGAGAAGAAGGGTTGAACTAAATGAAATTAAAGTGATGTTAAAGTGCTTGGCAGAATACAGGCACATAGTAGGCACTTAGTAAAGGATGGGATTTCCTTTCTTAACCCAGATGTCTTTCCTATGATACTTCACTTCCTTTCTATATGAGAATTTTTCCAGTTGCTTTCTTTTTGCTCTTCAGTTCCTTGGATAGACAAAGCTACACAGATCATAGCTTTGAAAGTACTCAAGAGGAATGGTATTTTATAAATCCAACATTGCTGACTGCTGAAGATGTGCCATTAAAAATGTTAACTTACCAAGACTAGAAACACCCCAATGAGGGCACAGAGTTTTCCTGTTACATTTAATTAAAAGATCATTTTTATGACAATATCGTATTAAGGGTGATAAAAGGATCATAAATTGCTTCATGAGGTCACCAAGAAAGTTTCAATGCCCCATTAGTTTTCATTGTCCAGTCCCTAGATATCAACACTCACTTTTATCACAAAGTACATAAAACATACTGACCTTTCTGGTTGCAGTACACAAATGTTCCCCCAAATCATACTGAGCTTGTTTCACATCTTAAACTTACTACTGCCAAAGGCAGGTTTAAAATGTGACCAATATTTTATATAATATAAAATAATGAAGTTCTGGAAAATTACAGATGTTAAGTGCCTCACTCTCTGAAACTTAATATGTCATTCAGTAAATACCATAACTCTGACCTTCTATTTTTGATTACAGTGTTATAACTTAAAACATACAGTGGGAAAGTATATATAAGCAAGAATAGCTGTTTAACTGAAGCACCTGAGGTTTTTGCTTGGAATGGAAAGGAATCTTAATTTTGTTACTTATGGACATATATATTACTGTTAAAAAGCATTTTATTATAGTCACTAAGAAACGGTTTTATACAAGTGTCAAAAAAGAAAAGGCTGAACTATTAGCCATGATTTTATGAAGAATCCATCAATTTCCACAGAAATAACTGAATCTTATGTGTCTTTGTTACTTTGGTTTAGAATAGTCAACTTAATATTTGAAAAATCATAGTGCGAAGGAATTTCCAGAGGTCAGGTTCCACACAGGCTCTCCAAAGTGGCTTTATGTTACACTAATTTCTAAAGCTTTATAAAGTGATTTTTATTAAGACCTTCACTGAAAACCTTGATTTTTTAATCATCTGATTTGCTCCCCATTCCAAAGGAAGTGGCCAGCCAAAACTGTCTGTATGCAACAAAAAGATAAAAATTTCAATTAGGCTCAGTGCTGTCATAAGCAGACCACATGAGAAAGCTTGAGATAATCCACATTACATATTGATGTCTATCAGCACCGAGACCACAGCCGTATTTTATTCTAGGCCCCTTTTGTAGATTTGGCAGCCACTGTACCCAATAAAGGCCTAATCATATTAATTTATGCCCCTATCAATTATACATTCAGATGCCCCGGTTAGCTTGTCAGTTTTTATTCATTATTTTCCAAAAAATACGCCTATTACAGTTACTGTGCAAAAAGTAGGACTGTCAGAAATGGAGATTTGAAGACTATACTTAAAAGAAGTGGGCTTCCTCCACATAGAAGAGGTGGCATTGGATTGGGAAAAGTGGACATGGTGGCTGATGGGTATGGGGAAAGGCAGGAAGAGATGAGAGGTGGAGGCGTCTTTGGGACATGGAGCTGCCCTGGATGGTGCTTCAGAGGTAATCACTGGACATTGTAAATCCTCACAGGGCCCACTGGATGGAATGGGGGAGAGTATGGGCCATGATGTGGACCATTGACCATGAGGTGCAGAGGTGCCCAAAGATGTACTTACCAAATCCAATGGATGTGTCATGATGATGGGAATGAGTGTTGTTGGGGGGGGGAGAGGGGGGTGGGGGGGTGGGGTTGAATGGGACCTCACATATATATTTTTAATGTAATATTATTACAAAGTCAATAAAAAAAAAAAAGAAGTGGGCTTCCTTATTTATAAATGTTGTATTATGTGCCATACATGTGCTAGTTTTAAAACCATGGGCAATATGGAAATGAATGTCACATTCAAGATTTCAGGGAGGAAAGGGGAGGAAACCTTCTTGGTCCCTTTGTCAAGTTTCAATTGTTCCTTAATCCAAACAATCTTTGGTCTACCTCTGTAAAATATTTCAGATTTTTTTTTATTTGAAGCAATCATATATTTTTGTTTCTCAAACAAGTAGCATCAATTAAATAATACTTTAAAGGCACTCTTTTTTGCCGTGTTGCTGAAGGTCTTGTGAAGGTGGTCCTTGGAACCTCAGGGTCCTGTCTTTGGAGATGACAGTGAAAGCCTCTTGGTAGGTAGGTATAGGGTGCCTCAGCAAGGTGGGACAATCCCCTTCCATAGCTAAGGGATAAGGGAGTACCAGGTTCCCAGGAACCAGAAATACAGTGGACAATTTGGCAATAAGGAGTAATTTAAATCGTAAGATACTGGGAATCTGGCAGTGAATTAACTGAACCAGAGGGGTAAAACAAATCAGGTCTAGCTCTGTGGCTTTCTGCTTCTCCTTAAGTCTTCACTCCCAAAATCAGCTGTTCCCTCATCTCCCATGCTAATAGGACTTTTTCCACTGTGGCTGTCAACTAGAGCTTGATGATATGATTCTGAATCAGCTTAAAGGGTGAGCCTGTATGAGAAGAGGTGCAGAAAAAGGTCTCTGAGTGTAGACGTGTGTGGTCCCCTAACAATAGAAGGAGGCTAGAGGGAGATTAGATATGTTTAGAATATTTTGGACAGGGGGAAATCTTTTGTTCCTTGGACAAATATATATAGAAGTCTACAGAGGACACGTGACCCTAATCCATGGAGTTTAGATTTAGATTGTGGTGTTACCGCAACTAAAAATTTAGGATATTGTGAGAAAGCTAAATAGAAGACCTCATTGTGATGGGAAGGCCCTGGAAGTCTTCTCCAAGGCAGTGACACTTACGTGAGGGTTGAGTAGGAGTCAACCAATGTGAAAACATGTGTTATTTCCACTTCTTTCCTGATACTCCAAAAATAACAATGAGGAATTTAAAAGTCATAAATCCACCAAGACACAAGGAATGAGAGAAGAAACTACAACATATTGGAAGCTAGAAAGTCTAGACTTACTCTGGGTTACCCTGAAAGCAGTGGGTGAGTTAAGGCATTATATGGAAATTGGGCCCAGAAAGGAGAAATGAGAGGGCAGGGGAATAAGAGACAGGAAAGGGGGTTTTCATGAGCTGATCGTTGCTGTGGATGATTGGGTCTCTGGTTCTTCAGGAGCTTTCTGAGGAACTTATTAGAACCTGCTCAGAGCAGGCTGGAGCACGTATCCATTACCCTCTTCCCTCCAACTGTGAAGAGTTGCCTCCCAAAATGCTAAAAGTCTGTACTTCCAGGTTGCTGGAGGCAATGGCTTTCAACGAAGCCCTGGAGCAACAAAATAGAGAGAGGCTGTAGTCCAATCTTGGTCTGGGATGCTGACTGTGCATGGAACATCTACCCCTACACTGAAATCAGCTGGACCGAGGGTTTGTGGCATGCAACACCCATAAATGCTTGCTACAGGCAGGAAACAAGCAGAAGAAGCAAAAAGCTCACTGCCTGCAGGGGGAAATGCCAACAAGAATGAAGCTGGCTTCTGTCGTAAATCTCCCCCTTACATCTGAAGTTAGGAATGTAAGGCCTGGGAGATACCAGCAGAACTGCCAGTGAGCCTGTCTAAGGAGCATTTACTAACTTGGTTCCCCCAGCCCAGGCTCATGCAACCAAACAGCTTCTCCTCCCCATGGCAGGAAAATGGCGCCTTCTTTCCCCCTAGAGAGCCTAATGGGGCCACAGCTGAGCAACAGCCCCTAGAGAGAGTAATTGCTTCTGCTCCCTAACTATGTGTCATTTTTCTCTCTTCTTTCTCAGGTCTCTGAATAGCAGTCATCTTTTTCTTTTTTTATGTTTCCTTCCTTGTTTTGTTTATGTGATGTTGTTGGTCTTTATTAAGGAGCTCCCTCTACATATCGTGAATCCCAGATGAACCTGTGTGTGAATGTTAGCAGGAACTACTGTACATCATGTTTCCTAAATTTGACTTTTACTCCAAGGAAAGGCAAATCTATTCAGTTGCTCTTAAACCTATTCCCAAAGCCTTAATCTTGATGGACAGTCCTCGGAGAGTTCCCTTCTTCAGCTGTGTCAAGCACCTTTCCTTCACCTCATTGCCACACTTGAAGGTGGAGTGAGTCACTTGCACTAACCTTTCATTGTCTAGATCTTGTCATATGGCCCCATGTGGATGCAAAGGAGGCTGGGCAATGTGGGGTTCTTGTGCCTAGGAAGAAAAAGAAAACAGCAAACACGTAATATTGCCTCTGTGACCCTGGCCAATAGCCAAATGCAGTATCCTAGAATCCCAAGAATATTATTCTCCTGCCACCTTACCATACCCCAATAAATCTGCTCTCATCTCTACTTACATATTGACTTTCAGGGACCAAATTTAAGGTATCCAGTGCAGTGCCTGAGAAATCCCCTGCCTATTGCTAAGAGAATAGAATTTTTCTGAGGTATATGAAAAGACGTTGATGAATGCTGGATTAAATAGAGAAGATGAGTTGTGTCATTTAAGAAAAGTGAATGGTGCTATGTCAAACAAATGAATCTGATGCAAAGGCTAATCAGAAAGTACAAATGGAACAAGCTCTCCCTTGGAAAGTAGAACCACTAACACTGCTTGACTCAGAAAAGATGGTTCAATGAAAAGGAGAAATAAAATGGGGAATGGGAGAGATATGAGGTCAGTTTAGAAATAATATTTATTATGTGTGGCTTTTTGATAAACATGTCAGGAAAGACAGGAAGCAAATGCTAAGGATTTTCCCATTTATTTAAGATATTAATTACTAATTATTAACCAGAACAGAGAAGTTCAGGATGAGCAGTTGGCAAGATACTAAACTAACTGAGAGATCCGGACACCATGTGTTACATCTGACACACATCACTGAGAAGGAATTTCTTTATAAAAAGAAAGCTGACATTGTAAATTCCTTTAAAAGATAATAAATTTTATCTGAGTACCTATAAGACAAACTTGTCTCCTACTTTCAAAAAGTAGTTTCTTATTCTTATATCAACTTTAGAAAGTTATATTGATTGCATATCAATATTACTCTTAAGCTAAATTTGGGTTATTGTATGGTAGACAGCTCTCTATTTTCCAGGTTAGGAAAACATTTTTCACTTGATATTTGAAAACTTTATTTAACAAACCATTGTTTAAATATCCTGTATGTGCTAGGTACTGTTCTCAGAGTGAAAAAAATTAAGTCCCTGCTCTCACAGAGCTTAAATTCTTTTCAGAAGAGACATGCATGAACAAATAAGCAAACGAAGAAAAGATTAGATGGTAATAAGTGATATGAAGACAATTCAAACAGGAAGTTGAATAGAGTGATCAGGAGGTGTGGGAAGTCCTCTCTCAAAAGAACACACTTAGTCAGAGGCCTCAATAAAAAGGAGGTGCCAGGTGTGCCAACATAAAAAAGGAGAAATGTCCCAGCAGAAGGGACAGCAGAAGCTCCGAGATAAGAAAGGCTTATTAAATTATATTTCAGAAATAGGCAAGAGTAGGGATTAAAAAAAAAAAAAAAGAATGAGATGATGTTGAAGAGATGGAGAGGGATCAGATCATGCAGAACTTTGATGACCAGAGTAAGGGTTTAGATTTGTCTTCTAGGTATTACTCTAGATAGTGAAAATGGCCATAATTTTTCCCATCCTCTTTCTGCCTACCCTTTTAGTAATGTACTCAAACAGTGGATCCCTTCAAAAGGTGGAGTCTATTTCTCTACCTCTAGCATCTGAGCAGGTTCTGTAACTTGCTCTGGTCAACAGGACATAACGCAAGGTCACAAAGACGTGTGCTCTCTCTTCTCATTCTTTGCAACTTTAAGCCCACCATGTGAAGAAGCCTGTGCTAACCTTCTGGAGGATGACAGACATGTGGCGAAGAGACGAACCATCCCTAAGCCTCCTTCCTCCTGACCAACCAGCCTGCCAACTACAAAACCTATGAATGAGGCCATCCAGCCAGTCCCGCCCCAGCTGACCTATCTTGGACCAGAATAACCATCTAGAAGATCCAAAGATTTAATAATAGCAATAAATATTTATTGCATAGGCCACAAAATGTGACTGGAATCCTCTGAAGGGTTTCAAAAAGGGAAGCGACTTGATCTGATTTTCCTTCAGAATCGGGGAGATCAGTTAAGAAGTTAGAGTCCAGGTGAGAGGCAAGGGGGGCTTGGACAAATCTGGAAGTATTAGTAATAATAATTGCTGTGATCTCATCCAGTTCCATGGTTCTAAATATCATGCATTTGCTGATGACTCCCAAATTTACTTGTCCAGACTGTACCTGATCCATGGCTCACATATTCAACTGAGCCAACTGGACATCTCCACTATGATGTCTAGTTGGCATTTCCAATTTAACAGAATCCATGATTCCTACTGATCCCATCTGCCAAAAAACATCAGATCTGATTCTTCCATAATCTTCCCACTCTCAATAACTGATGATCTCAAACTTCCAGTTGCTCAAGTCAAACACCTTGTAGTCATCCTTGACACCTCTCTTCCATTCTCCACATTCAATCCATCAG
This sequence comes from Dasypus novemcinctus, assembly GCF_030445035.2. NCBI lineage: Eukaryota > Metazoa > Chordata > Mammalia > Cingulata > Dasypodidae > Dasypus > Dasypus novemcinctus. The sequence continues at coordinate 103,536,337 of NC_080685.1, read as the reverse complement.
AAAATCCTGTTGGCTTCACCATCATAATATATACCAGTACTCTGTGATCTAAACTACCATCATCTCATTCTGGATTATTGTAATAGTCTCCTAACAGGTCTCTCTGTTTCCATCCTTACTGATTGTATTAGCTGTTTTATTCCTACAAACTCAGTGGCTTAAAACAACAGATATTTATTATTTTATTTATTTGTCTATTTATTATTTTTATTAAAACAATAGATTATTATCTCATAGTCTCTGTGGATCTGGAGACCGGGTAAAGAGTTGTATCTGCTCAGGACCTCACCAGTCTGAAATTAAGTTTCTGGGCAGGGCTTCCATTGCATTCAGTAACATAGGGATCAATATTTACCCCAGTAAGTACAGGCACAATCAGATACAGAGACAGAAGTTAGATTAGAGAGGAATGAAAGAAACAGTGAGGTAAGGAAGTAGAGATTATAACTACAGGAGTTTTACTTGAAGAGGAGCAGAGAAATGGGAAGTACCTAGTGATTGAGGCAGGGGAAGTAGATTTTGGAATTTTTATTCAGTTAGGAAATTTGTTAGAACAAATGGAAATGATTCAGTAAAGAGAGAAAAAAATTAACAATGCCAGAGAAAGAAGATATAACTGCAAACATGAAGCTCCTCAGACCCTAACTGAAACTTGCTGCCCCTGACAATGCTATCCCTATACCTCTCTCTAGGGTGGATTGTTTGCCCCCTCTCATATCCCTGGAATCACAGTAAGTGTCTTCTTTGCACCAAATTTTCCATTTTCAAATAATTTCTCCTCCTTTCCTAAAAAACTCCAACTCCTTGGACATTCATGCCACCAGATTTTCCCTTCTTTCTTTCCAGTGTTTGCCTCATGTATTTATAGGTGCCCTGATTAGGTGGATAAATGTTTATGATTTTTTCTTTCTTCTTGAAAGATTACCCCATTTATTAATATGTAGTGTCCATCTTTATATCCATCCATCTCAAAATAGTTTTGCATTTAAAGTCTATTTTGTCTGATATTAGTATAGCTGCTCCTGCCCTTTTTTGGTTATTGTTTGCTTGTTAGATTGTTTTCCAGCCTTTCACTATCAACATCCTTGAATCCCTGGGTCTAAGGTGAGTTTCTTGTAGACAGTATATAGATGGGTCATATTACCTTATCCACTCTGCCAATCTGTGTCTCTTCACAGGTGAGTTTAATCCATTAACATTCAGTGTTATTACTCTCAAGGAATTACTTACATTAGCCATATTTTCTTTGGATTTGTGTATGTCATATGTTGTTTTTATTTCTCTTTTTGTCTTTTTCAGTTGTTCTTACACTGTCCTCCAACTCTGTCTCTCCTGTTTATTTTTCTTTCCTCCTGCAGAACTCCCTTTGGTATTTCTTGAAGAGCACGTTTCTTATTGGTATACTCTCTTAGTTTCTGTTTATCTATGAATATTTTGAACTCTCCATCATTTTCAAATGCCAACTTTGCTGAATAGAGTATTCTTAGCTGGAAATGTTTTTCTTTTAGTACCTTGACTATGTTATACCACTGTTTTCTTGCCTCCATGGTTTCAGATGAGAAATCAGCACTTTATCTTATTGAGCCTCCCTTGTATGTAATGGTTCTCTTTTCTCTTGCTGCCTTCAGTATTTTCTCTTTGTCTTGTGCATTGGATAACTTGATAAGTATATGTCTTGGGGTAGGCCTGTTGGGATTTATACTCTTTGGGGTGCGCTGTGCTTCCTGGACTTGTACATCCATCTCCTTCAATAGGTTTGGGAAGTTTTCAGCCTTTATTTCCACCAGCACCCCTTCAGTCCCCTTTCCCTTCTCTTCTCCTTCTGGGATGCCTGTAATGCATACGTGTGTGTGTGTTTTGTGTTGTTATTCAAATCCCTCAGTTCCTGTTGGATTTTTTCTATCTTTTTACTTATCAATTCTACAATCTGTTTGATTTCAGATGTACTGTCTTCCATATCATTAATTCTTTCCTCTGCTAATTCAAATCTGCTGTTATTTGCTGAGAATGTATTTTTGATTTCTTGGATTGTGTCATTCATCACCATCATATCCATTATCTTTTTGTGTATGTTTACAATAATATGTTCTCCACGTGTTTTCTTAATATCCTTAATCTCTTCATTCATTTCAATAAGTTGGTCCATGATATTTGTTTGGAGAGCTTTGATTAGTTGTCTGATGTTCTGCTCCTCTTCCTGATTTTTAATTTGTTTGTTGGACTGGGCCATGTCTTCCTAATTATCGGTATGGCTTGTAATTTGTCATCATTTTATCTTGGTGGGTTTGTCCAGTTGATTAACTCCCTCTAGTCTCAGATTTTTTTAGGTGCTGGTTTTGTGTGTGTGTTAAGTTTTTCTCTTTGACACTTTGTTCTTCTTATTCTATTTCCTTGTCATTGTCGAAGTTACCTTGAAGGGAAAAGATTCGGCAGAGAAAGCAAAAGAGGTAAGAAAAGAAAAAATATAACAGTTGTATTGGTAGTAAATGTCAGCAGAAGAACCATACAAGAATCAGAAGAATAAATATTAAACTCATGTAAGGAGTGTAGAGTTATAGGGATTAAAAAATGGGTTACCTGCAATGAAATCAGAAACTGAATATGGGGGAGAATATAGTATGAATTAAAAGGGTAGGGTGATCAGGAGAGAGCGAAAGAGAAAAGAAAGGACAATAACATAAAGAGTTAATAAAAGAAAACAGGAGAGAAGTGTTAGAAATAAAAAGCCAGAAAAATTAGGGGCTAAACAAGGAGAGGTGGAATGTAAGAGCAACACCAGATGGTGGAAAGTAGAAAGATGTAGGAAGGAAAACAGATAACATTGGTAGCCAAAATCAGTATACACAGAAAAGAGGAAATTGAGGACAAGGAAACACAGCAAACAATAAACAAGCCTGCAGTGCCTAATTGAAAAAAGAAGAAAAGAAACGTGGGGGGATAAAGAGGAAGGAAAGACAAGATAACAAGAAAAAAAAACAACCCACAAGCCCTCAAGCAATGAGTCAACCAAACAATTTTAAAAACCAGACTTCCCTCTTATTTAGGGACAATAAGAGACCCAAGGGAAGCTAATACAAGGATATCTATGTTTTCCCACTCTCAAAGCCTCAGCTAATACCCCAGTCAGTCACTACTCTAAGAGGAGCTGGAAACTGAATCAGAGACCTTGCACATTCAAGGCTGAAACTCCTCCACTGAGCCAAACCCTCCTTCTTGGTCAACCTGCTCCTCAGAAAAAGTCCCCTTCCAGGGGCAGGATGACTCTTTGCAATTGAATAAACTGATTAGGAATCTGCCCTTTCCCCTTTCTCCCTTTCTCACTTCCCTCTCTCCCAGTGCAGCAGGAAGCCTGTGTGAAAGCTCCCCTTTGAAATTCAAATGGGACCCTGGTGAAGCAACTCAACACTGAAAATAATCACTCTCAGTCTCTGAGGAAGAGCACCCACACCTGGCCAGCAATCCTAAATATGCTCTTGGAAGCCTAACCAAGCACGTCCTACTGTTGCCGTCCCTCAGTTGTACTGCACAGTACTAGTTAATTGCCTGGGGTTAGGTAAATTGGGCTGCCTTGGCAGATTCACCTCTCCCCTCTTCCTGGTTTCTCCTCAAGCCAGCTGGTATGCTCCTCAAAACTCAAAAAGGGAGCCAGACAATTGAATCCACACTCATAGGACTCCTCTCCACCCTTCACCACAATCCTCCCGTTCTCGGACTTTTCTCCTCTGGCTGTGCTGGGGAAAGCTGCCACTTCTTGTCCTGGGGGAGGGACGGAAACCCATGGTTTTACCTTGAGCTCTCTCTCTTTTTGGTGGGCTCTCTCAGGATCAATGTCCAGCAGCCTCCTGCTTTGTGGGTTCCCATAACAGCTTACTCAGGCAGGATTTGTCCCCACTCAGGCAGGATTTGTCCCCACTCAGCCATTTTTTTTGAGGAGAGATTATGAAGGTACACTTACTCCGATGCCATCTCGCCCTACCTCTCCCTTCTTTGTCCCTTCTTTCCTCCTTGTTGCTTTCTTCTACCAACCCCATGAAGGCTACTCCTCATTTATTGAAGATTTTAGCCTGTGGCTTACTCTCTTCCAGACCACCATTGCTACTGTCATCATTTTGGGCAAATTCTGTGACTAATTATTAGGTGATTCACCCAATACTCTGGCCTTTTTTATTTCCTCAGCTGCCTCATCTCCACATCCATGTTCATGCCCTTGACTTTGACATCATCAATGGCTGCATCACCCTCAAAACCTTGACTTCAAGCACACCACTCATATTTCCAGATCACGTATTTTTCTTACTTTCCTTCTCACTTTCTCATCATCTATCACCTCCTCCCCTTCATTTCTTCTCTCCTGACCCAAATTGCACGGCCCATTACTATAATCATTTCCTTGAAATCAGTTTTAACCCCTTAGCTCCTTTTTCTTTCTTTCTGTTGTACTTTTCTGGCAAACTCACAAGCTTATTTAAATTTAGCTAATAGGAAAGCTCAATGGATAGGGCGTCCGTCTACCACATGGGAGGTCCGCAGTTCAAACCCAGGGCCTCCTTGACCCATGTGGAGCTGGCCCATGCACAGTGCTGATGCACGCAAGGAGTGCCCTGCCACGCAGGGGTGTCCCCCATGTAGGGGAGCCCCACACACAAGGAGTGCGCCCTGTAAGGAGAGCCGCCCAGTGTGAAAGAAAACTCAGCCTGCCCAGGAATGGTGCCGCACACACTGAGAGCTGACACAACAAGATGACGCAACAAAAAGAAATACAGATTCCCATGCCACTGACAACAACAGAAGCAGACAAGAACACACAGGAAATGGACACAGAGAACAGACAACTGGGGTGGGGGAGGGGGAAGGGTAGAGAAATAAATAAAAAAATAAATCTTAAAAAAAAAATTTAGCTAATAGTCTTTTCTAATCCTGTAGCGAGGGTACTGGTTGTTACCTGAGGAAAAATGATGCAACGATGCTGTCTGATCTCACTCTTAATTCATGAACACAAATCTCAAATTGTCATCTGATTCCACCCATTATTTATTTAGCACTTACTCAGAGCATTTAGGATGGGTCAGGAATTATTCTGAGGGCTTTGCAAATTTTAAATCACTTAAGCTACACAACAATCAACCTATGAGATAGGTCCTACCACAATTTTACTTTTAACAATGAAGCAATATATGCACAGAGTTGAAGCGACTTGTCCATGGTCACTCAGCCAGTAAGTGGCAGAGCTGAGAATTAACTCAGGAATCTGGCTTCAGAAGACAAACTTCCAATAACTATGCTATGCTATCCTTACCCTTTGTATCTTTCCTTCTCAAACTTCCTAACTCAACCTTGCCTCTGGGTCTTTGTCTATTACCTCACCACCATCATACTTTCTGCCGATGCCATCCCCCGTGATTCGCTGAGAAAACAGAAGCAGCCATACAGGAGCTCCCACATACACCTACTTTGCAAATCATCATCCAGTCAGTCTAAGCCTACAGACTCCACTTTCCTTCTTGCTCCTCTCAAAAGTTGCTACTCTCCCACTTGTGCATGCACGCACAAAACTCATAGATTCAGTTGCTGATTGTTTGGGAATTTATTTTATTTAATCTTCTCTCAGCACTCTGAACCGACCCCCCCCCCCCCATTACACCTGTAAGTTCCTTAGTGACAAGGTTGACGATTTATTTATCTTCTATCTCTAGCGACAAGCCTGGTGCCTGTCACATGGTAGTCCTGCAAAAAAAAATCTGTTGAATTCATTTAGTAAAAATACACAAAAATGAAAACGTACAAATCTTAAAAGTTCCAAGTTCACCCTTACTAAATATTTCCACGGAGATGCCAGTAAATGGACTGATTTGAATTCTGCCTCTTTTTCCTGTAGGCACAGCTCATCTCAGTTTGCTGTAACCTTTCCCATTTGCGGGGGACTTCCCCCTTTTTAGCACCGAAAGCACCACCTCCTTGGAAACCCCTCGGTCCCGGGCAAATTTAGGTGGTTTATTTTCCCTACACTACCTGGTACTTTCTGACCTCTGATATTAGTGCTGCTATTGAGCAAAACTCTCAAAGAATAGCAGCAAAAAAAGGAGGAAGATTCTAGGGTCGGGACCACAGTCAAGGTAGATAATTGGCTCTAAAATCTTAAGAGTAAGTTGTATTTGGAGGGCTCCTCATTCTTACATCCATCTTAATAAACTGGAATTCCCCCCCCCCCTTTTTTTTTCCCAAAAATGTCCACTCCAAAACTCTTACTGTGATAGATAAATTGGCATGCTCAACAATTTCACAAGTGAGAATGATGATATAAACTGTTTCAAAGTTCTGATATCATAGTATTTTCCTCGTACGTATATGCAATATTGCTTCCAGATGCCATAAATAAACTTTGTAGCTCACTGATTCAGAATACTTAAAAGGAGGCCACTTGAATAAGTGAAAAGTTTGAATAATAAAATATTTTTAAGTTCTTTAAAAAATACATTTCTGAACATAATAAACATGAATTGATAACTGCAAATAAAACAAGTCCTACTATGCATTAAATTATCTTAAAATCTGATCTATCTTAGCTTAATGAAAAAATGTTATAGCATCATAATATAATTGTTTGAATGTTTATTGCTCAATAAGCATCTATTTCTAAAAAGGATTAAGACAATACCATGTGCTGACAAAAATGCAGAGCAACTTAGACATTTTTGGTGGGAGTGCAAAATGATACAATCACTCTAGAGAACAGTTTGGCAGTTTCTGATGAAGTTAAACAGACTCGTTGTAAGATCTAACAATTGCACTCATGGGCATTTATGTCCACTCGATAACCTGTACATGAATGTGCATAGCTGTTTCATTTGTAATAGCCAAAAACTGAAAAGAATCCAAATGTCCTTCAGTGGATAAATAGGTAAACAAACCGCATTATACCCATAACATGGAATACTACTCAGCAATAAAAAGAAATGGACTATTGATATAGGCAACAACTGGGATAGATTCAAATAGCAATTGTGCTGAGTGAAAAAAATCTCAAAATGTTTCATATTGTATAATTCTATGTATGTAATATACTCAAGATATATCACCTTGAAAACAGATCAGTGGTTGCCAGGGATTAGACTTGGGGGAAAGGTGTGACTATTAAAGATAACTTGAGGAAGTCTCTTTGTGATGATGGAACATTCCGTATTCTTATCGTAGTGATGTTACTCAAAACTATATACATGGGATAAAATTTCTTAGAACTATAGACCTGAAAAAGTGCTTGTAAAAGCTGGCGAATCCTGTATAAGATCTATATTGAGTTATTAGTAGTGTATCAAAGTCAATTTCTGAGTTTTGACAATGTTCTCTATTATGTAAAATGTGTCAGTGGTGGAGCTGAGTGAAGGGTACACAGAAAATATTATTTTGACAACATTTTATGAGTTAAACCATTTCAAAATAAAAAATATTTTAAAAATAAAAGGTACAACATCTATACATTTATTTAGATTTCCTTCAACGTTTTTCAATAAGGTTTTTTAACCATCTACAGCCAAAAAAAAAAAAAAAAGTAATAGATTCTAACTAAACTCCTTTTGCTCCTAGATTGCAAATTTTCTTTGGAACAGACACCCTGGAGGAAAGAATTATTTATAATACTGGTACCATTTAATTCATTCATTTATTCAACTAAAAGTGAGCATCCACTAAGTGCTGGGCAAGATGCTAGACACAGGGAGAGGCACAAGTAGGTGGTGCCCAGACCTGGTCTTGGGGAAATCCCATGCTACTGTGGGACAAGCATTTAAACTAATAGGGCCAAGGCAGTATTCTAAAGGTGATTTCTTAAAATTCTCATTGTGATGATCTATTTATGGGAGATGTGGAAAGGAACGCAAATGCTAGTTTAAAACCCTATAAATACTTACATTTTTAAAGTCAGAGACATTAACCTTGTATTAGTCTTCAAGGGCTGAAGAGAAGATTATTTTGGCTTCTAATTTTATCAGACTTTGGCTCCTAATACTATTAAATTGCTCCCTAAGCAGGAAAAATGACTTGAGTCAATAATAATTAGGCTATCCTTCAGAAGTAAATAAGCCAGTAGGAAGCCAGCTCCAGTTGTGATGCACCCTTAGTGGAGTTGGAATAGGCAGGGACTGATACCTCTTTCTGATGACAGGGGGAGAGGGGTGAATGATGGAAGGACTGAGCTCTGATCCCAAGAAGGTGTAGCTGGGGTTGGTATGGTCTTTTTCCTGACATGCAAATCAACCACTTCAATTTTCTCCAATAGAAGCCTTAGCAGGGACCCAGGAAAAACAAGTCATTCAAAAAGGAGAGCCTGGAAAACCGGCAGAGCTTGCCAGTGGCAGGTGACCGGAAGTTGCAATGACTTGCTCTCTTTTCCTTTTTTAAAAAGTGCTTGGAAAGAAACAAAGAAAAAAAAGTGGTTGGAGATTGAATAGAACCGGGAGACGTACACAGTTTCAAAGCAACTGCCACAAGACATGTATAAATTAGGAACAGTAACTTTGTAATAGAGACTCCTGGCAGTCACTCCTTTAACCAGTGATCCCAATTAATGTTGCGAGTAGCAGGAGAAACTGGCATTATATGACTACTGCTGTGCATGCATTGCGAGAGACACAGCCTAACTTCTGTGGTATTCCTGACCAAAATGAAGGGATTGAATCTAATCACGTGGAAACATCAGAAAAAAACATTGCAGCACATTCTACAAAATGAGTATCCTGTGCTCATCAAAAATGTCAAGGTCAAGACACAGAAAGGCTGATGAATTGTTCAAGATTAAAGAAGCCTAAAGATATGTGATGACAAATGGCAATGCATGATGTACATTGGATGCTGGACTAGCGGCAGGGGAAGCAGACAGCTATTAATGATAGTTATTGGAACAATGGATAAAATTTGAAAATGGTTTATGGAGTAGACAACAGTATTGTATCCATGCTAAACTTCCCGATTTTGATTTTTGCATTCTAAGTTTATAAGAGGATACCCTTGTTCTGAGGAAATACATACTGAGGTATTTAGAGACAAAGGGATACTGTGGTTCCAACTCTCAAATAATAATGAGAAAAACTTACATACATAATAATGCAAATGGGACAAAAAAGTTAACTGGCGAATCTGGTAGAAAGGGAACATTGGAGCTTTTTGCTCTATTTTTGCAAATTTGCTCTAGGTTTAAAATAAAATGAAAATGAAAATTGTACATTTGTGTTTGGAGTTGAGTGCTCGATTTGATCTGTTCCCTTGTGTGTGTTAGGTTGAATTAGGGTGGCCATTTACCTCAGCTCCTAATATCTCTGGCTCATTTGGGGCCCAATCAACGAGACAATAGATGTGATAATAAAGGTGTGCGCTGAGACTAGGAGAGCACAGAGGAGCGGCTCCTAACTCAGGCTGTGGGCAATAAATGGCTTCTCAGAACTGGTAATCCTTGAATGGAGTCTTTTTTTTTTTAAGATTTATTTTTATTTATTACCCCCCTGCCACCCCCTCTCCCACTCCCCCACCCCTTTGTCTGCTCGCTGTGTCCATTCGCTGTGCGTTCTTCTGTGTATGCTTGTATTCTCATTAGGCAGCTCTGGGAACCAATCTTGGGAACTTCCGGACTGGGAGAGAGGTGATTACTCTCTTGTGCCACCTCAGTGCCCCTGTTCTGCTACGTCTTCTTATTTTCTCTCCTCCGTGTCTCTTGTTACGTCATCTTGCTGCGCCAGCTCTCAGCTTTGGCGGGAACTCCTGCGCAGGGTGGCTTTTCCTGCATGGGCTGACACTCCATGTGGGCCAGCTCACCATGTGGGCCAGATTTCCCTCACCAAGAGACCCTGGGCATTGAGCCCTGGACCTCCTACATGGTAGACGGAAGCCCAATTGGCTGAACCACATCCGTTTCCTGAATGGAGTCTTAAAGGATGAAGAAGAGTTAGCCAGGGGACAGAGGGCCTTCTGGAGGGCAGCAGTATTTGCAAAGGCAGTGAGACCTTGGTTTTCTTTTCTTTTCTTTCATATAAAGAATTTATTGACGTAAATCACTCATACATAAACATGCATAAACAATAAGTGTATAGTAAAAGTTGTGAAATTACAAAACAAACAGGGCTATCATACCTCACCCTACCACCAATACCTTGCACTGTTGTGAAGCATTTTTAACAAATGATGAAAGAGCATCCTCAAAATATTACTAATATCCAAAGTATCTTACATTTGGTGTATTTTTCCCCCAACCCATGCTATTATTATTATTTTTAGATCATTCATACATGAACATACTTACAAGGCAAACATGCATAACATCAAAAAGGGATCCCACACATCAACCCACTACCAACACCTTGCACTGTTGTGAGGCATTTGTTACAAATTATGAAAGAGTATTGCCAAAATCTTACTACTAACTATAACCCATATCTTACATTTAAAGTATTTTCCCCCCAACCCACCCTATTATTATTTTTAAGTATATTTTTATTATAGAAGTTGTGAACTTACAAAACAATCATGCTCATTGCAGAATTCCCATACAGCACCCCTCCATCAACACACCACACTGTAATGGAACATTTGTTACAGATTTTGAGATAATATCATCATACCATTACCACTAACTATGGTCCATAGCATACATTTGGCACACTTTTTCAATACTCCCCCATTATCAACACAGTACATCTTTGGCATAGAAGCAGAAATATTATAGTATTGCTGTTAATCACAGTTCACAGGTCACTCCAGTTCCATTTTCCCATGTTTTTCCACATTCCCAACACCCTGCAATAGTGATATACATTTGCTCTAGCTTACAAAGGACATTCTTGCATCTGTACCATCAACCACAATTCTCATCCACCTCTGGGTTTACTGTGTTATTCAGTCCCTAAATTATTCTCTAGCTTTCTTTCAATTGACATGTACATTCCTAACTACCCTTTCCAGCCACATTCCCATTTATAAATCAGTTGTTACTTACTATAGTGTGTTATCATCAACTCTCTACATTTCCACACTTCTACAGTAAGGTTAATTAAAATGTCTACATACATTAAACATCAGTAGTCCATCTAAGTCCTTCTTTTATCTCCTTTAAGAATCCACCATGTACCACCAGATCTTGAAGATGTTTTCCTACAATTTCTTCTAGAAGCTTTATGGTTCTTGCTTTTATATTTAGATCTTTGATCTATTTTGAGTTAATTTTTGTATAATGTGGGAAATAAGGGTTCTCATTCCTTCTTTTGGCTATGGATATACAGTTCTCTCAGCACCATTCGTTGAATGGACTATTCTGCCTGAGCTGGGAGGATTTAATAGGCTTGTCAAAAATCACTTGATCATAGATGTGAGGGTCTGTTTCTAAACCATCATTTCAGGTCCATTGGTCTATGTGTCTGTCATTATGCCAGTACCATGATGTTTTTACCACTGTAGCTAGGTTATATGATTTAAAGTCTGGAAGTGAGAGTCCTCCAACTTTGCTTTTCCTTTTTAAGATGTTTTTGGTTATTCAAGACCTGTTACCCTTCCAAATAAATTTGATAATTGTGTTTTCCATTTCTTTTATAAAATGCTGGTGGAATTTTTATCAGAATTGAATTGAGTCTGTATATCAAATTGGGTAGAATTAACATCTTAATGATATTTAGTCTTCTAACTCATGAGCATGGAATGTTCTTCCAACTATTTGGCTCATATTTTATTTATTTTAACAATGCATTGTGGTTTTCTGAATACAAGTGCTTTACATCCTTAGTTAAGTTTATTCCTAAATATTTGATTCTTTTAGTTGTTATTGCAATTGGAATTTTTTTCCTGAATTCATCCTCTGATTGTGTATTAATAGTGTCTGTTAAAGTCTGTTTTATCTACTTTAAGTATAGCTACTCTGGCTTTTTTGTTTTGGTTAATGTGTGTATGGAATATTTTTTTCCAGCCTTTCACTTTCAATCTATTGTTATCCTTGGGTCTAAGGTGAGTCTCTTGCAGACAGCATATAGGTGGCTCATATTTTCTTACCCATTCTACCAGTCTGTGTCTTTTGATTGGGGAGTTTAATCCGTTAGTATTCAATTCATTACTGTAGAGGAAGTTCTTATGTCATCCATTTTGAACTTTGGGTTTTATCTCTCATATTTTATTTTCACCATTCTTTTGAGACTTTTAGTTACTTATGTTGATATAAATTCCATTTCTAGACTCTCTTCCAAGCCTCTTTCTCCTGTCTTTTTTTTTTTCAGACTATAACACACCCTTTAGTATTTCCCACAAGGCCAGTCTCTCTGTTATAAACTCTTTCAGTTTCAGTTTATCTGTGAATATTTTAAGCTCACCCTCATTTTTGAAAGACAATCTTGCCAGATATAAGATTCTTGGCTAGAAGTTTTACTCTTATAGTATCTTAAATATATCATACCTCTGTCTTCTTGCCTCAATGGTTATTGGTGAGAAATCAGTACTTAATCTTAATGGGTATTCCTTACATGTTATGCATTGCTTTTTTCTTGCTGCTCTCAGAATTCTGTTTTTATTTTATTATTACTTTTAAAGATGCTTAGATTACATAAATGTTACATAAAAAATATTGGGGATTCCCATATGCCCCGTTCCCTATCCCTCCCATAATTTCCCACATGTAGCAGTTTGATATAATTGATGAATTTCAAAAAGAAATATTGGATTATGCTTGTAATCTGATCTGTACCTGGGCATGATTGAGTTGTGATTAGGGCGTTGCATCCCCACCCCTTGGTGGGTAGGGGACTCACAGATAAAAGGCATGGCGAAGAACAGAGTTGGGGATTTCTGATGTTAGAATTTGATGCTGAAGACCTGGGAAGTCAGCACCCAGAGGAAAGAGAAGCCAGCACCAGGAAGGAAGGAACCTTGAGCCCAGAGAAAAGTAAACCCCAAGAATGTAGGAACCCAGGAAGCCTAAACCCTCACAGATATTGTCAGCCATCTTGCTCCAAATAGACTTTGGCAAGGGAAGTAAATTATGCTTTATTGCCTGGTATCTATAAGCTCCTACCCCAAATACATACCCTTTATAAAAACCAACCTATTTCTGGTATTTTGCATCAGCACCCCTTTTGGTTGACTAATACACCACATTAACACCCCTCATTAGTGTTTTATATTTGTTACAATTGATAAACACATTGAAGCATTATCACTAAGTGTGAATTAAAGTTTACCTTACAGTTAACACTCTCTCTCACTCAATTCTGTAGGTTGTAGCAAGATATATAATGGCCTGTACTTGGCATTTGACATTCTGATTAGTATGTGTCTCAGAGTCAGTCTATTTGGATCTGAATAGATGGGAGTATGTTGTGCTTCTTGGACACAGATATCTATGTCCTTCAATACAATTTGGAAATTTTCCACCACTATTTCTTCAATTATTCCTTCTGCCCCATTTCCCTTCTCTTCTCCTTCTGGCACACCCATGACACAATGTTTGCATGCCTTTTGTTGTCATTCTGTTCCCTGAGACCTTGTTCAATTTTTCATTCTGTTCTTCATCTGTTTTTTGTATTTTTGTTTTTGGAAGCCAAGTCTTCCAGCTCATCAATTCTTTCTTTTGCCTCATCAAATCTGCTGTTATATGATTCCAGTGTATTTTTTATTTCATTTGTTGCACCTTTCATTCCCATAAGATCTGCTATTTTTCTATGTATGCTTTCAAATTCTTCTTTCTGCTCATCCAATGTCTTCTTAATATCCTTAATCTCTTTAGCTGTCTCATTGAATTGATTAAGGAGATTTGTTTGAACATCTATGATTAGTTGTCTCAACTCCTTTATGTCATCTTGAGACTTATCTTATTCCTTTAACTGAGCCGTATCTTTCTATTTCTTGGTATGATGGTAGTTTTTGTTGGTGTCTTGGCATCTGACTTACAAGATGTATTTATTCTGGGTGCCATTTCTCTCTTTAGTTTAGGGCTTTCTTGCCCTTTCTCCCTTGCTGGTTTTGCAGTAGGAGCAGAGGTTGTATTTGGTGCTGTAAGCTGCGGAGACTCAAGCTGCCCTCATTGCCCTAAGGACTGATAAAGCTTCTCCCAACTTTCTCCTTTGCCAGGGGTAGGGAAAGAGCCACAGCCATGTGTAATAATTCAAGTCACGCAGGTCTAGACTGCAGTTGCTGAGAGACTGATGAAGGCACAACCTTCCTCCCCTGCCTGGGGTGGGGATGGAGCTGCAGGTATGGGCAGCAATCTATGCAGTGCAAGTCCAAGATGACTGCAGTTGCCCCAGAAGACTTCTGACTAGTCAGTTTGTGCCAGGCAAATGTACCTGCAGTTACCTGGAGAGGCTGGTGCAGGGTCCACCAGCCTCCTCCCTGCTAGAGGTGGGGCTGAAGCCTAGGCTAGGGCTGCAGGCTGATCTGGGTGGAAAGAAGCTGATCCCTATCATCACAATGGTTTTCAGTCAGCCTACCTTCCCCTCATGCTTGGGTTGAGTCAAAATGGTGGCTAGTGACCTCTTTCTGATCGGACAGGTTCAAACTTTAGCTGTTCTTAGGGTTATACAGCCAAATTTACTAAGCAGTAGCTGAAATCGGTGGCCAACCATCTCCTCCTCCCCTGTATTTCGGAAATGGAGCTTCCAATTCCAGCCACAGAATAGCTCCTGGGGTGGCTCATGCCACCAGAGTAGGATAATCACCAACCTCCATGGCTTAGCAGGTAATTTCCTGGAGAGTCTGGTGCAGGTCCCCAATGCTTCCTCCCTGCTGGAGGTGGCACTGGGGTCTAAACTAGAGCTGCCATTGGATCTAGAGGGAAAGAATCTGGTCCCCACCAGCACTGTGATTTTCAGTCAGCCTTACTTTCCCTCGTGCCAGGTGCAGAGTTAAGATGGCAGCTCCTGGCCTCTTTCTGACTTGGACAGGCTCAAACTTTAGTTGTTCTCAGGATTATACTTTAGCCCACTGAATTTACTCATCAGTAGCTGAAGTTGGTGCCCAACTGTCTCTTCCTTCTCCGTGTTTGGGAAGTGGAGCTTCCAATTCCAGCCACAGAACAGGTCCCCTAGCAGCTTGTGCCTCCAGTGGAGGATGGGCGCCGGCCTCCGGGGCATGGAGCGCTCTACTCACAAGTCTTCTCTGTAGATGGGCAACCTCCTCCTTCTACTACTTCCAAGATATTGCAGGATGCTCTTCTGGGCTCCTGGAGCCCCCAAACAGGTGCTTTAGATAGCTCTGGGTGATTACCTTTTAGCAAGTGCTGACTCTAAAAGCTCTTTACTCTACCACCATCTTACTTTTTGAAAAATTATTTTTTATATTTCTTTTTGCCCCTGAGATCTATTCTTTCCTCTTCCCTGCCCTGCTCTGTGTCCATAAGGCTGACTTCTACGGGCTGTATCATTCAGGCTTCCCGGCCCTCTGCCTTCTAAATGTTTGGTCATCGGAAGACAACAGTAGGAGACACAAGGGTAGGCAGAGAGAAAGGCTGGGCTCTTTATTCTCACTGTGGTTTTGTGTAAAGCCAACGCTCGTGTTCCTTGCCTCTCTTCAGAGGCCAGCACTCCCAGTCTTCAGTGTCACAATTCCCTCCTTTGGCCCATCAGGCCTGGGGTAGTAATGGCTTCCTGCCACTGTTAGTCTCTGGGTGCTTCACTGGTCTTTGTTAGTTTCTGGATCTTTGCCCTCTTTTCAGAAAATAGTCCCTTCCTTAACTTATTTTCTGTTAAACCCTTTTAAGTGTCCATGAGTTTCCTTCTAGGACCTTTGCTAAAACACAAGGTAAGGCTGAAGCAGAGAGTATATGGAGAAATGTGGTAGAAGAGGTTGGGATGGGGGCAGGGACCAGACCAAAAAAGGCCAACTTAGGCTTGCACCTAGTTATTGCAACCATCATGACATCATAAAAAAGACAGTGTTGTGTAGAGGGGAGTCCTTTGTAGTTAAATAGACCTAAATTGTATGACCTTGGTAAGTGACTTAATCTTCCTGAGCTGTTTCCTCATTTATGAAAAGAGATTAACCTCCCAGGGTTAATGTGAAGAATAGATGGGGCTAGAGCAAGCTCATCTCCTTTCATAACTATATCCAGCCAGTATTTTAAAGCCCAATTCCAGTACCACCCCCTTCCTAAGGCTTCTCTGATTCTATCAGTCCCTAGGGACCTCACCCTTCTCTGGTGTCTGCTGAGCACATCTCTGGGTTATACAGTCATAACCCAGAGTTTATATTTTATAATTTTCGTTGTTTCATGTATGTACATAGATATGTGTTTGCTGTTATTCTCCATTAGATTTTGAACTGTTACAAATAAGGGCCACAACCTACACATCTTTGAATCTCTTGATGCTGGCACTTATGGGAACTTAATAGAACTTGTTGGTTGATAAATGAGAAGGGATGATTTTGAGTGCCATAGCATTTAAAGGTACATTTCTAATCTCTTCCATTGTTTCTGAACTCTCGAACCCTACCATAATATTAATCTAAAATTAAAGCAAATGATATTCTTTTCTCCCTCCTTCCCTTCTTTTCTTTCTTCCTTCTTCCCTCCCTCCCTTCCTTTGTCCCAGTTTATCTTTTAGCACCTACTATATATAAATATTCAAAGATATTTTAGATATTTCATTATAATAATTTAGGAGGGGAGAATTTGGAATGGTTATCAAGTTCCAAAATTAGGCTGTTGATACTCCAATAAAAGTGCTGGGTGAAATGGTGACATGGAGGTTGGTACTTCAGAGTTCAGCGTAATTGGACTCAAAACTGTGCTCTGTAAATTTGCTATTTCTTTGCTAAAGTTGTTTCAATTGCTGTTTTTTTCTCTCCATCTTCCATAGTACTAGGTCTTTCCATTTAACAAATTTTCCCTTAAAGAGAAATGAGAAGCTTAAAATAAGTAGAACTAGGACTAATATTACCATTACTTTCTCACATTGTCTCATTAATGCTCAGGGCACCCGAGAGGTCACTAAATATGATGATTATCACTTTCAACCAAATTAAAATACCAAGGAACAGGGAGGTTAACTGAGTTCTCCACTCCCTCCACGTGAACTTATTGTTGAAGCTTGTAAATGAAACTCATTCTAAGACTCAGCCTGTTTTTTCATGCTTTCGTACTCCCCTCTAATTGCCTTCTCCAATGAAGAAAGAAAAAGAAGGAAGAGAAGAAGAGATCCTAAACCAGAGAAAACCAGGTTGGTTTTTCTAAGTGTAGGGATGTCCACCCTTTCCTCATGCTCAGGAAACACCCAAGGGAGCCCTGACATGGGCACGATCAGAAGTGGAACTGCGTCAATACCAGGCCAGGTAGCTCCTGCAGCCTTCGCTTTCACGTGCTCCTTCCCAGCCACCTTCAGAAAGTGGTATTTCTGGGAAGCGGATTTGCTCAATGGATAGAGCATCCGCCTACCACATGGGAGGTTCAGGGTTCAAACCCAGGCCTCCTGACCCGTGTGGAGCTGGCCCATGCGCAGTGCTGATGCGCGCAAGGAGTGCCCTGCCACGCAGGGGTGTCCCCTGCATAGGGGAGTCCCATGCGCAAGGAGTGCACCCCAGAAGGAGAGCCGCCCAGCACGAAAAAAGTGCAGCATACCCAGGAGTGGCGCCACACACACGGAGAGCTGACGCAGCAAGATGATGCAACAAAAAGAGACACAGATTCCCGGTGCTGCTGACAAGAATACAGGTGGACACAGAGAACAGACAATGGGGGAGGGGGGGATAAATAAAAAATAAATCTTTTAAAAAAAAGAAAGTGGTGTCCTAGAGCCCCAGCCCCAGGGATGAGGTTGGATGAAACCTCTGGGCTTTCCTCACCTCTATTCTGAGAATGGGACAGCTTTCCACAGTCAACAGCAGGAAGGAATGACTCCTAGCCTGCCTCAGCACATGTGCTCCCTTTATGTATCAGTGACAAAGCCCATGGGTCAGGGATTATTGGCCCAATGCCTATAGGACCCTGGTAGGGTCACACATGAGGAAGGGAAGGAAGGGAAGCAGGCTGGACAATGTCTATGAATGGCCAGGCAGGTGGCCAGCTGCAGAGTGCAGTTGCCCTCAGCACTAGGCTACCATAGGGGGTGGCAGGGGGGATGTGGGACCAGTGGAAACAAAGAGGCCAACATTTTATAAGAAGCTGGAAATCTAGATATTGGTGGGAATAGGATTTATAACATCACTTAAGTTTTGTTTAAAATATTGTGCCAGAGAGTGGATGTGGCTCAAACAGTTGAGTGCCTGCTTCCCAGATGGAAGGTCCTAGGTTTGGTTCCCAGGGCCTCTTAAAACAGAAGAGGCAAAACAAATGAAAAAACCAACCAGGGAGCTGATGTGGCTCAGTGATTGATTGCTGGCTTCCCACAGACAAGGTTCCAGGTTCAATCCCAGTCCCTCAAAAAAAAAAAAAAATATATATATATATATACACACACACACACACACACATAGTGCAAAGCAAGCATTCCATGAATAATTGATTCATGGTCCTTTTATGAGCAGAGGAGCTGGTTGACCAGTGAGCAATGGCACTCACACATTGCCCTCCTGAGGCAGAGGAAGAGCCTCCTGTCTTAGTTTGGGGCCCCTAAAGCAGATCCCGAGATAAGGACTTGGGTACAGGTGATCAGTTTGGAAGAGGATCCCAGGAAACACATATGAACAAGAGAAGAGAGAAAAATCAATATAAAGAGCATTTTACGTTGGGCACTGGGCTCAGTCCTACTGAGAGCCTCTGAGAAGCCATGAGGCAAGCCCTTCAGGATAGGAGAACTGGGAGGGTTGGGGCAGGTATCCATGCACTCCTGTCTCTCATTGGTTGAGAGTTGCTCCCAGGACCGTAAATCCCATATGCACACTTCCAGCTCCTGGTTTCAAGGTAGCAAGTTCCACAGAGCCAGAGAAAGCCCTTAGGTAGAGAGATGCATGGCAGGGGGCAGCTGACAGTGTGCAGTGAACTGTCTCCTGCAGCTGCAGATGATGTCAGGTGGGCCACCGGCTTAAGGGCGAGCCCTCAGCAGCATGTGCTGCACCTCCCTTGTCAGAAAGGTACTTTCTCACTCGCAATTGCATGAGGTTTATCAGCAGACATGAAGTGTACATGATCCAGGTGGACAGGAAATAGCACGGGAGAACACAAGGCTATCAGACCTACTGCTTTCCTACAAGTAGGTACAGCTCGGAGACAGGGACAAAGTCTGAATATCCTGTTGTTGGTTAGAACTAAAAAGAAGAAAACAAGGGTGCTAACGAAGCAGTCTTTTCTTAGACTCTTAAAACTAGCAATTCCTACAACAGTGAAAGGGTGAAATTTGAATGTTGCCCAGGCATGCCAGAAGAATCTTGAAGTAGCTGGGGTGTGGGGATGTTATTTTGCAGAGTTAGGGAAAAGCTGACTTCACAGAGATGACATAGAGACAAAGGGACCCTGAGGTCATCCGCTCAGTTCAACAAACACTTATGACCACCACCATTAACCCATTCCTCTCCCCGGCAGGGAATTTGGAATCCCTATTTTCCACCGTGACAGAGGACAGTCGTGCATCCTGTACTCAGGACCACGTATGCCAGCTTGGAAGGACAAAACACAGTCTCCTAGCAGATGAGGGGACTGGCCGGGACAGCCCTTCCTCAACTGCCATGAGGACATGTAAATATTCTCTGGAGACAGTTTGACCCTGGAGGGCACATTTCATGACATCCAGCTCAGGCTCTCGTGGTGTATCTGTCCATATGGAGGGAGCAGGGTTACAGCACACAAACACAAGAGAGGGCTGCTGCTGGTGGAATAGCTCCTGCACTTGTTGCAGATGGAGACTGGCTGGCTCTTGGAAACTGACACCCACTTGTGAAGCTGAGCTAGCGCTGTCTCTTTTTTTCTGTAAGTAAATGCCGTTCCAGCAGAGCTCGTGTGAGTCGTGCTTTCACTGGTGACCCTGAGCCTGTATTGAGTGGGTTGGCATCCCTTTAAGTGTCTCTCCTTCTGGCTGATAGCCACAATATCCTGGTGTGAGCAGTTTAAGTGACACTTTGAGAAACTCCTCCCTATAGTCTCCGACCACATCCCCTTCTAGTCCTGAGTGATGGGACACACTTGATTTTTGGTTGTCACTGAAGCCTGAGTTCCTCTGGACTTGGAAAATATATATGAAAGAGCATTGGTCACAGGAGAGGAAACTGTACACGTGTACTATAAAGTTTTCAAAATAAGGACAGCTGTTTAAGCATCTTGAGTTTTGTGAGGCAAATTCCACGGGTGTGTGTGTGTGTTTGTGTGTGTGCTGCATGTATGTGATGTGGTAAGGTAAGTGGGAAATTAGTGATACTAGAAACAATTTTATGAGAAGCCATCATCAAAAAAATCAACCATTTACTCTTTGTAAATACTGACATACCTGTGCCTGGGATTTTTCTTTTTTTTAAGAGGAGGGCTGTCGTTGGTTTCCATTTGTCCATTAGCTTATACTAAATACATTCAATGTTGGTAACTAACAGTAGCTTGTAGCTGGTGTTTTTCCCCCTACTTTCCTACACTCTGGAAACTCTGCTGGGGCATTCAAGGATATTTCCCCTCCCACTTTTGTGGCAATTCCATTCCATCTAAGGTTGCTACAGTTGATTTCTCCCTCTGGATTGCCTTTAGCACGTAGCTACTGAGACTATTTAAGGGTGAGAAAACAATATTCCATGCCGAAAGAGGAGTCTTAGTTTGCCACAGGGCTGCTGATGCAAAGTACCAGAAATGTATTGGCTTTGATAATGGGAAATTTATTAGGGTAAAAGCTGACACTTCCAAGGCTGTGGAATGTCCAAATCAAGACACCATCAGAAGTGCTTCCTCACCAAAGTCAGCTGCTGGTGACAGTGGAGGCCCGTCACGTGGGGAAGCAAGATGGCGGCCATCCCTGCCAAGACCCCTGCCTTCCCCACAAGGCTCCCCGTCTCCTGGAGCTCAGCTGTGGGAGATCGGGCACATGGCAGGGCTTGTCTCCTTCGCCTTGAGCTGTTCTGTGGTCCAGGGCCTTGGGGGCCTCTTTCCCTGCCTCTTTGCTGATTCCAGACTCTAGGACCTGTCTCAGCCTCTCCGCCTTCTGTTTCCCTGCAGCCCTCTGTCACATGATGGGATCAAATCCTGCCTTTCTCCTTTTCTCTGTCTGTGTCTCCATTTAAATAAAGCTCCAGTAAGAGGGCAACGAAGCAATCTGAGTCACTGACACAGTCCAATCAAAAGAGCCCCGCACTTACAGGAATGGGTCAGTTCAAGAATATAATCTTCTCCTTTGGAGATTCGTAAAGGATCGTCGAACTGTCACAAGAAGTAGCTCATATTCAGTAATGTGGTGTTTGGGTGGGCTTTACTTTACATGGCAGGCACCTAGGCGATATGTGACTAGAGGCTGCAGGGTCCTAGCATCTAGACAAGCCTCTGTCCACAGAGGGAGGGGACAGTGTTCCTTGCTAGTCACCTGCTAGAAAAAGGCCTGCTGGTCTTTTGCTTCTCCCTTGTATTTCAGGAGCAAACATTTGTGGGGACTGTCTGTGGAATATCTCAAAAGGTGTTGTATTTCCCTCAAAGAACCTTGCCTGAAGGGTACTGAGAGCTCATATCTGTGCCTTAAAAAATTCCCATCTTGCCTGTAGTGTCCTTGAGCTGGTGCTCCCATCGAATAACTTTCTGTAGCAGAAGAACTGTTTCAAATGCCCCAAAAGATATTTTCCTCTTGGCCTCTTAAGATCTTAAATGTAATCATTGTTCAGATGTCTGCTCAACTCTTACAGGGGCCGTGATGAAGTCTCCTTAAGTGGGAGGAGTTAATGAAATCCTACTGCTCCTTAGTGAAGACTTCAATTAGTATCCTTCTTCATCCTGCATTAAGGATTCGAGTGAGAGGGATCAGGTAAAATAACGAATGATATAGAAAAGGAAGGGAAAAGTATAACAAATTATGACAATAATTACTATTAGAACTTTAATTTATAAATAATCATAAAGAATTCCTCTAACAAAAATATCTTTCTTGAATACAATTTGTTCTTATTACTCCTTTATATGGCAGTCCAGTCTATCCCTTATAATCCTTTTGCTAGTAGGTTTTACATGCAAATATAGATATATACAATCTATTTATTTATCTAGTTTATAACTATATATAATGTATCTATTTATATAATATATAGATATATAGATACATATAGCTGTACAGATATATAATGTTTATATCCATCTAAACACATCTACTTATACATTTCTGCAATACATCTCTGTATAATAGGTATCCATATATGCAATATATCCGTATATATCTATATATAGTTTTGTATATCTATAAATAGATATAGATATCTATATAGTATGTTATATATTATGAAACTCCAAGTTACTTTTCCTATTACCAATCAAATGAAATATAAATGTGTCAATATACGCTTTACAGTTTCCCATCCTCAAACTCCCAGACAATTCTCATTTTCTGGGACTTAATCTCTGCCCTAGCCAGACTAACTTGCTTGTTATTTGCATTCATTTGTTTTTCACTTGGCAGCCATCTTCCATTTGCAAATGACTAAAACTTGTCTCTCTCCAGCTTTCCACTAAGCCGTCTTCTCCTAAAGGCTACTCAGAGGGTTCTTTGTGTGAGGAAAAGAAGGAGGGAAAGAGGAAAGAAGTGGCAACCTCCCTGCTCCTCCTCCTTTCCCCGGAAATGTCTCCCTGAAATTCAGGATCTTGTGCTACCATTAATTTGCATTACTTAGATTTGTGTGGTCTTAAATATTTGTTTGTGCTTTCTCAAAACACGGGTTAAGACTGAACTAGAAGATGCCAAAGAAAAACAACAATAACAACAACAACAACAAAACCCAAAGCAAACATTAATTTAGTAGGAAAAACATTAGTCAAACTCTGTACTTAACCCAATCAACTGTCTACTTGACAGAACGACTTCCATTTTTGCCAGTTCCTTTGGGTTTGCCTACAGCATGGCACATCACTAGTCTCCCTTCATTAGATGCTCTGGGGGGTGTTGACACAGAATAGGTGTATGCCACAGAAAACTAACTAGTTGAAAGTGATCGTTTTAGTCTGTCAAAGGGGTGCTGATGCAAAGTACCAAAAATCGGTTGGCTTTTATGAAGGGTATTTATTTGGGGTAGAAACTTACAGTCACAAGGCCCTAAAGGGTCCAATTCGATGTACCAAAGAGGTACTTTCTCACCAAAGTTAGCTGCCACGTGTTGAAGCAAGATGGCCGCTGCCGCCCTCTGCCTGGTCTCTCAGGCTTCCTCCATCAGTTTCTTTCCCGACCTTCTCAGCTGCCCAGCTGCTCAGCGGCTCTCTTCTCTTCAGCCACAGACTCTCGGAAGAATGGCTCATCTCTTTGCCCAGGGCTGTGTGAGCCTTCTCCTTTCTGTCACATGGCAGGCCCGAGAAGACCAAGTTCTCCCCTCTTCCCTGTCCTTTCCGGTGAGTGTCTATTTATATCAGCCCACCAAGAGGGGCGGGACGCAACCTGAGCCCCACTCTACTGACTGGTCGAATCAAAAGTCCTAAACTGATTTTATCAGGTAAACTTAAAACCTTTGACTTGAATGCAATCAAAGGGTGTCATACTCAGAGGAATAGATTAGTTTGCAAACATAATCTTTCTCTTTTGGGGATTCGTAAATAATCTCAAACAGTCACTGTGATCATTCAAGTAAACAAAATTATCTATGGAATGCTAAACAACAGATTTTCTTTTTTTACTTAAACAAGTGATATTTTGATCTGAATTCGCAGGGTTTATTGAATTATTGATATGATCATCTGATTTTGGGGGGAGGTAGAGAAAGAATGTTTTCATCTCAGAATACTTCCATTCTAAATATATATATATATAAACACATAAATATATGTATATATACATGTTTGCTATTTATGTATGAATAAATATATAGATTCATAATCCTCCTATCCATAATGGTATTTTATATTGGTTTAATGAAATAACAGAATTTCTTATGTGCAGAATGACTTCCGTAATCAGTATATCTCAGATGGTAATATTACCAGGGTTTCCTCACACAGACATACACACCCAGAATAAAACCTCTTATATGAATCCAATGATAATAAGCAAATAAAAAAAGATAGGAAATAGTGTAGTACAAATCTGCAGGACTTTTCCATGCTAAAATTTTGTTAGTACTACTTATCACTGTTATTTCCTTTTTACAATCAACGAAGGAATGGTTTACCACCTCCTTTGAATTCCCAAAATTGTGTCCCCTGATGGGTGTGTAGGTCTGGGTGGAGTGACTGTGACAATTCTCTATAAAACCAAACCACAATCAGTGTGTAGATAACGGAAGGGTCAAAGTTGCATTCAGAGGTATCCATGCCATCAGTCACTGAAGGCCAGCCAGGGGGAGGAGGCAGCAAGATGTCCCCACTCTAGTGAAATTGCTGTTGAAATACCGACTTGAAACGGTTCCTTTTCCTCTGCAAAATTCTTGTCCCATAAGATGCTCCTCAGGAAAAGGATTCTGTGATCAAGCAAGTTTGGGAAACTATATCTCCTTCAAGATGAGCCTTAATGTGCATGCACTGCAAAATCCCAGAGTAAAGCAACCTATTTGACTTCATTTAAAACAATATTTCCTAAGTATGTGAGCATTAAAAACTTTTTTCATAACACTCCTTTGGGAAATATTGTTGTACAGAGTTTTAGTTTGGTTTTAGATTAGGCAAACTCTTCAGTGATAGAAATTATCCCGTTCACTCTCATAGAGAATGAATATAAAAGGAACCATAAAGCTCTTCAAAAACTCCAAGAGAAAGCAGTTATAATACAGAGCTCATATTATCCCTCCCAAAGAAGAAATGTTACCAATGATAAAATACCAAATATCTATCATTGCCTTATTTTTCCCCTGTCATCGACCTGGATTTTCAGCCGATTCAATCCCTGTGCCGCACCTGCTAACGCAGTGGGACCATCTCAGGCTTGTACCCATTAATCTCCTGTGGTAAGGTTCTGGGGAGGTCCCACTATCTACATCTACACATCAAGAGTCTGCACTGAAGAGCAATGCATGCTGTATTATGTCCAAGTAATGGACCTTTGGACGCTTCCATGTTTGTGTCTTGGGGCTTGTGATTGTTGCTACTAGAACTTTTACTGTAGGAATGGTGAGTGTGTGTGTGTGCATGGCGTGTGCATGTGTGTGTGTGTAAATCTCCTTACCGTCATGCCATCTGAGAAATACAAGAAAAACCACTATATCAGAGCAGGGGTTCTTCCAGTCCTATATGTCATCTCCACTTTGTCGTCCCGAGAAAGGATGGGAGGAGTGAGTGCCCGTCCTGTCCTTTGCTTTCTTCTAGGAGGCATGTTTACTTTGGCTTCACTGTCATCTTGAGCCTTGTTTTGGAGGGCAGAAGAATGCTTAGGTCATGTTTAGTTTTTATAGCCTCATTTGGTGAAAATGGATCCTTTGGGCCTAGTCTACACCCATTGCCTAAATTTAAAGTTCTTTTCCTTGCAGGTGGCTTAATTTATATTTGTTGGGAGGCACAATGAATGCAAATAAACACATGGGTGACCTTTGGGGCTTTGTAGGAGGCTGTAAGAGCCAAACAAGTTGTGTGAGTGACTTAAATTCAGAAAGGGATTTTGATATATTTTTAGCATTTCTAAAAATACCTTTTTTGAGGAAGGAAAAGGTTAATCACCCACTAGGTATTTTGGAAACAGAGAGAGAATTAATCAGTGGTAAATGATCAGCTATTTCAATACTATACTGCTAAACTAGTGATGTGTTGAAAGGAAACCTGAACAGAATTTTAGAAGCACTATAATGGATTGACCTTCATGGGGATTATCTGTTCAGCCCATTTTATCACAGTCTTTACCATCCTAGTAGGTCCATACCTATATCTCAAATGAGAACATAATTGAGACTGAGTCATGACCTAACATGAAGTGATATATAGCAGAAATAAATTGTTTTTTCATGATCTAAGAACTCTTGTTAGGGTGATTCTGTCTAAGAATCTGTACAAAATGATGCTATCGCTGTACCTAATAATGAGTTTCCTAATCTGAATGCAAGAATGTAGAAGCTACTTTTTCCTCAAATTTTTACTCAGTTTGTTGAACTAATGCCATAAATTTGCATATCTTAAACTAATAAAACTTATTTCAAATACAAACATCTTTAATTTAAAAGCTAAATTTGAAAATAAGAAGAAAAAGACTTCTCTGGGAAGCGGATTTGGCTCAACGGATAGAGCCTACCACATGGGAGGTCCGCGGTTCAAACCCAGTGTCTCCTTACCCATGTGGTGAGCTGGCCCACGTGCAGTGCTGATGCGTGCAAGGAGTGCCCTGCCATGCAGGGGTGTCCCCCGCATACGGGAGCCCCACGTGCAAGGAGTGCTCACCGTAAGGAGAGCCGCACCTGCCCAGGAGTGGTGCCGCACACACAGAAAGCTGATGTAGCAAGATGATGAAACAAAAGGAGACACAGATTCCCCATGCTGCTGACAAGAATACAAGCAGACACAGAAGAGCACACAGTGAATGGACACAGAAAGCAGACACCTGGGCCAGGGGAGAGAAATAAATTTAAAAGTAAGTAAATAAATAAATTTTTTTAAAATGACTTCTCTGCATTATCAAGGGAAAAATAGAAAAGTAAAGACAAATGCAGATTTTTACTCATGTTTTGTGTGAGTCCCAGCTTATTCATCCCTCCTTTTCAAACAATGGAGGTCACTCCCCCAGCCCATCACTCTTTATTTTTTTATTATTTTTTAAATTAAAGTTAATAGATCACAAGGAATGTTACATTTAAAAACATTAAAAAAACAAGAAACATAAGAGGTTCCCATATAATCCACTCCCCACCCCCCACCACATCGTTTTTGTAAATTGTATTTTTTTGAAGATATATACATCACAAAAAAATGTTACACTGAAAAATATAAGAGGTTCCTGTATATTCCCCACCCTCCCACCCCACTCCTCCCACACCAACAACCTCCCTCATCATTGAGGCACACTCATCTCACTCAGTGAACACATTTTGGGGCACTGCTGCACTAATAGTTTACCCTGTAGTTCACTCTCCCCCAGTATATTCAGTGGTTTATGGCAGGATATACAAGGTCCAGCATCTGTCCTTGCAATATCATTAAGGACAATTCGAAATCCCAAAAATGCCCCCACATCATATCTCTTCTACCCTCTCCGTGCCCTCAGCAACTACTGTGGTCACTTTCTCCAACTCAATGCTAAAATTTCTTCTATTATTTGTCACAATAGTTTTATAGTAGAATATCAGTAAGTCCACTCTAGTCCATATTTCATTCCGCCATTCTGTGGACCCTGGGATGGCAATGTCCTCTCCATCTCTAGATCTAGAGGGCGCTTAGATTCCACATGGATGATGGATGCAATTCCTCTGCTCACAGTTGTAAGCACTCTTGATTCCCTGCTGTAGTGGTTGACTATCTTCACCTCCATCACTCTTAGGGTCATTTTCGACCATAGTAAGAGCTTTGGCCCCAAACGTTGGAATATAGCATTGTCACTAGATCATTCTGATCCCTGGCACAGCAGAGCTGAAAACTGACCTTCCAAGTTATTCCATTGTCCCCAAATCTCTTGATTTGGGGACCTATAACACAGTCTATAACACAGTCTCAAGGACTGAGTGTTTTGTGCTTTTCCAGGTTAGTAGTTAGAATCTGATCTCTGAATTCCATCCCAGTGACCTAACTATTAGATTAGCACATATAATTTCTCTGTGCCCAGGAATCATCTATATTGGACTCATATCATCTCCTGTGTTTTATCCCCTATTGCTCTGCTTTTCTTATAAGGTGTTTCAACTAATTTAACCATAGTCAGCTGTATTCTGTGATATAGCAGGTGCTTTATCACACTTAAATTGGAAAAAAACCCATAATATTCTAAATTGTTTAGAAGATAAAGTAAACTCCTCATTAGAAATTTGCCAAAATAATGGGAATTTTAGAATCTTTGTTCATTTATTAGGATTGTTTGTATTTATTGGATGTATTTTAGCATGGCTTTAACATTTATGAGAGGTAGATACTTAAAAATTGTTTAAAATTAATATAGAACGAAGAGTTTTATGTGGTGTTCCCTGGTGCCTCACTGTTGGAAGCCAAAAACAAAACAAAAAACTGCATAAGAAGCAAAGGTAAAGTCTCATATGATAAAACCTTTAAGAAATATCTTTGATTCATATGAGATCAGAAAGTATACAAAAAATTGAACACAGCTTGGTTGGGGTTCCTGGAAGTCCCAACCAATGCAATAAAGCAAGGGAAAAAAAAAAGGTATGCAGATTGAAATGGAAGAAATAAAATTATTTTCAGACAATATGCTTGTTTATGTAAAACTCCCCATGCCAAAAAAATCTAAAACTAAGTGTCTCTGGCACAGTTGCAGGATATAAAGTTAACACACAAAAAAATCAATCATGTATCTATATGAACAACTGTAAACTGAGGTTTAAAGCAACAATATTACTTATAAGAGCTAAAAAGAATGAAATGCTTACATATAAATCTGACAAAACATACACAGGATCACTACATTGATATCTACAAAAAGATAATGAAAGAAATCAAAGAAAACATAAATAAATACCATGTTCATAGATTGGAATACTCAACAGAGCAAAGATGTTCGTTCTTCCCAAATTGATCTATAGGTTTAACATGATTCCTATCAAAATCCTAGCAGATTTCTTTTCAGATATAAGCAAACTGATTCTAAAATTATATTGAAAGGAAAGGAAGTAGAAAAGCCAAAGCCATTTTGAAAAAGAAAAAGTAGAAAAATCACACCACTCAATTTTTAAAATTATTATTTAGCTGCAGTACTCAGGCAGTATGATATTGGCAATGGGATAAACAACATAGATCAATGGAATAGAATAGGGAATCCAGAAAGAGCTCACACAAATAGGACCAGTTGATTTTTAACAAATATGCAAAGGCAATTCAATAGAGAAGTCTTTACAGTGATGATGTTAGATTAATTGGATGGACATCTAAATGCAAAAAAAAAAAAAAAAAAAAAAGAACTTCAACCTAAATCTCATACCTAATACAAAATTTAACTTGAAATGTGTCATAGTCATAAACATAAAATGTAAAACTATAAAACTTATAGAAGAAAATCTTGATGACCTAGGTTAAGCCATGAGTTCTTACTCATGATACTAAAAGCACAAATTAAAAATAACAATAATAATAAAATAGACTTCATCAAAATTTAAAACTTCTTTGCAAAAATCATTTAAAAGAATTTAAGGAAAAGCTACAGACTGGAAGAAAATATTTGAAAACTGCATGTACAACAAAGGGTTGTACTTACTGTTAGAACTGAATAGTAAGAAAAAAAACTTAAAACTAAATAGAGAAAATGTGGCATTGGTGTGGAGAAAGTGGCCATGGTGGCTGCTGGGAATAGGGAGTGGGAGGAAGAGATGTGATGTGGGGCGTTTTCGGGGGTTGGCACTGTCCTGGGTGGTGCTGCAGGGACAGTTACCAGACATTGTAGGTCCTCCCATGGCCCACTGGGTGGACTGTGGGAGAGTGTGGGCTATGATGTGGACCATTGACCATGAGGTGCAGGAGTGCTCAGAGATGTATTCACCAAATGCAATGAATGTCTCATGATGATGGAGGAGGTTGTTGTTATGGGGGCAGGAGTAGGGTGAGGGGGGTGGGGGGTATATGGGGACCTCATATTTTTTTAATGTAACATTAAAAAATAAATAAAGACAAAAAAAACCTAAATAGTAAGAGACAAACAACCTAGTTAAAAATGGGTGAAATATTTGAATGGTCACTTCACCAAGGAGGATATGTAGAAAGCAAGTAAGCACTTATAAAGATGTTTTCTATCACTAATCATTAGGGAAACACAAAAACCACAGTTAAATACAACTATACTCCATTAGAGTTATTAAAAATAATTGATAATGCCATGTTCTCATAAGGATATACAGCAGCTAGAATTCTTATATATTAATCATGGGAATTCAAAAAGGCTTGATCATTCTGGAAAATGGATTGGCAGTTTCTTATAAAGCTAAACATGCACTTACTATATGTCCTAGCAATCCCACTCTAAGGTAAATCCTAGTTATTTACCTTAGAGAAATAAAAACATATGCACACAAGGAACTGTAAACAAATGTTTATATCTATAGTCTCTAGAGTTTATAGAATAGAATTTATAACTCTATTCATAATTGTCAAAAACTGGAAGCAACTCAAATGCCCTTCAACAAGTTAATGGATAAAAAAACTGATACCTCTATGCAATGGAATACTACTCAGCAATAAAAAGAAACAAACTATTAATACATGCAAAAACTTGGATGAATCTTAGAGGCATTATACTGAGTGAAAAAAGTTACTTATTGTGTGATTCCATTTATATGACATTCTATATTCCATTCTATAGTGACAAAGTCAAGATGAGCAATTATCTGGTGACATTACATGTAGGAGAAGGAAGGAGGGTATGGTTACAATAGGATAACACATGGGATGCTTTGTGGGGGGGGGGGGGGTGATGGAATTGTTCTGTAATAAAAAATAAGTTGAAAAAAAAGATAAACTCCCCCTTGTGGTGCTTTGGAGCTGTATGCATCCCAGAAAAATAAGTTCTTGAACTTACTCCATTCTCAAACTTCCAGCCCATGGATGAGAACCCCTTGTAAGTAAGACCTTTTTGATGAGGTTACTTCAGTTAAAGTGTGACCCAGGATTGGTCTTAATCCTATTACTGGAGTCCATATAAGCAGAATGAAGCTCAGGCAGATGGATAGAAAGCCTCAGGAAATAAGAGGCTGAAATTCGTTGGAGCCCAGAAGAGTATAGAAAGGACAGGAGAGGACACCATTTGCACTGCCATGTGACAGAAGAGCCAAGGACCAAGGATCACTGGCAGCCAGGCCCAGAATTCCAGTCTTGGGAAGAAAACATCACCTTGATGATGGCTTCATTTTTGCTTTCTTTTAGCCTCTAAAATGTAAGTTAATAATTCCCATTATTTAAGCCAACCCATTGCATTGAATTAGTTTGAGCATCCCAAGAAACTAAAACACCCCACTTCAAAGGAATGAATCATGAGTTCTAGGATTAGACCCAGGCAGAGAATGAAGAAATATTTGTATTAACACGTAAATATCAGCTATAGAAGAGATGGACCTTTACAATGCACTAATATGATTTTTAAAATTTTTAAAAATAATTAGAGATTCAAAAGAAATTGCAAAAGTAGTACAAAGAGTTGCCATGTACTCCTTACTCACCTTCTGCCCAATGGTAACATCTCACATAAATAAAATGTATTATCAAAGCCAGGAAATTGACATTGGCCCAATTAACCAGACTGTAGACAGCAACCCAAAGACCAACAGGTTTGAGGGGTGGCAGGATATAATCATATAGAAAACTTTTAGGAAATTAAAGGGAAATGTCTCTGTTGTATATGCTGTTTATATTGATGGTTAATCAATCTATGGATGTGTGAAAATTCATAGAATTGTACACCAAAAAAAGTCATTTTACTGCATATTAACTTAGTAAAAATTTTAAAAGTTAATAGTGCTGAAATTTTATGTTAAAATAAGGATGTACATATGTTTTAGTTTACCAAAGGGCTGTGAAATGTGAAGTACCAGCAATGTGTTGGCTTTTATAAAGGCAATTTATTTGGGTTAAAAGCTTATAGTTCCAAGCCATGAAAAGTCCAACTAGAGGTAATGTAAGAGGTGCTTGCTCACCAAAATCAGCTGCCACATGTTGAAGCAAGATGGTGGGTGTTCCCTGCCTGGTCACTAACTTCCCCTCCAGGTTTCCTCTTTCAGGCTCAGCTACTCTACTTTCTTCAGGATTTCAACTGCAAGCTGGCATAGGGCTTGTCTTTTTCTGAGCTTCCTGTATCAGTCTCAATTATTCTACTCTCTTCCCAAGTTCAGCTATAAGATATCAAGTTAGCAGGGCTGGTCTCCTCTTGAGTTGCTCCATGGGTCCCTAATGATGAGTAATCTAAAACATCTTTTTAAGTGCTTATTTGCCTTCTATATATCCTCCTTGGTAAAGAGACTGTTCAAATATTTCACCATTTTTAACTGGGTTATTTGTTTCTTACTATTTAGTTTTGAGTGGTTTGTTTTTCCTCTTTGACCATGTGAGTCTGTTTATATCAGACCCAGCAAGGGGGCAGAGACTCAGACTGAATCACACCTCACTGATGATTTGTTCTTTCTCTTTGTCCATGTTAGTCTGTTTATATCAGACTCAGCAAGGGGGCAGAGACTCAAACTGAGTCACACCTCACTGTGACTCACTGAGTCACACTAATCAAAAGCCTTAAAGCAATTCTTATAAAGTAATCTAATCAAAGGTCCTTCAACTGGATTTAATTCAATCAAAAGAATAGATTACTTTACAAGCATAATCTTTCTCTTTTTGGGATTGATAAAATATTCTCAAATGAATGAAAATGTGAAACACACAAACATTCGCATTATCGATATCACAGGAGAAGAGAATGGAAAAGGGGCAGAAAGAATACTTAAGGAAATAATGAACAAAAACTTCCAAGCCCTTATGAAAGACATAAATATCAATATCCAAGAAGAACAATGCATCCCAAACAAAATACAGGTGCATAGAAATACCCCCAAGACAACTACTATTCAGAATGACAAATATCAGAGATAAAGAGAGAATTCTGAAAGCAACAAGAGAAAAACAAAGTATCCCATACAAGGGAAAAGTGATAATATTTAGTGTCAACCTCTCCTCATTAACCATGAAAGTGAGGAGAAAGTGGTATGATATGCTTAAGGTATTGAAAGAGAAAAACTGCCAGCCAAGAATTCTATATCTGGCAAAACTGTCCTTCAAAAATGAAGGTGAGGGAAACGGACTTTGGCCCAGCGGTTAGGGCATCCGTCTACCATATGGGAGGTCCGCGGTTCAAACCCCGGGCCTCCTTGACCCGTGTGGAGCTGGCCACGCGCAGTGCTGATGCGCGCAAGGAGTGCTGTGCCACGCGAGGGTGCCCCCGCGTGGGGGAGCCCCACGCGCAAGGAGTGCGCCCGTGAGGAAAGCCGCCCAGCGTGAAAAGAAAGAGCAGCCTGCCCAGGAATGGCGCTGCCCACACTTCCCGTGCCGCTGACGACAACAGAAGCGGACAAAGAAACAAGACAAAGAAACAAGATGCAGCAAATAGACACCAAGAACAGACAACCAGGGGAGGGGGGGAAATTAAATAAATAAATAAATCTTTAAAAAAAAAAAAAAAGAAGGTGAGTTCAAAATGTTCACAGACAAGCAAAAACTGAAAGAATATATTACAAAAAAAAAAAAAAAAAAAACAGAATTACAAGAGATACTAAAGGGAGTGCTACAGCCTGAAAGGAAAAACAAAAGGCAAGAGATTCGGAAAAGAGTTTAGAAATGAAGATTATTAGGAAGGATAAACTAAAGGGTAAGATGACAGACAATTGAAAATATGACAACAGTGAGCCAAAGGACAAAACAGATGAAGTATGTAATGCATCTACAGTAATAACATTGAATGTCAATGGGTTGAACTCCCCAGTCAAAAGACATAGACTGAATCAATAAAAAAAAATATGAGTTACCTATATGTTGTCTACAAGACACCCACCTCAGATGTAAGGTTAAAAGTGAACTGTTGGAAAAAAAGTATTCCATGCAAATAGTAACCAAAAAAAAAAAAAAAAAGCTGGAGCATTGATACTAATATTGGACAAAATAGATTTCAAAATGCAAAACTGTTAAAAGGGATGAACAAGGTCATTACATATTAATGAATGGGGTAATTCACCAAGAAGAAATAGTTATACTAAATATTAATGCACCTAACCTGAATGCCCCAAGATATATGAGGCACACACTGCCAAAACTGAAGGAAGAAATAGATGTCCCTACAATAAAACTTGGAGACTTCACTACACCACTCTCAGTATTGGATAGAACATCTGGAAAAAGGATAAACAAAGAAACAAAGAAGTTGAATAATATGTTAAATGAACTGGACCCAACATACAACTGTAGAGCTTTGTACCCCCAATGAGCAGGATATACTTTCTTTTCAAGTTCTCATAGAGCCTTCTTCAAGATAGCCCATATGTTGGGTCACAAGACATGTCTCAATAAATTTAAAAAGATTGAAATTACACAAAATACTTTCTCTGATCATAATAGAATGAAGCTGGAAATCAATATGGAAATGGAATATATGGAAATGAAACAACACACTCTTAAATAATTAGTAGGTCAAAGAAAAAATTGTGAAAGAATTCAGCAAATATCTTGAGATGAAAGAAGCTGAGAACACAACATATCGAAACCTGTGAGACACTGCAAAGGCAGTGCTCAGAGGGAAATTTACAGTCCTCAATGCTTACACTTAAAAAGAAAAAAAAAGGTAAAATTGAAGATCTAACTACACACCTGGAAGAACTAGGAAAGAATGGCAAATTAATTCCAAACCAAGCTGAAGGAAAGAAATAATAAAGATCAGAGCAGAAATAAATGAAATTGAGAAAAAAAAAAACAATAGAACCAAAAACCAAAACTTGATTCTTTGAGAAGATCAACAAAATGGATAAACCCTTAGCTAGACTGACAAAGAGAAAAAAAGAGAATGCAAATAAATAAAATCAGAAATGAATAGTGGGACATTACTACTGACCATGCAGAAATAAGAGAGTTTAGAAGAGAATACTATGAACAACTGTATGCCAAAAAAACTAAGCAATGTAGAGAAGATGGAAAAATTCCTAGAAATACACAAATCACCTATACTGACCCTAGAAGAAATTGAAGATCACAACAAACAAATCACAAGTGAAAAGACAGAAACAGTTATCAAAAATCTCCCAAAGATGAAAAGCCCAGGAACAGATGGCTTCACAGGTAAATAAAGATGATCTAATACCAATCTTGCTCAGGCTTTACCAAAAAATTGAACAGGAAGGAACACTATACAACTCATTCTATGAAGCCAACATCACCCTAATACCAAAATCAGATAAAGGTATTACAAAAAGAGAAAATTACAGACCAATATATAGATACAAAAATCCTTAAAAAATACTTGCAAACAGAATCCAAAAGCACAAGAAAATAATTATGCAGCAAGATCAAGTGGGTTTTATCCCAGGTATGCAAGGGTGGTTTAACACAAGAAAATCAATTTGTGCAATAAACCAGATTGATAAATTGAAGAATAAAAATCACATGATCCTCTCATTTGATGAAGAAAAGGCATTTGACAAAATACAGCATTCTTTCTTGATAAAAACATTACAAAAGATAAGGATTGAAGAAAGCTTTCAATATGGTAAAGTGCATATATGAAAAACCTTCAGCTAGCATTGTACTCAATGGAGAAAGATTGAAAGCTTTCCTGCTGAGATCAGGAACAAGACGAGATGCCCTCTGTCATCATTGTTATTCAGTACTGCACTAGAGGTCCTAGTTAGAGCAATTAAGCTAGATAAAGAAATAAAAGGCAATCAGTTAGGAAAGGAAGAAGAAAAATGTTCACTCTTTGCTGATGATATGACCCTATATCTAGAATCTCCTGAAAAATCCACAACAAAGCTACTAGAACTCATAGATAAGTTCGAGAAAGTGACAGGATGAAAGATTAATATGCAAAAATCAGTAGCATTTCTACATGACTGCTGATGTGCAATCTGAGGAGGAAATCAGGAAAACATTCCATTTATAATAGCAATTAAACAATCAAATATTTAGGAATAAAGTTAACCGAAGATATAAAGGACCTGTACTCAGAAAACAACACAACATTGCTAAAACAAACTGAAAAAGACTTAAATGAATGGAAGTCATTTGTGTTCATGGATTGGAAGACTAAATATTCTTAAGAAGTCAATTCTACCCAAACTGATCCACAGATTCAATGTAATCCCAATAAAAATCACAACAGTCTTTTTTGAAGAAACAGAAAAACCAATGATCGAGTTTATTTGAAAGGATAAGGGCCCCCAAATAACCAAAAAGTTCATTAAAAAGAAGAATGAAGTTGAAGGACTTTAAACATATTACTTAGCTACAGTGGTAAAAGCAAGAAGGTTGTGGCCTAAAAATAGACATATTGACCAATTGAACTGAACTGAGAACTCAGAAATTGACCCTCACATCTACATGAAAGTGATTTTTGACAAGGCTGTCAAGCCCTCCCAGCTGGACCAGAACAGCGTGTTCAACAAATGGTGCTGAGTGAACAGGATAACCCTATCCAAAAGAAGGAAAGAAGACCCATATCTCACACTGTATACAAAAATTAACTCAAAATGGACCAAGGACCTAAATATAAAGTGACTACCATAAAACTTCTAGAAGAAAATGTAGGAAAATATCTTCAAGACCTTGTGGTAGGTGGTAGTTTCTTAAACCTTACACTGGAAGCATGGGCAACAAAATAAAAAATAGATAAGTGGGACCTCTTCAAAATTAAACTCTTTTACACTTCAGAGGACTTTGTCAAAAGGGTGAAACGGCAGCCAACACAATGTGAGAAAATATTTGGCAATTACATATCCAATAAGGGATTAATATCCATGATATACAAAGAGATAATACAACTCAACAATAAAAAGACAAACTATCTGAATAAGACTTGAAAAGACAATTACCAAAGAAGAAATCCAATGGTGAAGAAACACATGAAAAGAAGTGCTCAACATCACTAGAGATTAGGGAAATGCAAATAATTTCACACCTATTAGACCAGCCGCTATTAAAAAGTTGGAAAACTGTAAATGTTGAGAGGATATGGAGAGAGAGGAATGCTTATTCACTGTTGGTGAGAATGTAAAATGGTACAACCATTGGGAGGACTGTTTGACAGTTCCTAAGAAAGTTGAATATAGATTTGTCATGTGATCTGGCAATACCATTACTAGGTATATACCCAGAAGAACTGAGAGCAGAGACATAAACAAACATCTGCACCAATATTCATAGTGGCATTATTCACAATTGCTAAAAGTTGGAAACAACCCAGGTAGCCATCAACTGATGAATGAAAAACAAATTGTGATATATACACACGAGGGAATATTAGGTAACAGAAAGAAAAAATGAAGTCGTGAAGAATACGATAATATAGATGAACATGAGTTCATGTTCATGCTGAGTGAAGCAAGTCAGACACAAAAGGACAAATAATGTATAATTGTGCTATTATGAGCTAAATATATTTAGTAAACTCATGGAGTTAATAATTAGAATATAGGTCACCATAAAATAGAGGAAGGGTAGAGAATGGATGATAAGGGTTGATCTGTGCAGACTTGGTAAAAAAAAGTTGTTTGTAAATCTTTGGAAATGAATAGAAATGATTGAAACATATCGTGGTGTTTGTAACTAGCAGTACAATTATATGGATTTGACAGTGTTTGTAAAAGAAAGTCTAAGGTCATGTACATTACTAGAAGGAAAGCTAAAAACTATAACACTGGACTGTATAAGATAGTAAAACCTCATGAAAAATATAAATATGCATATATAAGACTGTTTTTACAAAATAAAAATACAAATATACTAGAGAGAAGAAAAAAGAATAGCAGCTATGCCTGGAGGAGAAGCATAGAGAGATTTTGAGGTGAGTTTCGTTTGTTGTTTATTAAATTGTTTATTAAATTTTATTGATTATAAAAATATAATCAAGAAAAAGAAAAAAGGGTGACTGATGAGCTTTGAGGGAAGATGGTAAAATAGGGAGCTTCAGGATTCAGTCCTTTTACCAGAACAACTATTAACCAGGTAGGAATTGTCTGAAACATCTATTTTTAACCTCAGGAGGCCAGAAAAACATTGCACAGCGTCCAGGGAAAAGAAGGAAGAAGAAGCTGATAAATCATGACAAAGAACAGTAAATTTTTCCCTGCACCTGCAGCTATCAGCACCCATTCCCCACACTGACAGCAGGCCACCATGGAATCTAGACCTGGTTAGCTCACTGGTGACAGATTGGAATATAAAAATCCTCTTCCACAAGGCCAGTGGTAGGCACAGCTGATGGCAGATCATGGCTTTTGATTGTCAACTTCAGATCACTGGCAGCCTGGCTCTGACAAATGGGCGTTGTTCCAACCCACCGCAGACAAAGGTGGTGGCAGAGAAGACTAAAGACACCCTGCTTCCTCAGGGGTTCAGGAGACAGTTGAAAGGCTACATTTGCTGGGCAGGTCAAAAAAGCTCAGCTTTGGGGAGCTGTGAAGCAGCCATTGGCGTCCTTCCTGAACCTCTCCCCAAGGTGCTCTGGAGTTGGCCTACACACCCTGCATGGGTTGCTGGCCCTGTTTTGGCTGGGAAACTCTTCCCATTGTGCCATCCTCCTAGAATTTGCTGCCCAGGTGAAAGCAGTTTGAGATAATGAAAGGAGTATAAGAAAACCTTAGAGGTAGACAGTCTGGGGCAATGGCTTGCCTACTTTAAACACCCAGAAGAGGAAGATCTGTCTCCTGGGAAACAGAGGAGCCATTCAAACTCCTGTAAGCAGGGGAAATCCAAAATAACTAAATAACTAAAAGTGCAAGCCCAGGACAAGACACAGGCCAAGAAAGACAGAGAAAACCCTGCACACTGCATTTGCCTTGAGTAGACTGTCCTGATAGGGAGGGAGGACACTAAAGAAAATCTCTGTATTATCACCAGCTTGTTACAAAATCAAGTAACAGACATGTCAGGAAATAAATCCCAGAGT
Organism: Dasypus novemcinctus; assembly: GCF_030445035.2. NCBI lineage: Eukaryota > Metazoa > Chordata > Mammalia > Cingulata > Dasypodidae > Dasypus > Dasypus novemcinctus. The sequence continues at coordinate 103,497,548 of NC_080685.1, read as the reverse complement.
TAACATTATAAAATATTAAAATGTAAAGTGAGCAACAAAAACAAAAGAACAGTAAATGATGGTCCTGCCAAAAGGAGAGGATAAAAATTCAGAAAACACCAACTTAAAAGACCAGAATGTGGAAAATCAAACAAAAAATTTTAAAAATGATCTTTAAAATGCTCAAGGAGTTGAAGGAAAATATGGATAAAGAACTAAAGAATATCAGGAAAACAAAGAATGATCAATATGAGAATCTAAGTAAAGAGAAATTTTAAAAAGAAATGAAATAGAACTACCGGTGTTGAAGACAATAAGTAAAATGAAATCTTGCCAGGAGGGTCTCAACAGCTGATTGGAGCTAGCAGAAGAAAGAATGAGTGACCTCAAAGATAAGAGACAATTGAAATAAGTCAGGCAGAGAAGCAGAAAGAAAAAAGAATCACAAAAAGTGAAAATAGCCTAAGACACATCTGAGACACCATCAAGCATCCCAATATATGCATTATAAGAGTCCTAGAAGGAGAAAAAAGAAAGGCACAGAAGGAATATTCAAAGAAATGACAGAGAACTTCCCAAACTTAGTAAAAGACATGAATATACATATCCAAGAATCCCAGAGAACCCCAAATAGAATAAGCATGAAGAAAAATACAACCAATCATATACTGATCATACTATCAAATGCCAAGAACAAGGAGAGAGTACTGAAAGCTGCAAGATAAAACTAACATATGTACAAGGGAACTCCAATTAGACTGAGTGCTGATTTCTCATCAGAAACCATGGAGGCAAGAAGGCAGTGGGTTGAAATACTTAAAGTGCTGAAATAAAACAACTGTCAACCAAGAATTGTATATCAGGTGAAATTTTCTTTCAAAACCAAAGGAGATATGAAGATATTCCCAGATAAACAAAAGCCGAGGGAGTTCATCACCACTAGACAAATCTTACAAGCAATGCTAAAGTGAATTCTTCAGACTGAAAGGAAAGGACATTATTTAAAGTAATATAAAGACATCAGAGCAACTCTCTGAATAATTATAAATGCCAGTATTATTATATTTTATCATTTGGTATGTAATTCCACTTCTTACTTCCTACAGGTGCTAAAATGCAAATGCATAAAGGATATTGATAAATCTATGGTTTTTAACACACAATGTACAAAAGTATAAGTGGTAGAGTGTACAAAAAAAGGTGGGGGGGTGTAGGAGTATAGGAAAAGTCTATGTGTGTGTTATTGAAGTCAAGTTGGTACCAAACCAAATAGGATTAGAATATATTTAGAATGTTAAATTTTAACCCCATGGCAATATCAAGGAAGACAGATGAAAAGTATAACCAGATAGGAAAGAGAAGGCATTCAGTATGGTACAAAACAAAAAAATCAAATAAATATAAAAGTAGGCATCAACAAAGTGACAGTAAAGTCAGAGAACCGCAAAGATTGCTGGCCGGCTAGAAGATACCAACCCTGGGAGGAAGCAAGCCTTCTAGCCTCTGAAATCATGAGCCAATAAATTCCTGTTGTTAAGCCAAAAATAAAAAATAAAAATAAAAGTATTAATGGAAGAATGGAAGGACAAAAAATGTATAAGACATACAAACGATTAATAGCAAAAAACGTGGTAGAAGAAAGTACTGAAATAGCAGTAGTGAATTTAAATGTAAATGTGTTCACCTGTCCAGTCGAAAGGCAAAAATGGACAAAATTGATTTTTAAAAACCATGTTAAAATTATATACTGTCTACCAGAGACTTACCTTATATCCAAAGATACAAGTAGGTTGAGAGTGAAAGGAGGGGATAAAATATATGATGCAAATAGTAACCAAATGAGAACTAGAGTAAATATACTAATATCAGATAAAATAGACATTAAATCAAAAACAGTTACAAGAGACAAAGATGGTCATTATGTACCGATAATATGTCAATTCAACAAGACATAACAATTATAAATATATGTGCACCTAACAGTAGATCCCCAAAATATATGAAGCAAACACTGACAGATTTGAAAGGAGAAATTGACAGTTCTACATTAATAGTAGGAGACTTTAATATGCCACTTTTAATAACTGATAGAATCCCTAGTTAGAAGATCAACAAGGATATAAGAGATGTGAATGATACTCTAAACCAACTAGACTTAAGAGAGATATATAGAATACTTCACACACAAATAGAATATACATTCTTTTAAAGTGCATATGGATCATTCTCCAGGATAAACCATATGTTAAGTCACAAAACAAGTCTCAATAATTCAATACAATTCAATAAATTCATTTATAATATATGTTCTCCAACCACAATGGAAAAAAGCTAGAAATCAATAAAAGAGGAAGAAAGGAGAAATTCACAAATATGTGGAAATTAAACAACATATTCTTAAACAACCATTGGGTTAAAGAGGGAATCAAAGGGAAAGTAAGAAATAATGGGTAGAAAAAAAAAGAAAGAATGTGAGATAAATAAAAATGAAAATACAGCATACCCAAGCTTAAGGGATGCAGTAAAAGCAGTGCAGGGAGACAAATCATTAGCTCTAAATGCTTACACTGAAAAGGGAGAAACACTTCAAATCAGTGACCTAACCTCAAAACTGGAATAAGTAGAAATAGAAGTACAAACTAAACCCAAAGTAAGCAGAAGGAAGGAAATAGCAAAGATAAGAGTGGAAATCAATGAAATAGAATTAACAAGACCAAAAGTTGGTCCTTTGAAAAGATCAATAAAATTGAGAACATTAGCTAGACTGACAAAGAAAAAAAAAAAAGAGATGATACAAATAACAAAAATAATAAATTAAAAGGGACATTACTACCAACCTTGCTAAAATAAAAAGGACTATAAAAGGATATTATGAACAACTGTATACAAATAAATTAGACAACCTAGATATATTGGACAAATTCTTAGAAACATACAAACTTCCTACACTGACTCAAGAGGAAATAAATCTCAAAAAACCAATTACTGATAGAGAGATTGGAATCACAAATCAAAAACTTTCCAACAAAGAAAAGTTCAGGACCACAGGGTTTCAAAGGACATTTTTTAAAAACATTCCAAGAAACTGAACTCTAATTCTGCTCAAACATGTCAAAAAACAAAACAAAACAAAACAAAACAGAAGAGGGGGAAACACTACCTAATTTATTCTATAAGGCCAGCATCACTTGCATACTAAAGCCAAATAAAGATATTATAAGAAAAAAAAAAAACTATAGACCAATATCTATAATTATCATGGATGCAAAAATCCTCAAAAATACTAGTAAACCAATTACAACAGCATTTTAAAAGAATTATATACTATGATCAAGTGGTATTTATCCCTTGTATGCAAGGGTATTTGTACCACATTAACAGAATAAAGGGAGGAAAACCACATGATCATCTCAATAGAAGTAGAAAAGGCATTTGACAAAAAATAGCACCCTTATTGATGAAAACAGTTAGGAATAGAAGACAGCTTCCTCATCATGATAAAGGGCATACATGAAAAACCACAGCTAACATCATACTTAATAATGATAGATCGAAATCTTCCAAGATCAGACACAAGACAAGGATATCCACTATCACCACTTGTTTTCATTTCCTGGGCTGCTCACAGCAAATACCATTAAATGGGTCTGGTTAAACAATAAGAATTTATTTGCTCATGGTTGTGATGCTGGGAAACTGTCCAAATCAAGGCATCATTAAGGTTATGCTTTCTTCCCAAAGACCAGCTGTCTGTGATCCTTGGCTCTTTTATCATATGGCAAGGCACATGGTGGAGACTGCTGGTCCCTCCTTTCTCTTCCAGGTTTTGTTGATTTCACTTTATTATTTCCATGGCTCTCTCTCTGACTGCATGCCATTCTCTTATAAAGAATTCCAGTATTAAGACTAAGACCTATCCTGATTGAAGTGGAAAATATCTTGACTGAAGTAGCCTCATCAAAAGTTCTATCTTACAGTGGGTTTACACCCACAGGAATGGCATAGATTTAAGAACATGTTTTTCTGAAGTACATAAACTTTCAAACTACCACACCACTATTACTCAATATTGAAGTGGAAGTTCTAGCCAAAGTAATTAAGTGAGAATAGTAAAAGGCATCCAAATTGGAAAGAAAGAAATAAAACTTGTCTTGTTTGCATAGGACATCATCCAACATAAGGAAATTCCTAAGAAATCCACAATATAGCACCTAGAGCTAATAATTGAATCCAGCAACGTAGCACAGTACAAGATCAACCCTCCAAAATCAGTACTTTTTCTATACACAAGCAATGAACAATTAGAAGAAGAAATCAAGAAGAAAATTCCATTTATAATAGCAGCCAAAAGAATCTAATATCTAGTGATAAATTTAACCAAGGATGTAAAGGATATGTATGCAGAAAACTATAAATCATTGCTAAAAGAAATTAAAGAAGACCTAAGTAAATAGAAGGACATTTCATGCTCATGGATTGGAAGACTAAATATCATTAAGATGTCAAACCTACCCAAAATGATCTACAGATCCAATGCAACCCAAAAAAAACTTCCAACAATATTTTTTTGCAAATATGGAAAATTCAATCATCAAATTTATATGGAGGGGTAAAGGACCCTGACTAGCCAAAGCCATCTTGAAAAAGAAGAATGAAATTGGAGAACTCACACTTCCTGATCTTAAAACTTATTACAAAGCTATGGTAATCAAAACAGCATGGTCCTAGGACAAAGACTGATATATCAACCAATGGAATTGAATTGAGAACTCAGAAAACGACCCTCATATTTATAGCCAATTCATTTTTCATAAAGTGAAAAGGGTCACTAAATTGAGAAAGAATAGTCTCTTCAACAAACAGTGCTGGGAAAACTGGGTTTCCATTTGCAAAAATAGGAAGGAAGACCCCCTACCTCACACCATATTAAAAAATCAACTCAAAATAGATCAAAGACCTAAATATAAAAGCAAGAACTATCAAATACCTAGAGGAAAGCATAGGGAAGCATCTTGAGGGTCTTGTGTTAGGCAATGGTGTCTTAGACTTTACACGCAAAGCACAACCAACAGAAGAAAAAAATAGATACATGGGTCCTCATCAGAATTGCAAACTTTTGCACCTCAAAGGACTTTATTGTGAAAGTAAAATGATAACTTATACAATGGGGTAAAATATTTGGAAACCACATATCTGATAAAGGTTTAATATAAAAAAAAATAAAGAAATCCTTCAACTTAATAGAAAGATAAACAACTCAATTTAAAAATGAGCAAAGCACTTGATTAGACACCTCTCCGAAGAAGATATACAAATGGCCAGAAAGCCCATGGAAAGATCAGGAAAATGCAAATCAAAACCACAAAGAGATATCCTTTCACACCCAATAGAATGGCTCTATTACAAAAAGAAAAAAAGGCAGAAAATTACAAGTGTTTGAGAGGAAGCAGAGAAACAGGAACACTCATTCATTGCTGTGTAAAATGATGCAGCTACTGTGAAAGACAGTTTGGTGGTTTCTCTCAAAGTTAAACATAGAATTGTCTTATTACCCAGCAATCCCACTCCTCCAGCAATCCCACTTCTAATTCTATACCTGAAAGAATTGAAAGTATGGATCCAAACAGATATTTGCACACCAATGTTCACAGTAGCATTATTCACAATTGCCAAAAGATGGAAGCAACCAAGTGTCTATCAACTGATGAATGAATAAGCAAAATGTGGTTTATACATATGATTGAATATTATTCTGCTGTTAAAAGGAATGAAGTTCTGATACACGCAAAAAATGGATGAACCTTGAAGACATCATGTTGAGTGAAATAAGCCATTCACAATGGGGAAAATACTGTATTTTCTCACTGATATGAAATAATTAGAATAAGCACACACATAGAATCAGAATCTAGGATGTTGTTGCCAGGGAATGGATGGGGATAGGGAATGGGAAGATAAAAATTAAAATGTACAGAGTTCCAATTTGGAAGTGGAAATGTTTTTGGTAATGGATTGCAGTGATGGTAGCACAACACTGGAAATGTAATTAACAGCATTGAAATGTGTATCTGAATGTAGATTAAAAAGGGAAACATTAAGTTGTTTATATCATAATAGAATAATTTTTTTAAAAACGTTCATGGAGTTACACTGCATAAGAAGTGAACCTAAGTTAATCCATGGGCTAAGGTTAACAGTACAATTATAAAAGTGTGCTTTCATCAATTGTATCAAGTGTTCCATACCAATACAAAGTATTAATAATATGTATATATATATATGGGAATCCTGTATGATATGCATGATTGCTCTGTAAACCTACAAATTCTGTAATAAAGCAAAAACAAGTGACTGATAAAATCTGCAGACTTAAGAATACCTGAATATGTGTAAACTGACTTTAAAAGCCCAAGGAAAAAAATAACTTTTTGCATTTGTAATTTTAATATATTGAATATGAATTTTAAAACAAAAATAATCTTTCTGAGGGGGGAATTTAATTGATAAGGGAAGTTGAATGGTCATAGTGTCTGCGGTGGTTTGAAACTACATGTACTACAGAAAAACATGTTCTTACATTTAATCCATTTCTCTGAGTGTGAAGCATTGTAAGAGGATATTTTCATGAAGCCTCTTCAGTTAAAATGTGATCCACCTCCTTCAGGATGGGACTTAATCCTTCCTGGAGTCCTTTATACCTGGAAAAAATACAGAGAGAGAGAACAAGTCACAGAAGCAAAAAGCTGACATCAATAAAACCCTGAAGAGAAGGGAGAGATCAGCAGATCTCACCATGTGCCTTGTCATTTGGCACAGGAGCCAAGGATCATTGGCAGCTTACCTTTGAGAAGACAGTATCACCTTGGTGATGCTTTGCGTTGGACATTCTTACAGGCTCAAAAAATGTAAGCTAATAAATTCCCATTGTTTAAAGCCAAACTATTTCATGGTATTTACTTTGAGCAGCCTAAGAAACTAAAAAACGATTTTCATACCAAGAAAGTGGGGTGCTGCGATTGCAAATATCAAAAATGTGGAAACAGCTTTGGATTGGGTAATTGGTAGAGGCTGGAAGAATTATGAGGTTCTTGATAGAAAAACCCTAGATTGCTTAGATGAGTTTGTCCATAGAAATATGGATGCTAAAGGTACTTCAGATGAGGACTGATACATAAATGATGAATGTATTACCATCAACTGGAAGAAAGACAATTTTCGTTTTAAAAGGCAGAGGACTTGGCAAAATTGAGTTCTGATGTCAGATGGAATGCAGAATGATAAAATTGGATACTTCGCTGAGAAGAATTCAAAGCTAAGTATGGAAAGGAAACCCTGGTTTCTTCTTGCAGCTCATAGTAAAATATGAGAGGAAATGCATAATCTGAAAACTGAACTCCTGGGCACAAAGAAACTAGAAATTGATGGTTTGGAAAAATCTGAGTTTTCCAGAAAACAAGTCCCCAGAGAACAGTGCTCCACGTGAGGGTTTAAATGAACATGGAACCCATCAGTCACTTCAGTGCAAGTCAGGACTGGAAATGCAGTTATCCACGAAGGATTTGTGGAAAGTTCTTTTTCTGATGGTTTGGACCCCTGCATACTACATGAGAAATTGATAGTCCTGGGCTGGGCTCAGCCCAGCGACTACTAGAAATCAGATTACGTGTGTGATTAAATCCTGTCTCTTCCCTGTGGCTTGTTTTTCTGGAAGTGAGCTGTGTTTTGAGCGAGAGTCTGGGATGAGAAGAACTCTGACAGCAGCACGTTGAATTTACTGAGCCCTTTCATGCACCTCCTCTCCTTGTGTGCTCTTGACAATGTTCTTGTGAAGGAAGGAGGGTTCCTAAGCCCATTTTGCAGCATAACGTACCTGAGGGTCATTGCTGGGGAGAGAAGATTTAGAGTATCCCCTCCTGCAATAGACAGACACTGACCTGGAGGCTTATTGACAACCCTGTTTCATTTAATCCCAACAAGGTCCTTTGAGGAAGAGAGTGGGTGGTCAGAGAGTTTAGGTAACTTGTCCTGGAAACCACCATGAGTGGCAGACCTGGGATTCAAAGCCTGAGCCCTCTGGTTCCTGATGAAATTCAGAAAGGAGATTGATACCTTCCAGCTTAATACATAGTTGATCTAATTATCTTCTGTTTCTTTAACTTCTGCCTTTTATTATTTATTGAGCACTTCATATATAGTAAACTGCCTATTAAATGCTTGACACATATTATCTCATTAAATCCCCCAACAACTCTAAAGATTCAAAGAAACCGTTCAGGACAAAAAAAAAATCTCGATTAGGGAAGTTGAATAGTATCCGTGAAGGTCTGAACCTGTATGTATCCCAGAAAGACACTGTGATCATTAGGCTCATGTGTCAACTTGACCAGGTAACAGGAGGAAAGGGATAAGCTGAAAACTGAACTCCTGGGTACTAAAACAAAGAAATAAACAAAAACCAAAACAGAAATTGATGGTTTGAAAAATTCTGAGCTTGAAAACAAGTCCCCAGAGAAGAGTGTTCCAAGTGAGAGTTTACCCAAACAGGAAACCAGTCAGCCATTTCAGTGCAAGTCAGAACTGGAAATACAGGTATCCAGAAAGTATCTGTGGAAAATCCTACTGTGTGATGGCTTAGAACCCTGTGCACTACCTGTAAAACCAAGGGTTTTTTGCAAGATCTGAATGAACAGAACCACTTTCAGCCTGAACTAAAAGGGACAGAAAAGGGACAGGTTGAAGGAAAAATCACCTGAAAGGCAGAACCATGGAAACTGAGGTTCTGGACTTAAGACATCTTCTTGGGGCAAGAGAGCAGACCCACCCGTGTGCGTGGGAAGGTGAGTATGCCCCAGGACTTGGAGAGGGTGGGCCTTGCGCCCTGTTGCTGCCACCCCAGTCTTCAGAGAGGGTGAGGCATATTCCCCAGGAATTGTGGGGAGTCTGGCCACCAACCCACTGTTCTGAGAGGGTTGAGCTTGTGCCCCAGAGATTCCAGAAAGTGTGGCCATCACACTGTCACCCCAGGTTCTCAGCAGTTGGAGCCTCCACCCCAGTGTTGGGAGAGAGCTTGGCCACTGTGTAGGCAATTGGAAAGGGTGGGGCTTCAACTTCCTCAGGCCTAGAGGACAAAAGATGACTCCCAGACCTTCAAAGCTAATGGAATAATCCAGTTTCTCTTCAGATCACATAAACCTTTCTCTTTTTACTAAAGCTTTCCATGGAGAGAAACAATTCAAAACACTTTTGTGGTTCAAAGGACTTTGTCAAGAAGGTGAAAAGGCAGCCCATTCAATGGGAGAAAAAATCTGGAAACCACATATGCAATAAGGGTTTGATTTCTATGCTATATGAAGAGATCATACAACTCGACAATAAAAGAGCAAGCAATCCAATTTTAAAAGTGGCAGAAGACTTAAATAGACATTTCTCCAAAGAGGAAATAGAAATAGTGAAAAAGCACATGAAAAAAATTCAATATCACTAGCTATTAGGGAAACGCAAATCAAAACTACAATGAGATATCATCTCACACCTCATAGAATGGCTATTAATTTTTTTAAAAACACAGAAAACAGCAAGTGATGGATAGGGTATGTAGAAATAGGAGCACTCTTTCACCATTGGTGAGACTGTGGAATGGTGCAGCCTCTGTGGAAAATAGTTTGGTGGTTATTCAAGAAGCTGAATATAGAACTGCCATATGATCCAGCAATCCCTCTACTAGGAATATATCCAGAACTGAATACAGTGACACAAAAATACATTCAGACAGCAATGTTCATATCTCTTAAATCTTCATAAAAATATTGTAATGTTCTTACATCAGTGTCAAAGAAGGTACTATATCAATGTTAATGATCAATAAAAGGGGAATATGTGATTTTTTATTTTAGACTAAAAAAATGTTCAAAAATTTACTGAAGCAAGAATTTAAAAATAGAATGAAGAAAAGGGGGAAAAAACAAAAAATTTACTGAGGTAATGACTGCACAATTCTATGATGAAAATGAGAGCCATTGAATGTACACTTCAGATAGACCGTACAAGGCGTGGGGCTGTATAACACAGTGAACCATGTGGTGGAAGAAGGACTGTGGCCAACAGTAGAAATAGTGTTCTCTCATGGACTATAACAAACATACAATACTAATTCTTGATGTTAATAATAGGGGAGGTGTATGGAAAAAATATTCCAAATGTCAGCTATGAGCCATAGTTAGTGGTAATAATCTGACGATGTTCTTTCATAATCTGTAATAAATGTATGACATTGGAGGCGTGATACGTGGGAATTCTGCACATTATGTACAATTGTTTTGTAAGTGCTCAACTTCTCTAATAAAAAATAGATATGTAATAAAATCTAATGGAGTGTGACCTGCAGGGTTTCAGAGTTGTTTGGAAACTGTGATGCCTCTTTTCCTTCTAATTTCTCCCTATGGGACTGGGAATGTTTATCCTTCCTTTGTGTATTGGAACAGATATATTGTTCCCTAGGTTTAGCAGGACCACAGCTGGATAGGAATTGTGCAGGACAGAATAAACCCTTAACTGATTTTGATAGGACTTTGTACTGAAATGATTTAAGGCTTTTGGGATGCTGTGATGGAATGAATTTATTTTGCATATGGAAAGACCCGTTGTAAGGAGGACCTTGCGATGAAGCTAATTCAGTTAGGTGTTAACCATTCTTCAGGATGGGTCTTAATCCTCTTACTGGAGTCCTTTATATACAGAATGAATATATGCGTGTATATATAGAGAGAAAGCCACCGAAGCAAGAAGCTGAAAACAATGAAACCCAGAAGAAAAGGGAGACACCAGCAGACGTTACCATAGCCTTGCCGTGAAGCAGAGACGCCAAGGACTGCCAGTTGCTGGTCTTCGAGAAGAACGCATAGCCTGGATGAGCCTCATCTGGATATTCTCACAGCCTCAAACTATAAGCTAATAAATTCCCATTGTTTAAAGCCAACCCATTTAATGCTATCTGCTTTAAGCAGCCTAGGAAACTAAAACAGAATCCCAGGCCAAAAAAAGGAAAACTCTTAAAAAAAGAGATATTTTTAAATGTACTCTATGTTCTCTTTCTAAATTAAGAAATGTCATCACAACATCCTATTGAATTAGTGAAATAAATTACAATAATTTTTCCATCTCTAAATTAAATCAAGGTAAAGGGGGGACCTGAAATGCAGGGGAAGAGAGTGTCAAAAGTAATAATGGAAAGATAGAGAGCAGTTGCATCATGAGGGACACAAACAAAGAGAAAGTCAGAGTGATATGTGAATGAAAAAAGAGGAGCATTCAAAGCTTGTGACTTTTCAGGATATTGTTATGAAATATATTTAAAGTACTTCTGTGTTTTCTGTAGCAAAGACTGTTAAATAACTTTCACGGTTCTTGCTCTATAAGCCAGATAAAAATACATTTCAAACTAGATATTCTATTAATACACAGTGAATTAGGAAGAGCATCTTGCTAGTAATTAGAAAATATGAGTTTGTGTTTTAGCTTTTCCTGAGAAAGCACACTCATCTTCTTTGAGCCACAATTTCCTCATATTTAAATGGGAATAATAATTGCTGCTTTGCTGGTGTCACAGAATTTTTATGAAGATTAAAGAGATAAATGTGAATTTTGAAAATTGTAAATCACTATATGCATAGAGTATTGTTATATTTAACTGATGCAAATGAAGAGATACAAAGGAGTATTAATTCTATTAGAATATATTTCATTGTAAGAAAGATGGGACTTTGTTTTTATGTGAGCATTCAAGCTATTTGTGCTTTTGATCACCTCCTTCCAGTTCAGACAAAAAGCACTTTTCCCCCATATTCTTTTCCTTCTAGTCTTTCTTTCCTCCTGTCTCCTGTTGCTCTACCACTCTACTACCAAAAGTACTGGTTGAAAAGAGGAGATAACTCCTATAACGAAAAATGTAATCTCTCTGCCCCACTACCCCCCCCCAATTAATTGTAGCTTATAGCAGTATATCCAGAAAATGCAGATTTATTTGTAGTAATGCAAATGTGATCTCTAAATTAGTACTGCTTTTAGCATGTACAGGTCTGATTTTTAGAAAACTTTTTTATTTTGAAATCATTATAGACTCAAAAGAAATTTTGCAAAACAGCACAGAGAGTTTTCCTGTACCCACCACAACAGCAACAACAACAAGGAGTTGGTTGTTTCCAGTGTGCCCTGATCAAGTGGAAGGAATGGAAATATGCCTTTTAGAAGAAAGAAGACGGACTTCACAGGCCATATGTGTAAAGAAGGTGGATAAGGTGTGGCCCAAAGAAACATTTTCCCTTTAGTTTTCCAATGACTAACGCTGGCATAAGAACTATCTTTAGGTTTACACTGGAGGTATCACTGAAGAGTACTACAGGAAGAATGGCTAAAATGTATGCAGTTTGACAAATCGAACAGAATCGTAGTGAGATTTTCTACATGCAACATTTAATTTTCATGGAGTTTGTACTCCCAGTGGTGTAAATGTCTGTGGAATGCTGGACAACCTGCACCAGGAATGGACACCATGGGTGGGGAGGGAAGGTACTGCAGAGTAGGGAGTGCCTGGGGGTCAGGGAAGTCACAATCCCAAGGGTCCAGCCGTGGAAGGAAAAGGTCCTAAGCTTTTTCACAGGTGGTGAAGTAAATCTATTTTCCCCAAACAGAACATCTCTTTGTCCCCAACCAGGGACCATATTTGTTTACAACCTCTGTCTTAGTTTGTCAGAGTTTCTGTGACAAATGCTGTACATGGGGTCAAGCCGAAGCTTGCATCCCTTCCTTGGGTCGCACGGCAGTATCTTCTCCTTCCGGTTCGGGTTCCATTGACTTCCGGCTTCTGGTTCTCCCTGTGGCTTTCTCTCATTCTTTCCAACTTCTGGTTTCTTTCTCTGTATAAGGTCCCCAGTAATTTGGATTAAGGCCCAACCTCATTCAACTGGGCCACACCACAGGAATGAAAATTAACCTTAAAGATGTGTCTAAATTGGAGAAAATAATCCAATCTAACACAGACCTCAATAGAGATTCTTAAACCAAATTCTGTTGTAACAAGTCAGTCAAAATCAAGTGTATGAGAAGAGAAAACGTTCGGTATTTCAGTATGATACAATAATTTGAGTTCAATTTTTATTTTTTATTATTCTTTTTAGTCTAGAAATCACAGAACTGATTACTCAGTGGATACCTAATTTCAAAATTCTTTATTTTTATCATTCTTTTAAATCTAGAAATCACAAAACCGATCATTCAATGGATACCTATTTTCAAAATTCCAACTGCTCTCCTTGGAATCATTCTCCAAAGAAAATTATAGAGAGAGTTGGAGAAAAGCCTAATTTATGTCTTTGACGTACTTTGCATGATCTTTACATTTTGACCTTGTTTATATTTTCAGAAGCCATGTGTGGAATTGTGGAGTCAGTCGATAATATAATCCAATCATCAATAGAATACAAACTTCTTGTTTATTAATATGTGATTAAAAATGTATATGATAAAAAGATATTGACTGTAGCCTCGCGTGTGGATGACAAGAACAATTATGGTGCAGCCTCCTAATCACTATGTGAGCCGTACACCCCAGTGAAAGTCAATAGTCTGTTTAGAAGTCAAAACACATCCTTTCCTCTTGTTCCTTTTTTAAAATTTATAGTCCAGTGATGGGGATTTTTTTGCTTTTATTTTATACTGAGGTTTAGTTTGTAAATTTAATTCACTAAAGAAACAACCAATAAATGGCCCCACGCTAGGCTTTCAGGAGACAGATTAAATTTCTAGGCACAAGGAGCCACTCCAAAGATGCTCTCTAAATCCCCGAACTAAAAGAAAGCATATGACACTAGATGTATCAACAGCTTGCCCTTCTCAGCTGAAGATCAGTAATAGTAGGTATGGGCTTCGAGTTCTTTAACCAACACTGGCAATAGCTTGTATTCTCCCACTTTCTCCTCTGATAAACCTCTTTGCTGGTAGATGTGGAGACAGGGGGCTCACAGGGCCAGGAGTGAGAAGGCTAACTGTCTTGGCCCTGTTAACCAACTGAGCCGCCCAGATGACTAAAGCTTTATGGGAACTATGATTATGCTCTTTTAAATATAGACGTGTATATGCATGTATTGTAATGCCTAGCCCATGGAGTCTGAAATAGTTAAGCAAAGAGCTTCCAGGGGGCTGCAGCCCAAAAGGGTAGTTACTGTTTATATCAGATGCAGGAAGGAATCTGTGTTTCTGCAAGATAAAAGAAAGAGGGCCAGTTTTGTTTTGCTTTTAATCTCAATCTGGAAATCATTCTTCCCAGCAGATTTTAAACGGTGCCTTCCCACTGCCCAGTTTCTACCCCCATAAAACAGAATACAGGAGAGAAAGAGATAGAACTGTAGTATTTTATAAACCAAGACCATATCTTAGGAATAAATAGCTGGTGGCAGTCGCTTTGCAGAGCCCGTTGAAGGAAGCAATCCTCTTAGATGCTGGCGTTGAACAGATCTGGAAAGTAGCTACAGCTTAGCAATATGTTTGATAGAGATCGTGTGTAAAGTGTGAACTTTGGAGAACTGACGCTAAAATTTGAGAACCTGGGAATTCTTTATGATTATTATTAAATGGCCTTATACAGGGAAACAATTTTAATCCATCTTGACACGACAATTGGACACACATTAAAAAAGAAGGAAGAGAGGAGAGTACAAAAGTATTTCTTAAAGCCAACCGTGGATGAGTTTCAAAGTTTCAATTTTGGGGAAACAAGTGGGGAGGTTCATATACTCTTCATGCCATTTGTAGTTGCTTAGATCATATTTTTTGCTCATAGGAAATGCATCCCCGTTTGTGTTATAATTTCAGCCATGCTCATTTTTGCATCCATTAGGAAGTCTCTGCTTCAGTTTTGATAAAAGCAAACAGGAAGCTAGAGGGAGCCCTAGAAAAGATCACCTAAGCACGGGCTGCTGAGGGACAGCCCAGTGACGTGGTTATGCCCTTGGAGAATTAACTGGGTCCCAGACATGGTCCTTAGTGTTGCAGATTCAGAAACTGTATTGTGACCTTATGACAAGACTGTGTCTACTTCTGAAAGCTAGACTCCTATTACCACAGTTCACGAGAGACTGATATATAAAAACAGGAAAGTGCTTAAGACAGTGGCCTTGGGGTGAAAGGGGCTAGTGTTCGAGTCTTGGCTCCGCCACACATTAGTTAGATGACCTCAGCAAGCACATTTTCAGACAACACCTTGGTAGGTGCAGTGCTCAGTCACGTCGTTTTGTGTTAGTCTCTCAGCCAACTTTATTAGCTGTACTTCCAAACATTTTTAAGACTTCCGCTCTACTCCCAGGCCCTGCCCATAGTCCCTACTAGTTAAAGACCCTTTCTAGGTATGCTTGCACCTAGTTAACTGGCCTAGACAGACCCACCTGAGCGTGGCAATCATTTTTGTGGGGAATAGAGTGAGCAGACCAGATAAATAACCCAGGGGACTGAGATGAAAACTGTAATTAATATTTGACTGTATACACACAAATTAAACGTGTTCAAACCAAATAGTCTCCATACTGGATTCTTTTATCAGACTGAAAGTTATCCAGGAGTAAAGTGGAATACTGAAGACATAGGCCAAGATAAGTTCTTGGGCAGATTATTTCACCTAAGTCTTATTTCCTCATAGGTAAAACAGGGCTAACAGAGACAGCCTCATAGGATTTTGTGAGAATAAACTGAGAGAGAACAAGAAAAGCATGTAGTACAGTGTCTAGCACAGAATGGATATTCAGTAAATGACAAGAGGAATGGCAGTGGTAGAGACCTGCATGATGGACAAAACTCAAAAATATTATCTTTCTTCTCAAGTAAGACAATTTATGTTTCCCAGTCTTATAGAATATTGTTGCTCTACTTAATATAATATGAAAATCCACCAAAACATGTTTATTGTCTGTCTTGGAAATATCTCTTGGAGTTGCTTTTCTTGTATTAATTCAGGCTATTTACCTGGCCATTTCACATTATGGTGTTCACATTCCTTCATTAATAGATAGAAATAAAAATATTTATGGCAATATTTTACAATGTAACAAGACCTAGAGCCTAAGAGCTAGAATATATATATATAACATCTTGGCAAATCACCGGATTTTGAATAGACATTTCCTGGCTCATATGTCTTTGACATGAGTATGAATAAATGGCCATTGGGATAACTACCGATGCAACAAAGTTTCTATCTGCTCTCTGGTTTGGATCTACTGGATCAGAAGTGGCCCATTGTAATGATCTATGTTTTATCTTTGTTACCATTATCTTTCAAAGAACATATGATATCGTGACCTGTACCAAAGAAAGTCTTTGAGGGAGAAATAGAATAATTCCATAAACAGAGCTGACAGATGAATAGATAAGCAAATAAGTAATTTCCTCAGATCCTTTATGTCCCAAAGTCCAATGGCACCATTCATACATCCAGAAATGTTTAATATTGAAATCAATCTCAAAGCAAGCAAGCAAGCAAAGCTTCCCTTTATCTTAAAGATAAAAAGGCTATGCATTGAAGCAGTAACATCATATCTGTGAAAGTTTTAAATGATATACCAATACCAAGATAGGTACAGTAATTTTTCCATCATGCCTAAGTTCCCGAAGATTCAATGTAGTCTTTGCTCCATGCCCCTGCTTTCTGATAAATTTTGCCATAAAGAGTCAGTTGTATTTCACACAGAATCACCTTCTTTTTCATATGTAATGCTTCTTTTTTATATGTAATGTCAAAGACATATGAGCCAAGTAAAATATGCACTTTTAAAAATAAATGTTTTTCCTTGGTTTTTGCAGATTCATTCTCATTTGGCCTGCCTATCAACCTCTGGTATCTAATTGTCCAGGGTTGTTCAGGAATGAGGGATGTAATATGTGGCCCTTGAGTACAGGCAAAATTAATTCTGGGCCATTTTCTAGTATAAATAACTGAGCTAAGCTGTTCTAACATTTCAAATTATCACTGAAATAATTAGTTGAGTAAAATAATGTGGTTACTTTTTCTACTATATAATATCAATCTACTGTTTTTACTTTTATGTATCTACTGTTTTTATTTTATATTGAATTTACTGTTTTTATTTTATATTGAATTACTGCTTTAAAGCTGAAGAGTTAAAAAACAAAACAAAAATCTTTTATGCAGTTGATAACAACAGAAAAATTATTCCATGTACTACCAAAGAGTCAACCAAATGCCAGAGAGCTTAGATACTTCTTTGGTACTTTAAATCAATGCACTGGTAGTATATGCAAATATCTGGAAATGAGGCATAAAAATGGATTATTTAAACACATGCATTTTTGTATCATTACATGTACACATTTGTACAATAGTGCATATAGTTCCAAGTATTTTAGGGAAAAAATGATGACACCTGTGGTAGTTTGAAACTGTAGGTACCCCAGAAAAGCATGTTGTTAAATTTAATCCATTCCTGTGGATGTGGACCCATTGTAAGTAGGGTCTTGTCATGAGGTCACGTTAAGGTGTTATCAACCTCCTTTAGGATGGATCATAATCCTCTTACTGGAGTCCTTTGAAAACGCTATGAGAGAGTGAGAACAAGAGAGAGAGAGAGAGAGAGAGAGAAAGGAAGCCATGAACATATGAAGTGGAAAGCAACGAAACTCAGAAGAAAAGGGAGAGACCAGAGATGCCCACTATGTGCCTTGCCTGTGGCCAAGGGACCAAGGCTTTCCAGCAGCTCATCTTTGGGAAGAAAGCATCACCTAGACAACACCTCGATTTGGACATTTTTCTCAGCCTCAAAACTGTAAGCTAATAAATTCTCTCCACTTTCAGCAGCCTAGCAAACTAAAACAGAACCATTTTACCAATTTTTGTCATTTCATTGTTTTTCTCTAAATATCTTCTTCGGTGGTGAAAATAAGTCACAAAGAATGAAGTGGAAACAACAATATCTCTAATACAATCTTTTCCTTAGTCATCAAAATTCTGGATAAGGATTATTTTTGTTTGCTTAGTTTTTGCATGTGGAAGATATTTGTTTCATTTCGAAAACTAGTGCTTTGAAATTGCCTTGGTCTAACAGTCTAAACATGACTCAGGTTATTCTCAAACAATTTTATGAAGCACTGACTTGACCTGCAATGAGAAGTAATTTTTTAAAATTCATTTGTGTTAATCTTGGTTTGGAATACATATGCTTTCTAGTCTCCCCAACTTGACGACCACAATAAAAAATGAGTTTTATTTTTTTTTAAAGTGAACAGAACCAGACCAAATAAGAACCTGAAGTCTCAGTTTTCTTCTGAAAGTCAGGAAGAAGCAGACACATGACGTTCGTTTTAGGGAGGATTAGATGCAGGACGTTAGCCTATGGCCCTTGCACAGATGATACAATGTCTGGAAAAGCAAACAGCATCCAGAACTGCACATACCATATCTGACACCATCACCACATACCAGTATAGCAAGGTCTTAGCTATTTTGACCAAAAGTATTACCCCTATGCAAGAAGAAGAGAAGACTGATGACATAAAAGAGAATTCATCTAATGAAAAGTTTATCTGGAAAGTGACTTTGGGAGTCAGGAGAAGTACATTGATGACAACACTTTTTTCCCCCTGAAAATAGAATTGAATCGGCCAGGCTTCTCTCTCTGGATAACTTGAATGAGTTTCTTTTATTATATTTTAGACAGTGGTTGTTCATTATGCTAATTAATAATAATATAACCCGGGAGGCTAGCTACTTCATATCCTCAAAAATCCTCAAAGAAATAGATTGTTATAGGCCAATTGGGTGCTGAGTACCTGAAGCATATAGGAAGATTCATGCCTCTTTAAAGGCTCTGTGGTTCTGCTATAAGACACTTACCTACTTCCTTTGAGGAAGACAGAAGGGGGGAAAAAGATAAATGCTCACAGGAACTGATGATAAAACACCCTGCAGCTGCTAATGCATATGGATGTGTCATGCAAATGTCCCCAGCAAAAACACATTCTTTAGTCTAAACCTGCAACCACATTCAGCAATAAAAGAGTTTCCAAATCAAACTGCTGACTCCTTTTTTTCCCCCTTATCAAAACACTCCAGCATACATTTTACCAGGCAGAGTGAATCAAAAGAAGAATCAGCTGGAGTTACCAACTCTTGTCTTTTCCTGGGTATCAGGTGTGTGCTGCAATTTTGCAGATCAATTTGTGAGCTGAAAAATGTAGATGTGGTTCACTAAAACTCGAAATAAAGCTGTTTGGGTAATGCCTGTGCTAACTTTCCAAAGGCCTTATCTTTGCAAAGAGACATTGTAATTTACAATTGATTGGTTTTTCCCTGTCTAAAAAATGTGTGTTTACGTCTTTATCTGAATATAAGAAGATCTAGAGGAACTCTGGAATATACTGAGTAGTAGAACTTTGTTCGTCTATCTTCATCTTTTGTGTACTTTTTTGTAGTAAATTTTGTGAATTCTTTAAGCTTGATAGGAGAGGTAGATTGTAGGGAAGGACAAAAAAAAAAAAGAATAGGTGGAAGGAATTTGGGGACCAGTCTTGTCACCTTAAATTTTCCAAAGCATCCACATGGTTAGATCATATAACTGTAAATTTATTGCGACATACACTTCTCGTCACACTAGTTTACTGCATATTTATTGGAAAGGTCTGTATTGGGGAATGAAAAATGTCAAACAAGAAACTTCAGCTGTTACCTAGTGGGGACGTTAAACGGTAACTTGGGAGTGATTCACTCCAACTTCTTTATGGCTGGGAGAAGGAATACCACTTTGACATTTTTTTATAAGGCTCTCTACTGAAGCTAAGCGCTCAGAAGAGTGAGGCAGTTGCGATTAGTAGAGGCAAGAGAAAATGAGCACGTATCTGGGGATTAACCCGCATTTGCGCTCTACGGGAAACCAGGCTAGGCACTCACTTGGAAGGCACCACCCCAGTGGAGCGCCATCAATTCTGAATGAAATTACTCAGGGTGAAATTGCAGAGCTGCAGGTGGCATCGCCTGTGCTGCGCTCCGGGTCTCCCCTGCCTCCCGCCGGGCTTTGACTCGGGCTTGTCTAAAGATCGTCCCGAACAGCCTCGACTCCTGGGAAGGGCCTGGCTTCCTAGAAAGAGCCGCCAGGCCCCCTGCTTCGGCCGACTGGGAGCGCGCTCCACGCAGGGCGCTGGGGCTGGGGCGCTAACCCTCTTTCGCGGACGCGGGGCCCTGGAGTTTGAGACAGGGGCGGAAACGACGGGACTGGGAGGAAGAAGGCCCTAAGTGAGAAAGGCCACGGCCGGCTCCTTCCCTCCTTCCGCCCAGGATTCTCGGGCACCGCCTGGGCCCATTAGGAGAGAACTCGGTCCACTCCAAGAGCGCAGCCTCAGACCTCGGCTCAGGCACGAGCCACAAAGGTCTGATAAT
Source organism: Dasypus novemcinctus (assembly GCF_030445035.2). NCBI lineage: Eukaryota > Metazoa > Chordata > Mammalia > Cingulata > Dasypodidae > Dasypus > Dasypus novemcinctus. The sequence goes on along the minus strand of NC_080685.1, from coordinate 103,477,138 downwards.
GGCTTCGGCAGGTCTTCCTCTCCCACCCCCCAACTCCAAGGCCAGGGTCAAGCCACGTTAAGGGATGCGGGAAGTCTGGCCCTGGAGCCGGGCATTGCTGCTGCTTCTTTGTTGTTTTCCTAGAGGTGAGGCGAAGAAAAACGCTCGCGGAAAGAGAGAGAACGGATGCAATTTGCACTCCCCTCGCGCCCCTCGACGCAGGCAATTCCTCCCGCATCTGGCGGCGCCCGCCGAGCCGCTGCCAGCGCGGCTAATATCCATATTTCAAGGGGGAGGCTGGGCGGCCGCTTCTTCGCCGGGTCAATGTGTTAATTAAAAGTTGGTCCGAGTTGGTCAGCACTCAGTCCCAGATGTGCTTAACAGCATGCAATTAACACATAAGGCAAATCTTTTTGAAGATCCCAGAATTGAAACCCCCCCCCAAAAGAAACTCCACCCACCCCCGCCCTTAACGTGAGAGAGCGATGGCAAATCAGAGAAAAGTCTTTAAAAGACGCAATTAAATGCGGGCCGCTGTTCCTGAAGAGGCTAGGGTGGGGGGGAGGGGGTGGAGAAAAATCCCTATATCTATATATTTCAAAAATAAATAGCAAATTGATTTTTTTTTTTCCTCTCCAAGACGGGCAGGCACGGGATCCGGATCCCTCGGTTCCCACCCCATGTATATTAAACAGCGTGCGGGCTGCGGCCGCGCGGCGCGGTGACCTCGCGGGTGCGGGGAGTCTCAGGGCCCCGCGCGGGCCCGCGCGCCGCCGCCGCCGCCGGCGATTGCAGAGTAGCCTCTCGCAGCCAGATTGGTTTCTACATCCAGGGATAATTACCGCACGCTCACTTGCCTGGGGTCCTTTATATGTTCAAAAAGTGCAGGCGAAGTGTGTGCGTACGTGCGTGTGTGGGAGAGAGTCCTTCTAGATAAAATATATTTATGTCAATATCAAAAGCATTTGTAGAGACACTTAACAGTATCATCTCCCCCAGCGGAGGAACCATTCTGGATTCCCTTTGCTCAAGGCTGCACATGCCAGCTCGCGGTTTCCTTATTTAGTCCCTTGCACTTGGTTCTCGGGCCTTTGCGAGCCAGTTTGCTTCTATTTTCATTCAGCCTGACTCATCTAATGATTCTTTTGCCTGCCATCAGAATCAAAGAACCCGAAGAAGGACCGTGCGCTTTATCTTCTCTTTGTTTCCCTGAAATGTTAGCCCCTATTTTCCTACAGACTCATGCGCGCGCGCGCGCGCGCGCACCCCTCCCGGCGAACTCTCCTCTCCCCCGGCCGAAGCAAGCCAGGCGATAACTTGGTGTCCCCAGCGGGACAGCTTAATGCCACACCAAACCTCTAGTCAACTTCTTGATTATCATTCTAGACTACTGCCTGAAACTGGTGTGTTTTCAGAGACGATGTGTGATTCCATCATCGCCACCACGTAAAAGGGGGCCTGGGTAGCCACACAATTAATTACGTGTGTCGTATACAAAGGGCGTACCTTGTTGATGACACTTAATGAAGCAAATAATGGGTGTGGAGCACTTGGCTATTCATCTGGTCCTCCTAGAGACCTGGGAGTTAGTAGAGAAGGATAGTGATGGATGGATGGATGGATAGAGAAAGAGAAAAAGAGAGCGCTAAAAAGACGGCAGAGGGGGGCGAGGGGAGAGGGGCTGGTTGGAGACCCTTGGAAACGGACCAGATTTGTGGAGTGTCAGCTCGAAGAGGCAGCCTGAGCGGTGATTTAAACCCGGGCGGCATCATCGTTAACTAGTGTCCGACGACTGTCCCTCCCCACCCCCTCTGCCTTCCCGCGGCTCCCTTCTTTTCTCCCTTTTGTAGGATACAGAAGGTGAATAATGAAACCATTTTGCTAATAGTTTATGAGCCATGAGATTGGAAATGTGTATGGATAGACCGGAGCACCAGACTAAAATCATTTGCAAGAGGCGTGAGGCTTGGCAGAGAAGGAAACCCACCGTGTCCTCTCTCCCCAGTCCAGAGCGCAAAGGGCTGGAGGAGGTGGCCTGCCGCCTCTCCCGCTCCGCTCCACTCGAGGGCAGCGGCTTGGCCCCGGGTTCCCGCCAGGCGCCCCCGCCCCGGTCTCCCTGAGGGACTAGAGAGAGATGAATTGGGACGATGGAGAGATAGCGCGAGCCGGAGATAATCGTTATCACCGGGATTTTTCTTCCAGTGATGGGATCTAAAAGGATCTATCACGCTGGGCAGCTCTCCCCGAGGCAGAAAACAATAGACGTGAACTTGGCGGAGAAGATAGCCACCTGGGCGCTGCCTATGCGTCCGTCATTTCTCTCCCCACAGGGCCTGCGTCCTAGTACAAACATCCAGACCCTTCATGAGACGCCGAGAATCCCCACCTGCCCTCCACCCTCGTCCCACCAGGAGGTCTTCCAGCCCGCTTGGTCTTGCGGAGTTAATACTGGGTCAAAGCCTGGGTTCCGGGACGTGGGGGAAACCGAGGGGATGATGGCGGGGGTGGCGGGTGGCGAATAAAAGATGAGCCGCTGGCCCGGACCCTCCTTCCTCTGCCCACAAATCCTAGAAGCGGGTCCAGAACCGCGGCGCAGGCCAAATGGCCACGAGAAACGTCCCACTTCTGGCCCGGCCGCCGGGAGAGAGAGGGCGCGCGGGGGAGGACGCGGTGGGCTCCTCCGGGGGCGCGGGGTTCCTGCGCAGGGTCCGCAACTGGAGCGGGAAGGCCGGGACCGGTACGGATCAGGGGCGGGCAGGGGTCTGGGCTCTGTCCAGGCCCTGCTGGCAGCACCCTCCAACTCGCTTCCAGCCGGGGCACCGCGGGGGCGCACAGTCCCGGCCGCCGGGCTTCGCGGGCGCGGGCAGTGCAGACGCGCACGCAGCCGCGGGCGCCGAGCCTGGGGCGGCGGGCATGTCCCGGAGGGGTCCGGCCTCGGGTCTCTGCCTTCGCACCTCGTCCTTCGCCCCTTCCAGTCTCGGCTGGGCTCTGAGGAAAGAACAACTTTTGCGTCTAGGAGGCAACCGGCGGGAAGCGGCGTTAGGAGAAGGGCGAAGGGGGCAGCATCGCCCTCCAACCAGCTGCGCCTGGGGCAGTTTGGCCCTCGAGAAGGGCAGGGGCCGGCGCTGATGTTTCCGCGCACGCGGGCCTGGCTGCTAACGTGCAGCCGGAGGTGGCCGCGCCAGGAAAAAGTGCCACCGACCTCTGCCCCCTCCCCTCCCGCCCAGGCGCTCCACCTCTGGGGCACTGTGCGAAGAACGGGGCCTCCAAAAGGGACCAGTGCAGCGCCCTCTCCATGCGCACCCTCCTCACCCCGTACTTTTGGCTTCAGCCGCTGCGCCCTCAGTTTGCCCACCCTTCCTCCCATTCCTTTTGACTATCGCATTGACCCTAGTTGGCGTGAGACCAAAAAAAAAAAAAAAAGACAAATGTGGCGAAGCAACGTCCTGCACTGAGGAGTTTTGGGGTGGGGAGTTGATGTTTGAGCAATCCCGCCCCTGGCCAAAGGAAAGGCGGAGGGTGCACGAGGCATTGGGTTCAGGACTCCGAGTCAAGAGATTTCTCCTGGTTGGCGGGGGTGAGTGGGAAAAGGGGCGTCCGGCCCTGGGCGCTGGCGAGCAGGATCTCGGGGCGCCTCCTGCAGGACGCACTTCTCCGAGAGCTTGTGCTCCCACGAATGTAAGGACAAACCCCCCAGTCTGCGCAACTGCCTTGCTGACCCTAGACAGGGCCGGAGGGTTCAAGCCAAGTTGCTGAGAGGTGGATTTTTAGGAATTGAGGGTGGTTGTGGCCTCTGGGAAAGAAAATCTGCCCTCCAGGAACGCTTTTGAACCTCTGCACTTCCCTCCCAAACCAGAGATTCCCTAAATTCTTTTGCTGGCACCCCCCTCCCTGATATCCTCCCCCAAGCTCACAATGTCCAGTCCTGGCACTGTTTCCCGCTCCTCCTGCGTCGCTCCTGTATTCAACTGGGGAAACCTGGCTGCGGACACCCCCACCCCGCCAGTCTACAGCCAACCCCCAGAAGCTTGGCTCTCCTCGCGGCTGCCCTCTCCAGCCAGTGCACGCGGGCGAGGGGGTACCCAAGTGGAGGCAGGGTCGGACCGAGAGGCGCAGGGGGTTTTCTTCTCAGTGCCCCTGCCACAACCCTAGCAAAAGCAACCAAAGCACTGTGAATTCTAATGGAATTAAATTCCGCCCCCTTCCCCGAATCTGTGCCCTCGCCAAACTCCTCTCTGCCTGGAGAAGGGCGATGGGGCGGGGTGGGGGTGGGGTCGTCCCGAGAAAGAGGGGGTACTGCGCAAATTTACACCTTTCACTCTGATTTGTTAGCTGATTCCGCCTAAAAGTTCGCTCTATAATTAAAGGCTACTAGCGGCAGCCCAAGTGCCCGCGCCCGCTTCCCAGTGCAAAGTGAGAGCTGTCCCTGCGGCGCCGAGCAGCCCGCCGCGATGGCATCCCGTGATTTGTTTTGCTTTGTTTTTGCCCTCACGCCGCGGCTGAGAGAGCCGCTCTACAGTCAGACCGCGGGAGGCGGCGCCTGACCCCGCGCAGGGCGCGCGGGCGCGAGAGCTGGCGGGCGCTGGGGAGGCGCCCCCGCTCCGCCGCCGCGCGCCCGCGGTCCCGCGCAGGCCGTCGCCTGCGTCCCTTCGACCTCCAGCTCTTCGCTCTCTCTTTCCCCTCCCGGCTTTTGAGTTTTCCCTCCCCATTCTCTCGTTCCGTGCCTCTCGGACCCTTCCCTCGCCTCTCTGGCCCTGAGCTCAACTTCCAGCTGAGTTTGCGTCTGGGCACAAAAAGAGGGAACCGTGGCCTTTACGCGGGAGGCGGGCTGGGTGTGTCCGGGGGCTTCCTAGAGCAGAAAGCCGCGCAGGCCGGAGCGGGGTGCGGGACCTGAAGGCTGCCCGGAGCGCGGGCCTGCACCCTGGGGAGGGCAGGAGGGGCGTCAGCTCGAGACTTTTCCCTCCTCGGTGGCTTCGGTCGCGAGATGGTACTCGTGTCCCGGAAGCCTCGCCATTTGGAACCATCCCTCTGCGATGCGGGGACGGATTGGGATTCCTCAAAATCCCCGAAGCGGAAAAGAGAGAAAGACGCGGGCACGGGCCAGGGTAGGCCGGAAGTGGGGCCGGGGACTCAGTCCCCCGAGTCGAGGTGGACCTGGTACTGCCCCGCTCCCCCGCCCCAGGGCTGCGCGCAGGACTCGCGCCTAGGGCCGAGACGCCAGCGGATCGCGGCCCCCCGGGAGCCCGACCTTGTCCTGGGTTTCTAAAGGCCAGAGGCGCAGGCGCTGACCCTGTGTTTTAGAGGGTGAAAGCCAAGGGGGCGGGGAGCAGAGCAGAAAGAGGAGAATCCCCCAACACCCCACCCGGCCGGAGGAGCGCCGTGGCGCGCGCTCGTGGCGCAGCGCGGGGCTGCGCGCCAAGCCGCGGCGGGGCAGGCGTTCCAGCCCGCGCGGTGGAGAAGCGCGTTGAGGTCCGCGCACGGAGGGACAAACTGCTCTTTCCCGCCCGAGCCGAGACCCGAGTTGGGAGCGGGCTGGGGAGGAGGCTGGTGTTGAAAAGAACCCCGAGCCCGAATCCGTGCGGCTGAAGGCAGGCGCTCGGGCGTGCGGCGGGGACGCTGGCAGCCGGCGCCGGGCGAACTCCGACCTCGCCGCGCGCGCGATGCCGGGTGCCCTCGCCCCGCGCCTATTGATGACCTTCTTACCCGCCACCAATTTCTCTCCCCACAGTGGATGTCGCAGGGAGAACTTCCCCTTTGGCCGCCTCGCCAAAGCACCCAGGCGGCCGTGGCGGATAGACGGGTGGGAAGCGAAGACCTAGCTCCGGGCTGGGCCGGCTCTACTCGCCGAGTGTGCGCCCCCGGCGACCCCGGCCACAGAAAACGGGGCAGGGGGGCAGTCGGTTGGCAGCCTGCGCTCCCCCGTTCCCTCGGGAACTCACGCTGCAGGGACCCTGTGGTTCAGACAGGAGCGGGCCGCCGCGCCCCGGCCCGGCACTGCTACTGCTCTCGCCCCGGAGGGTCCAAAAGAGCTGTGAGAAGATGAACGGTCAAGTTAAAAGCCGAAGCACGTGTCCGCTACTCCCCCGGGACCGCGTGCGGGGCGGTGGGGAGATTGCACACTTAGCACAACTTCAGAGGCGCACAGCGGTGGCCCTCAACCCGGAGAGGTCGGGAGGCGGGGGCGCGATGGCTTGACACCTCTCGCCTCACCCTGTGTTCCCTCAATACACGCCTTTCAGCTCTCCAGCTTATCTGAGGTGCTCGTCTTCTTTTGAAGTTCTAAAGTTTAAACGGAAAAGAAAGAAAGAAGGAGGGAGGGAGGGAGGGAGGAAGGAAGGAAGAAAGATGCAGAGAGGGAGAAAGAGCCGAGGAGCGGTAAGAGAAAGACACCGTCCAAAAGAACGACCCTTTGCTAATTATGTTTCCTCCTTGCTCTGGATGAGAATGACACCGTCTTTCTAAAATATGTATTTCATTTTTTTTTATTGGAGAAGTTGTGGGTTTGTAGACAGCTCATGCAGAAAATAGTTACCACAGACCTGCCCCCGCCCCACTCCCGCCCACGCCCAGAAGGAGCGGGATTTTTCGGGGTGGAGGAGTTAGCGCCCCAGCCCCTAGCCCAGCCCCGCCGCCAGCCAGGGCCGGCTCCAGGGCGCGGGTCCGCGGGCGCCGTGCCCGCGCTCTTCAGCCCTGCGAGCCTCCCCAACTTCAGATGCCCTGTCCCCGGGTTTCTCCGGAAGGCGTAGTGCAGGCGCGCCTGTCGAAACCCCGAGAGGGCCGACTGCTCTCCCGGCAAGCGGGGCGATCCTACTTAGGCCTAAAACCTGGGCCCTGGGTGGGGGTCGGCCGCGAGCGCCACGCTCCAGGCTGGCGGCGCAGGAAGTGATCGTCTAAACTATTCTAGTCTTACAAGTCTTGGGAACCAGAAAGGCTGTTCCCCGCCTCGGACAGGACTTCAGAACTCTGCCCCCCGCCCTCACCGAGCTGCAGTGTCCTGCTGCGGCCCCAGCAGCCTGCCCCGCTGACCCTGCTATCCTCTTCCGCTGCAGGTGCCTGTCTGGAGGACCTTCAGGGCTCGGCCTCCCCACCCCTGAGGCTTCGCCCACGGGGCTGGGGCTCTAGGTTGGGAAAAATCCTGGGTGCTCATCCTCTCCGCGAACAAACAGGACATTTCCACAGCTGAGGTGAAACTCGAGCACACGCCGTGTGCGTGCGTGGTGGGTGAGCGGTGGCAGAGCTCAGAGAGGCCTGTTGGTCTCCAAATCAGTTAGTGAAGGAAGGGAGAAGTTTCACCCTCTCGGAACAGCGCAAGCTTTCAAAGAACTCTTAAGTGACAGGAAAAGGGGTTGCCCCTTCCAAAACTCCAGGAAGAGGCGACTACTTGAGCCCACCTGCGCCCGGGCCTTGCCCGTCTTAGGCTTAGAGCAGGGCTGTAAGTGGTGGTCACCGTTTTACCAACACTCAGGACGCGGATACTTGTCAGGCAGTCCCTGGATCCTCCTTTCCGTGGTGCCAGGAGCTGCGAAACCCCACGTTGCGGCGGAGCAGCCAGCGTGAAACCGTCCCAGACCGGGAGATTTTTATGAATCCTAAACTTCTTAAGAGTGTCCCAGCGCCTGCCTTGTCAGCCTCCGGGGCTGGGCTGCCATCCTGCTCTCCCGGCTAGCGTGGCTCGGTCATCTGGGGGCTAGAGAGGCAACCTCCGGGCGCCTCTCCCACTGTCACTGAGTAGACCTTTGTGTGACTGGAATAAAGAATTACTGTGCTGCGTGTGTGAAGGTGTGTCTCCAAAGGAAACAGGCAAAAGGAAGGACGCAGGTGGTGGCCAGACTCTTCCTGAAAACCGGAGCAAGTGCTTTCCCTTTTTCCCTTTGCCACTCTGCCCCCCTACTAACAGTCTGCTTGGCTCAACAAGCCAGGGCTCCAGTAATGAAGCATTCCTAATCTACATTTTCTCCCTAGAGGGGCTTTTTTCTTACTGACAGGTGAGAGTTTAGAGGGGCTGAATACAGTCTCCTTCCACACTTCCGTGTGTTCGTTACATTTACCCACCTGGGTGAAAGGCTGAGGCCTGAAACCTGAATGGCAAGAAGACGGGAAATCAGGAGGGCCCAGAGAGAACTAAGTGACTGGCAAGGGGTTGCTGTGCCTTAGCTTTCCTCTTGTCTCACCAGTTCACCTTCATTCCCCACCACCGTTAAGTGAAGAGATAAGGGTTCTCAGTTTTTGTAACTACTTTAGCTGAAAGTTCCCATCTGTACTGTGGTGGAGCATTGCTGGAATTTGACCACTGTATACATTCGCTACCTGCAAAGCCTGTTGTGCCCTCCCTATCTCACCTGGTTTTCACATAAAATACAAGCAGTTATTTTCATCAAGTTCTTGTTTACTTTCAACAAGTTGGTTTCAGTTTCTGTATTTCTCAAATTTCCTTACAATAACAGCACATGTTATGTTTAACTCCTCTGGGACAGTATTACTCCTGCCACAATTCTCCAAGTAGTTCTAGCTAAAACTGCCTTTGCTTTCATCTGGATTAGCCACATACTGAGAGGAAAGTGAATTTTGTTTTTTTTTTTTTTAGACTGAATTATTCAAATACTTGCTGAATTTTTTTCCTGCTTGTTTGAATAAACTTGGTAATGTTAACATTTAAATAGACATGCATAAAAGGTAAACAGCATTTTAGGTAGAAAATTTCTTTGTAATATTTTTAAAATTATAGATCTTGTATGCGACATAATTTCCAGGAAATTTTATCTTTGCAATTCATTAGCAACTGGATTTATTCTGAGATTTTTTTCATATAACTTTGTCATACTCTTTACTATATTCTCTAATCTAACTGAGTGTGTCATCAAATGGTAAAGAAGTATACATTTAAATGAAATTTGTTCCCAACATTTTAAAAGTTTTTCCAACTCTTCCCCTGCACAACCTAGTTGACAAGAAACTGTGCAGTTCAGAAAAATTAGTTTGGGGCATACAGTATATTCTAAAGACCCATTTATATACTCTGTATTTACAGTCAACAAAAACATCTTAATACTAGAAAATACACTTGTTTTTGGCAGAAAATATATGTCTTCTTATTTAGGGGAAGCTAAATAATTGGGCTTTTTTTTCCCAGTGTTCTTTATTTTTCTATTAGGTACATCATTGTTTCTCATTCATTTATCTCCTGTAAATTAAAGAAAGACTCAAATTACTGATTTATGATAAATGATATCCCTCGTCTCACCACTCGTTAATATTCTCTTGTTTTTAATTAAACATATTACTATAATATATAAAGGAAGAGGTTTCCATACATATCCATTAATCAGTGATGGCCAGATAGGCTAGCTGTTGACAGGGGACGTTTGGAAATGGAGTTATGACATCAGAGAAGTTGAAGTTTCTACCGGCAAACTGAAAAGCAATGACACAATAATGCTACTCAAGAGCAAAGAGTTAATAATGAATGAAATGATGAAGTAAAAAAGGGCAACATACGAGCTACTGATCTTCTCGATGAAGCATTTTCTTCCCTAAAATCGTTTGGCTGACATATTATGTGAAATGATTTAGTATGTGAAAATTCTCTGTTTTTATTTTTTTCATTTTGTGTGAAAGTTCTTGTTTCTCCCATTGGAGGTTTGAGCCAATAACAGCCTGTTTCATTTTCTACTGAGGTTAAACTGCTGTAGCATAAAATTCACCATTCCAAGCATTTAAAGCGATAGTTCAAGGGCCTATCTACATTCACAATGTCCAAATGCTATCACTCTCCAATTTCAGAACATTTTCATCACCTTAAAAGGAAATGCTGTACCCCTTAAGCAGTTAGCTAGGATTCCATCTCCCCGCAATCCCTGGCAACCAGTAATCTCATTCTGTCGCCATCGATTTGCCTGTTCTGGACTTTTCATGTAACTGGAATCGTTTAGCATGTGGCCTTTATGTCTGACTTCCTTTACTTGACATAATGTTTTCAAGGTCTGCCCAGGTTGTAGCATGTGTCAGTACTGCACTTTCTCTTTATGACTGAATAATATTCCATTGTAGGTATATATCATATTTTGTTTATCCTTTCATCAGCTGATGAGTTTTTGGGTTGTATACACTTTTGGCTATTATGAATAATGCTGCTGTCAACATTGGTGTACAAGTTTTTGTTTGAACATATATTTTCAATTCTTTGGATATATACCTAGGACTAGAATTACTGGATCTTGTATAATTCATGTTTAACTTTTTAAGAAACTGCAAAATTGTTTTCCATGTATCTGCACCAATTTATATCCCCAGGAACAATATATGAGGGTTCTGTTTTCTTCATATCTTTGCCAACACTTGTTATTTTCACGTTTTTTTGTTTTGTTTTGTTTTTTTAAGGATAGTCATCTTAGTGGGGGTGAAATGGAATCTCATTGTGCATTTGATTTGCTTTTCCATGACCACTAAAGATTCCGAGCAGTTTCTCATGTGCTTACTGGTGGCCGTTTTTATAATTTCTTTAGAGAAATGTCTTTTTACATACTTTGTTCCTTTTTAAATTGGGTTGGGAAGCAGACGTGGCTGAAGTGATAGGGCCTCTGCCTACCATATGGGAGGACCCAGGTTTGATCCCCGGGGCCTCCTGGTGAAAAAGAAGAAGAGAAAGTGTGCCTGCACAGCAAGCCAGTGCCCAAATGGTGAGCCAGTACCCAGGCAAGTGAGTCACACAGAAAGATGATGACGCAACAAAAGAGAGACAAAGGGAAGAGTCACTGTGAAGCTCAGCAGAAACCAGGAACTGAGGTGTACAGCTGACAGGGACTCTCTCTCCACATCGGAGGTTCCCAGGATCAAATGCCGGTGAATTCTAGAGGAGAAAAAATGAGCAGAGAAGATCAAAAAAAGAAATAGATACAGAAGATGACACAGAGAATGGACAGAGACAGCAAAAACAGCAGGGAGGGGGCGGTGAGAGGGGAGAGGCAGAGGGGGGAGGGGGAGGAGGAATAAATATTTTAAAAAATAAATTAGGTTTGTTTTTTATATAGTCTGAATCCCAGACCCTTATCAGATATATGATTTGAAAATATTTCCCTTCATTCTTTGGATTGTCTTTTTACTTTCTTGGTAGTTTCTTGAAATGCATGAAAGTTTTAAATGTTGATAGAGTGCAATTTAGCAGTGATTCTTTTAAACAATAGGTATATTTCCCATTCATGAGACGACATGAATTAAAAACAAAACAAATCCAAACAAAATTTTGAAACTCCAAACCCTAATAAAAGAGAATACTCTTTTCTGTAATGCTCAAATACCAACTTTATATCACAGATTATCAAGGAATACTTAAAACTTACTGCAGTTGTTCAAGAAAAGGAATTAGCCTGAGCTACATTGACCTTTTTCTTCCAAGAAGTCCTGAGTTATCCAGATCTGGTATCTATGCTAGTGAATGAGATCTTTTATCTCAAGATGACAGTTGTTGTTTTTTAAATTATTATTATCAAATTCATCAACCAAGAAATTTCAAATAGTCTCCTGTGTTTAAATGACATTAAGAATCTGCCTTAAACCAGCAACAACCAGGAAAACAAAAGAAAAGGTTGATCCGGTGTTCCGAAGGTAGCCGTTTCTAACACACATCCGCCTACAAGCCTGTGGAGTCAGGTGACAACCTCGTGAAGTTCCTGGGAGAAAGAGCTTGATTCTGAAAGAAGAGCCATTAAATCATTACAAACAACGTTTAAACAAAAATTCATAAAAGGATAAAAGTGGAAATTGTTGAATGCAAACGCTTTGCCCTTTATCTCAAAGGGGTTGCTTTTGAGACAATTAATTTATTGTTTAAAAGTAACCCAGAGTGGTGTGAATGAACGCTTTATTTAATTTGACTATTTACTTGTTGTACAAGAAGGCCTGTGGTGAAATAAGTACTGATGTAGAGACCTCTGAATCTGTCCGTCCTGATCCCTGGATCTGCCGTTTTATGGGGTCTGCTATTGGTCAAACCAATGAAGACGCCCCAAGTGCCCGTGCCCAGTGCTGTGTGTGGCCAGTGAGTGACCTGCGCGGTCATCATCTTGACCAAGCCCTGGGGGATCCTGAGGAAAATCCATTTCCTCACCTACAGAGTAACATCTTCATCCCATGGCTACAGTGAGGAGGATAGACACGGTACATGAGTCCATGTTATCTAAATGTGGGGCCTGTTTTATTTATAAGGCATTCTGACTTTTTGGAGTGCAAGTACTTGAGCAAATATAGACTAGTTATATAAATGAAGGCAGACTAATGTTAGAACAGTTTGCGGTCATGTTTTTTCGGTCTGCAGAATGTTGGCCTGTGCAGTTTTCCCTTACTTTGGTTTACATTTTTTATATTTATGTAACACAATGGAGCAGGTTTTGTCCTAAGATTTTAAGTTATTCTCAAACAATCCTATGAGGAAGGTAATATTTTCCCCCCTTCCCCCATTTTACTGTTGAGAAAACCGAGGCAGGAAGTTGTTAGTTATATAACTGGTAAGCTGCAGAGCTAGATTTTGAACCCAGGCAGTCTTGCTCCAGCGTCCATGTTCTCACCTACTACACTATCCTATTTATTTTGAGAAATCTGGAGATTTCCACCAAAAATCTGAACATATATTAATTCTTTCAATAAATGCTTATTGTGTGCCTATCAGGTGACAGATATCTCTTGAAACATTGGAGGAGTTGAGTCATCACTGCCATATTTTTTTTAATTTTTAGTAGTAACATACACACAACATAACATTTCTCATTTTAAACCACTTTCAAATATGCAATTCAGCAGTATTAAATACTTTTACAATATTCTGCTACCATCACTACTATCTATTACCAAAATTTCCCCATCACCCTAAACAGCAAACAGAAAGAGAAACCCATTAAGTTTTTTTAAAGATTTATTTTATTTATTTATTTTTCCCCTTGTTGTTTTTCACTTGTTGTGTCCGTTTGTCATCCTTGTTTCTTTAGGAGGCACTGGGAGCTGGACCCAGGACCTCTGATGTGGGCGGGAGGTGCCTAAATGCTTGAGCCACATCTGCTCCCTGCTTTGTTGTGTTTCTCATTGTTTTTCCTCCCCGCCTCTCTTGTTGCATCATCTTGCCTCGCCTGCCATGGATCAACTCGTTGTCTTCTTTAGTAGACATTGGGAGTCTCTGCTCCCTGCTCTGTTGTGTCTCTCATTATGATTTTTCTTCTTGTATCTCTTGTGTCAGATTACTGTGCCTGCCTGTTGTGCTGGCTTGCTGTTTTCCTTAGGAGGCACCAGCGACCTCCCATGTGGTAGGTGGGGGCCCAGTTGCCTGAGCCACATCTGCTTCCCCCCATTAAGTTTTAACTCCCCATTCCCTAGCCCCTGCCACTCCTCTTAACCTGTAATCTAGTTTTTGTCTCTGTGAATTTGTATATCATATTTATATCATATAGTAACTGCCATCTTTGATGGAGTCATCAAACTTGGCTTGATTAATTCTTTGGTTTACTTCTATGGGCCCTGTAAGCAATTGTGTTTGTTAATGGTAACATAGAACCCTGGTAAGGAAAGTAGCTCACAGCCAAAACACTCAGCAGGAAGGCAAATAATAAACATAGGAAATGAACATTAGGGCATGGATTTTGTTCTGCAAAATTCTTTGGCTGCCGTCATTAATCACAGATCAATGAGCCAACGAGACTTGTTGAGTACCCACTGAGTGCTTGAGCCATGGAGCAAGCACTTATAATTGAAGAATTTAAAAATCAGAAGGGTGAGAAAAACTAACACACAAAGAACAAGTCAATGTAAATTAATAGATAGGAAATATAGTAAAAATTCAACTAATTGGAAATCTCTAATCATTAGTATTTTAGGCAGAGTCTTACAGTCATGGAGTTTATTTTCTTATTTTATGGAATATAGGTAAATAACAATGTATCAATAACAAATAGATCAGATAATAACAGATATTAGATTTATCCGGAGAGGTAAGCTTCAGAATATGCCACAAAGATGGAATATTCAACACAATCTCTAGTACTTTGGAAGTATTCATACAGTGCAATTGGGCTGTGTTTATAGTTACCCTGAGAACTTCAGGCTCCAGAAGAATCTTTTGGATTAAACATACCACATACCATATTATCATTATGTATATTCCAATGTGTTCTAATTTGGGGGCAATAGTTAATTATTATTAAAGAGGATACTTGATTAACAAGAACTTCCCCTTGTAAATATTTATAAAGCAACTAAGAAGTTTAGCTATTTGCCTACTTAAGAGTTCAGGGTCTGCTTTATGAAGGTTTGGTACCAAGCAGAGGAAATATTTTGACATGCTATGTGTAGTGGCCATTGTCATGGCGCTTGTCCCTCAGTGATTTGGCCAATGCCATGGCTATCAGCATGAGCCAAATGTACTTGGAATAGTTTGCCAGGCTGATGGACATGACTACGGACAGCCCAATTGGTCCAGCCGGTTATTTATTTGTTTGTTTGGTTTTTATTCATTTATTTTTAAGAGTTACTGGACCTTGTACATGGAAAGTAGGTGCTCGACCACTGAGCTACACCTGCTCCCCTATCTAACTTTAACCAACAGAAAGCTTTTCTGGACTGAAAACTTGCTGTGATATAGTTTATTTAATACTATAGGATGTTGAAATAACTGGATTTACTAAATCACTGAACAAATGTGTGTTGAGTACCTGCTAGGTTGTAGGGCAGAGTTTCATAAATGCTTTCTCCTTGTACCAAAGCTATGAGGTGGGTGGGTAGGTAGCTAGGTGAGTAGGTTGGAGACATGTGAATCCCAGAGAGGAAATGAGGTTTAGAGATTACTGCTCATGGCCACGCAACTAATGAGGGTGCAGATCTGGGACTCGAACCCTGGCCTTCGAGGCCAAGCCCAGGACTTCTCTACCACAGCATCTCTCAATGGGCCTTTCCTAGAGTGTCTTCATGTGACTTCCTACGTCAGAATGACTTGAGTTATCTGTGCAAAATGTAAAGTCCTGAACCCTCAGGTTCAGCATTTTTAATAATCTCTTTGAGGGGTTGTTATACAGAGCAAACTTTGAGCACTGCTAGTCTAGATACTAAATTACTTGACATCTTGAAATATTTGGTTAGGATAATTTGACATGAAGAAATGATAGTCAAGGGGAAAGGAAAACTTTTTGGACCACAAGAAATACCTGCACCCTTGACAACGCACTCAAATTGGGATTTAAATAAGAGAATCAAAGCGAGGTTGTTCTCTTTTGAAGTATATTTTTGCCACACCATTTTAAAAAGCTTGCTCTGTGGGACCCTACTTCCAGGAGATACTTCCTAATTTCTCAATTTCTTTCTTTTTTTTTTTTTTTAAAGATTTATTTATTTATTTAATTCCCCCCCCCCTCCCCTGGTTGTCTGTTCTTGGTGTCTATTTGCTGCGTCTTGTTTCTTTGTCCGCTTCTGTTGTCATCAGCGGCACGGGAAGTGTGGGCGGCGCCATTCCTGGGCAGGCTGCTCTTTCTTTTCACGCTGGGCGGCTTTCCTCACGGGCGCACTCCTTGCGCGTGGGGCTCCCCCACGCGGGGACACCCTTGCGTGGCACGGCACTCCTTGCGCGCATCAGTGCTGCGCATGGCCAGCTCCACACGGGTCGAGGAGGCCCGGGGTTTGAACCGCGGACCTCCCATGTGGTAGACGGACGCCCTAACCACTGGGCCAAAGTCCGTTTCCCTAATTTGTCAATTTCTATAAAAATTCTTAAGTACTCTGTTAAGCAGTTGAGGAACAGCAGTCAGGAAAATGGCATGCTCCTTGACCTCGTGGAACACAGTCTACTGAGGAAAGATGTTAATAGCTATTATTCCCCCAAATCTTCCTTGTTGACAAATTTGTGAAATAGTAGTTTCAACAGGTTTTTCACTGCAGGACTTTTCAGAACCGGTATGTGCTAATATGTGCTGTGAATATCTGAGATAGGATTATGGTATGTGATGCTTTCAAGACTTATCATAGCACCCTTAGCTTAAAGAAAATTCCTAGGTTTAGTGCTTTGCAGAACACTTTCAGCTCATACCCTTCTTACCCAATGCAATGCTGTGATCCCTGGAAGATCCAGTACCCTTGGCACTGGAATAGGTATGGAATGTATTACATTATGGCATCCCATTGCACGCCCAACCTCCAGTGTTTTAGTTTCTCTTCTGCTAAGACAAATACCATACAGTGCGTTGGGTTCGCTCCAACAGTAGGAATTTACTGACTCATGGTTTTGAGCCTAGGAGAGGCACCAAATCAAGACATAAGCAAGATGATGGTTGCTTCGTGAAGACTCTGGTATTCTGGGGCTGGCTGCTGGCTATCCTTGGGGATTCTTATCCCATGGCATCATCTTCTCCTTTCTCTTCTGGTTTCGGCTCCTCTGGCTGTTCCCTGAGACTTGTCCGATTTCCTTTGCTTATAGGGACTCCAGCCATATTGAATTAAGGCCCACCCTCATTTAGTGTGGCATGTCTTAGGACCAGGGGATGGGACCCGAGCATACCTTTTGTGGGGGACATAGTTCAACCCCCGACACCCAGAGTGGGACTGTTCTGATTTCCTAGTGAACGCTGGTTGAAGTAATGGGCAGACTTTAGCTGAAGCCCAGATGTGGGCTGTCTTCAGAGGTCCTGGCCTGGTTGTGAATTTGATTTGGGCACAGGGTGCGTCTCTGGATATGGCTCTGGTCAGCTGTCTTTCCCCAGCTGGGGAACGCTTAAGGCAGTAGTGTTGTGTCAGGGTCCTCCAGGGATTCTGAGGGCATCCTTGGAGCACTTGGTGTGGGAAGAGCAGTGCTAGTGGGGATCCCATGCCTGTCCTTACACAGGAGGGGGCATATTATTTGAGGGACATCCAACCTTTGGCTGGACACATATAACCAGATTATTTGCTTAAAAAATACCTTTGTCTATGCACTGCCTACTTCTATCAGGATAGTTGTTGGAAATGGAAAATACAGCCACCCTCAGTGGTTTACCTAAGCCCAATTACCCCCAGTGTTTTCCATTTTCTTCTTCTCTGGACATGGTTATATCTAAACAGAGCAAAATGACTTGGCACAGCTGGGCCCTGAGCCTCAGCAGAGTTGCAAAACCAACCACCACACCAGGGAACCGAGAGTGCCTACAACTGCAAGCAGGAGAATTCCATTCATCAGCCATGTGGGATTTAAGCCGCCTCTGGATTTAGAGGTAGGGTCGACATCTCCATCCTAGGGTCCTCGGGATGGAGGACTATGATATGGATTAGAGTGGACTTACTGGTATTCTACTATAAAATTATTGTGATGCTAGCAATGGAAGAAATTATATCATTGATGTGGAGACAGTGGCCACGGGAGTTGCTGAAGGCAGGAAGAGGGAAAAAAAAGGGTGATATTGGGGCATTTTCAGGACTTGAAGTTGTCCTCAATGGTATTGCAGGGACAGATGCAGGGCACTGTATATCCTTCCATAACCCACTGAATGGACTGAGAGAGAGAGTAAACTACAACATAAATTATAATCCATGCTGTGTAGCAATGCTACAAAATGTACTCATCATTTGCAAGGAATGTACCACACTAATGAAAGAAGTTGTTGATGTGGGATGTGGTAAGAGTGGGGGTGGGGTGGAATGTGGGGTACATAGGAATCTCTTATATTTTTTTTTTTTTTTTTAAAGATTTTATTTATTTATTTAATTCCCCCCCCCCCCCTTGTCTGTTCTTGGTGTCTGTTCGCTGCGTCTTGTTTCTTTGTCCACTTCTGTTGTCGTCAGCGGCACGGGAAGTGTGGGCGGCGCCATTCCTGGGCAGGCTGCACTTTCTTTTCACGCTGGGCGGCTCTCCTCATGGGCGCACTCCTTGCGCGTGGGGCTTCCCCACGCGGGGGTCACCTTTGCGTGGCACGGCACTCCTTGCGCGCATCAGCACTGCGCATGGCCAGCTCCACACAGGTCAAGGAGGCCCGGGGTTTGAACCACGGACCTCCCATATGGTAGACGGACGCCCTAACCACTGGGCCAAAGTCCGTTTCCCTCTTATATTTTTTAATGTAACTTTTTTGTGTGATCTATGCATCTTTTTAAAGACAGATGATAATAAAAAATGAAAAAAATGGCTTGGCATTTGCTCAGATAAGTCATAGTAGTATATCCACCTTGTGGATAAATTTAAATAGCTTGGTTGTTGACATTTATCAAATTACCCAGAGAATTGCCACATCACCACCTCAATTCAAGCATGTAGAGAGTTCTTAAGGAAGCCTCTTCAGATTTGTTTGTTTTTCTTAGGTATCATAATATTTAAAGATATGTTGCTTTATTGTTCGTTAAGTACATGGTTTATTCATAAGCAGGTCTTGTGACACAGGTTTCCTCATGCTTCATACAAAGTGAAATAAAGAACATAGTAGTATTCCAATAATTCAGGTAGTCATCATTGGAGTACATACTTGAAACGAAGTGTTTTTTTCACCGTTTCCAAAGTTAACCAAATAAATATTCTCCTTTTCATTCTAGCTTAAGGTCTAAACTGAGTTTGCTGTTTTAATAACTGTGAGCAAAAGGGAGTTTTACTTACAGCTTAGGCTAAGAGATAGGAAAGGTAACCAGTACACACATTGTTTAATATAAAACAACACTCAGAAGGGCTAAGTGAAAAGGTTGTAAACACTATGATGTTGGTTATAAAGAGTTAAATCTGGGGAAACGGACTTTGGCCCAGTGGTTAGGGCATCTGTCTACCACATGGGAGGTCCGCGGTTCAAGCCCCGGGCCTCCTTGACCCGTGTGCAGCTAGCCCATGCGCAGTGCTGATGTGGGCAAGGAGTGCCCTGCCATACAGGGGTGCCCCCCGCGTAGGGGAGCCCCAGACGCAAGGAGTGCACCCATAAGGAGAGCCGCCCAGCGCGAAGGAGGGAGCAGCCTGCTGAGGAGTGGTGCCGCCCACACTTCCTGTGCCGCTGATGACAACAGAGGCGGACAAAGAAACAAGACGCAGCAAAAAGACACAGAGAACAGACAACCGGGGGAGGGGAGGGGAATTAAATAAATAAAAATAAATCTTTAAAAAAAAAAAAAAAAGAGTTAAATCTGGCCATGAAGATTTAGAAAATGATTACTCCAAGAAACAGATTTGAGATTGATCTTTAAAAATTGGTAAAGTTGGAATTTGTGGAATGGAAAAGAGAAGAAATGTGCTTAGCGTTTTGCATATAAAGCCAAGGGTGTAGGTAAGGACCAGGAAATGGGAAAATACACAGCCTGTTCTATTTGGGATACAATAAAAGTCCATTTCGGGTGGAGAAAGAGAAGGAACTAATGGAGAAGAAAGCGGGAACTAAGATTAGGGAGGGTTCTTTATGTGTGTTACACTGTTAGGTGTGTCATCCATTGTCACTTTTCATCCTTTGAACAAGCAGGGGAAATTATTTTCAAGGCAAATGTTCACCAAAGATTTGTGCAACAACCGTTCGCATTGTATAGCTTTTCTGCGGGAAAGTGATTGCCAAGGGGGTATATTTCCCCTTCCCCTTTGAATCTAGTTGGGGCCAAGTGATAATTTTCAACAATGAAATGTGCATGTCTCCTCCAAGCAAAAGTGGTTAAGAAGCATGTGTGCTCTTTCAGCCATGAAATATGGAATGGAAATGGCTGTAAATGAAGGAATTCAATGTCCTAAGGGATGGAGAAACCTCAGGATGAAGGAATGTGGGTCCTGATGAATATGCAATTGGACTTTGCATGAATGAGAAATAAATTTTCATTGAATTTGGAGATTTATCTGCTCTAGCTATGTTAGTTACTTTAATTAATAGTTTTTAATTATTACAGGCTTACATAATACAGGCTCATAAAGACGTAACATACTCCAAATCACATACCTAAATAGGATGGGGACCCACGATGCAAACACAGGTCTGCCTTCAGAGTACTTCTCTTTTTATTCTTTTCCCATAGTTACAACTACTGTCTATATGCTAGTGGGTATCAGTCCTCCATTGTTAGTCCAGACCTCTTTTTGGAGATTGAGACCCATGTATACAGTTACCTCCTGTTTATCTCTGCTGGAAAACCTATCTTATTCAGACAATAAGCTAAAGACTGTTAAAAATGAGACTCCAAAATACAATGGAATAAATAAAATTTATTTCCTTTTCACAGAATAAGTGGTCTAATGAGTGAAATGATTCGTCTGGCCTGTCTGCTTCATTGACCACTTGGCAACCCATGGTTTATTCGTTCCCGCCCCCCCCGCCCCCCCATATTATGTTCCTACCATCTCCTAAGGTGTTGCCTCATTTATATCATTAAGGCTAACCCAGGTCCTTGATACCTGAGATTCCTTTTAATTGACATATACTGCACACCTCTGCTTACATTCCCTTGTCAAGAACTTAGTCATAGGACTGCTTCTAACTGCAAGGGAGAATGGACTATATGGTCTCTAGTAGGTGGTTATATGCTTGACTGAAACTATTACATGAAGAGGAGGAGAAGGGAAGCCCCTTCAGCAAACTTTGGAGGAGAACCATCATTTGGGCACAAAGGCTTTCAGATGTTAAACCTCCACGGTTTTAGGACCATCAGCCTGCCACCCAATTGACTCCTCATCCTGGACTCTATAACTTGGCCGAAGTCCAGACCACCCTCCCAGATGCCCATGTTAGAGGCCAGGGTGGTCTATTTTGATTTTGTTATTTTATCTTATCCTCCACTGCCAATCATTTTCATCTCTTAAATGTCTTTTGAAACTGCCCAGTCTATTTAATCCCCTTGGGTCATGCTGTCATCATCTCTCACTTGGACTTTTGGGCTAACCTCCTAACTGGTCACCCTGTTTCCAATATTAACCTGCTTCCAGTATTAACCTATCAAGGACATCCTTCGCACTACCATGAGAGTGATTTTTCTAAAATGCAAATCTGATGATCATTTTACTCCCTTTTTATAGCCCTTCAGTGATTTCCCATGGCAAAAGTCCAAATTGCTTTGCAGAGCACAAAAGGCCCTCTGTGGTTTAGTCCCTGAATCTCTCCAGCCTCATTTCTGACACTTTACTCTTCTCACCCCCAAGCAGATCACACCCACAGCTTCAGTTATCCTGAGCTATGTCAGACTGTTTCATTTCTTTGTGCCTCCGCTCACGTTACTTCTGCCTGATAAATGATTATATATCCTTCAAGACCCAACACAACTGTTTCCTCTTCTGTGACATTATCTCAAACTCTCCTGCCCCCAGACAGAGTTCATCACTTTTTCCTTATTATATTTCATTTATTCCACACATTTTATTGAATCTCTGTAGCTCTGAGGCTAAGCTTTGGAGAAATGTTGAGCAGATAGAAATGTGGCCTCCACCCTTGTGGAGCTTATAGTCTAAGGGCAGGGGCAGAGATGGACATTAATCAAATAGTGCCACAAACAAAGGTAAAATTGTAGCTGTGATAAATGCTCTGAAGAAGAGAAAAGGACATGATAAGCATGCTGTAACAGGAGAATTGGACCTAGGGAGAGAATACAAGGGAGACTTTGATGGAGGAGGTGATGCTCAAGTTGAAATGTGAAAGGTGAATTAACCAGGTGAGAAAAGCAGATTACAGGCAGAGAGAATAGGGTGTACAAAAACTTTGTTAGGAGGGAATAATGGGATATAGAAAGGACTGAATAAAGACCTGGATCAGTGGGGACTTGGGTGGGAGAGTGAGGTACAAGATGAGGAGGAGAATTTGAAATAGACTCTGTAGAACCTCATAAGCCACAGGAAGGAGATTTCTATTTATCTTAAGAGGAATGGAGAGCCATTTTAAGTGAGACAGAGAAGACAGGACTAGAGTTTTTAAAGAATTCATTCTGTGTGCGAAGAAAGAATTTGGGAGTTAATTAGTGGATGATACTAGACTTGTGGGTCTAATCAAGAGATGCTGATTTGTGGCAGTAGGAAAGAAGTGAACATATTTAGGACTAGATATAGTATATGAGGGAAAGGAAAGTGTCAAGGGCGGTTATGTTTCTGGATGGATGGTGAAATTAGATATAAGATTAGAAACACTGAAAGAAAACTGGTTTAGAGAGATTCTTTTTTTTATTTTAAAAGTACATTTTGAATCAATAGTATTTAAACCAACTGGTTTCAAGTCATTAATATTCATCATAAAACAAAAATATATTAAACAATATATAACATTAACAAAAGTTACAGATTTGTTAAGTTCTACTTAGACATATATAATTTGTTATAAAGAAATATTTAACTTGTTGTAAGAGATATTCTTAATATGAGTTGCCTTGCTGAAATCTAGGAGAAGTCCCATTGTACATTCAGCATATGCTATCACTTCACGAGTACTGTTTTATAATTACTTTTGTATATGCTTCTCTTTATTGGATTGTGAGCTCTTCAAAGGAGTGGAGCAACGTTTACTTATTGTTATTGTTAGTCTTGTTTTTGTGTCCCCAGTGCCTCTTGCTGCATCTTGCACATAATATTTGCCCAGTAAATGTTTGTGAATAAATGATCTAACTGACCCTACAGCCCATACAATTTCTCCCACACCAGGAATAATGAAAGACAGAAACTGGAAAAGCAAGTTGGGATTTTTGTTTTAAATCCCTGGCTGGGAAGTTACATTATGACACAAAATGTAATTAAACCTTACGTTTACATTTACTTTCCAATCCAACCTTTGTTTCAAATAATGCTCCTGTTATTTTTAAAATCACATAATGTTTACTCAAGGGACATTCTCTCTTAAGTAAATCGAAGCCAGCCAAGCTCCGGGAAAAATACAGAGCTCACACTCTGAGTCTAAAAACTAGCTATGTCTTTTTGCTGCAGGGCCAAACGAAAAAATGAAATTAGAATGAATCCACAGGAAAAGAGTTGACAGACACAAAAGAAATGTAATCAGATGTTAATTTTTTTTAGCTCTCTTTTTTTTTCCATTTTATATTGGAAATTAGGATTCAGTCATTAGACAAGATTTCGAGAGGGATTTCAGACATTTACAGGGTCTACTTCTGGGCTGTTTTCAGAGCAAATACCTGGAGGGATTGATGTTCAAGAGCTACCACTATTTCTTGGAGTCAGAGTGATAGAACAATATTTTGAATAGTTTGAATATTTAGTTCTATCCACACTCACATAGCCTCTCTCTATGGTGAAACAACACCTTAAGTCTCTAAATGCCCTGTGAGTGTTAGGGATGTGGGCCCTTTAAAATTGGCTTGTGTGAGAGCTTGTTTGAACTCAATTTCTGCACAATAATGAATAATGCTGTTTTAGTTTCATTAACCCAGCCTGGGATGAAAATTTCTTCTATGCTAATCCTGAAATTGCAAGACTCATTCCTTATTATTAGAAATCTATCAATGAAATATGCTGATAATTGAGGCCAAAGTGTCTATTCCCCCTGGTATAGATTTTGTTGGTGATTCATTCTTTTTCTTTAGAAAATTGGATAACTCTTATTGAAAGTGAGCAGAGGGGAAAAGTTGTTAGCTTGAATCAACCTAGAGGTTGCTCTTGTAGATCTGAATGATGAGCATAAAAATTGAGCATCATGTGAGTGATGACCAAATCATGTTGATTTTTTTTTTAGGCCAGTAAAAAGAATTTATAGGGAAATGTGGGAAAAGAACAGAGCTTGCTGAGAAATGGGAGAGAAGGATGGACATACACATAGAGATTTGATGTGTGCTCCTCTAGGTGGAGGGAATGAGCTCTGGCTTGTGTGGTCACCTTTTAAATTATTAATTATTCCTCACCTTGCTAATGCTAAGGGGAGGGGCCCCAGCTGTTATTGCTTGCTCCACCAATGGTGGGGGCAATGGTGCGGCCTGTTTGGTATATCCTGGGCCTCCTGTCAGCCCCAGAAAGAGTCCCAACTGGGACCTCAAGGTCAGGGTCAAGGTCTCAGTGGGGTCTGGCAGCCATGTTTTCTTTCAGCCATATTGCCTGTTGGTCATGTCGTGACTCATCTTCTCCTCATTTCCCTGTATTAACCTGTCTTAATTCCTTCCTCAGCTGCTGCCCCTATTCGTAATGGGGTGCAGGGGGACAGTGGTCATTCTTCTGTAGTTATTTCCTGCTGGTTCAGGCAGCAGTCCCTGCCTGACAGGGCGTAAACCTCTCTGGCTGTTCTTCTGAGATTGAGGGAAGATGGGTCTGGCACCCTGGCATTGGTTTTAATGACTGGAAATGGCAGTCATGCCCAGATGTAGCTAGACTCTATAGACCCTGAGGTCAGATTTACAGAGTGCACCATATATACCTGGCAGTTATCAAGTAACGTCAAGCCACAAAGACAGTCAATCTGAATGCAGGCGTGAGACTGCCAGTGTCTGTATTAAGTTTGGCGTAGTGGTTAGGAGCCCAGAGTGCAGAGTCAGACTGTCCTCCACCACTTACCAGCAATGTAACTTGAGCCAGGTTATATAACTCTTTTTTTCTGTTTCCCCACATCTAAGGTAGATTTAGCAATATACTTACTGTATAGATTTGTTGGGAAAATTTAAAGTGCTAATATTGGTAAAATGCATAGAACAGCATCTGGCACATGGCAAGCAAATATGTTCTGGTTGTTATTACTATATTAGAAAGATGCTGAAGATGTAGGCTTCATAGCGACAAAGATAAATTTGAGAAAGCAAGATCAATGCAACTTTTGATAAAATGTAAGATTTTTGATTTTTTGGTGATGCGTTAAATACACAACATTTACTTGAGGTTTTAAACATAATTATTTTAGAGAATTCTTTCTATTAATACTCTCTAAAAGTATTGAGAGTATAGGTGTGCATTTGTGAAGGTTAAAAACCCCAAGGCCATTTAGTTCAGTGAAGATAAAACCAAAGAAAATTCACCTTGCTGGGCTTGGAGATAGGTTTTATTAATAATTATAATAATAGCAACTATTTATTGACTGCTTACTATGTCACAGGAACTTTATTTTATCCCATTTGATCCTCACAAAATCCAAGATGTATAGTTACCCATATCTTACACATAGCTTAACTGAGGCTCAGAAGAGGAAATGTGGCCGTCTAAGTTTCCAAAGCTATTCAGAACCAGAATCAGCATTTGAACCTGGTTAGTATTGACTGCAAAGCCAATCTTTTTAACCATTAGTTATAGTCCCTTCTATATGCTGCTATTTATATTAATGACTGTCATCAATATGGTACTTTTACAAAATATTTAAGAGCCCTTAAACATTCTTTAAGTCACAAATTTACAGATAAGAAAATTGAGACTTAAAGAGGTTAACCGATTTACCCAGGACTATTTAGTTACTGCCTATCCAATTCTTTTTTTTTTTTTTTTTTTACACTTTTTTATATTAAAGTTAATAGATCACAAAGAAAATCCAATTCTTAAGATTCCAAATTTTATTATAATTTACCCCTAACCCATGAAAACTAGAGATTCTTGCCAAATTCATATCTACTGCTGATCCAATGGGCTGATAAAAGGAGAGGGAGAATCAGCAGAGACACAAATGGAGAAAGGATTGACAGAGGAGGGCAAGCAGCAAGGAGATGACAAGGAAAGCAGAGGCATGACGATGACCACACTGTCTCTGCACTTTAGAAAGCATCTTGGTTGCCACATTCTCAGTAGCATCATGACTGACTGGCTATTTTCTGTGATTTGCTAACAATGTTTAAATTGTAACAGAAAATGTCTAAGTTGGACTTAAGTGAGAATATTCTGAGCAGTATGGGTTTTTAAATACTGCATGTTTTAAAAACATGAGTTCTCTTTTACAGCATGTCATATTCAAGTACACATCATTAGAGTCGAAACATGTAGCTTTTTGGCAAAACATTGTCAATAATCCCAATAGATACTACAGGGGTGCAGTTCTTTAGACACAACAGAAAATCAGGGGTTATTAGTTTGGTATGAATTAGTGGCAAATCATTATGGTGATACTTGACCTGGGAACTTGCCAATCAGGTGACATCCAGAGTTAGGACCTGCCAGAAATCACTGTTATCCATGGTGATGGCTTCAGATGTTCCTCTCAAGATAATTAAGATATTTATATCCATAAAATGGAAAGGTACTGTTTTAGTTTGCTAGGCTGCTGAAAGCAGATACCATGAAATGAGTTCATTAACAATGGGAATTTATTTACTTATAGTTTTGAGGCTAAGAAACATGTCCAAATCAAGCCATCTTCAAGGCGAAGCTTTGTTCCCAAAGACTGGCAGGTGGCAAGCCTTGGCTCCTCTGCCACATGGCAAGGCACGTGGCGGCAACCTAGCCTCCCCCTTCTCTTCCAGCTCCCCTTGCTTTCAGCGTTTTGCTTCCATGGCTTTCTCTCTCTCTCTCTCTCTCTCTCTGTATTCATTCTGTTTTTTAAAGGACTCCAGTCAGAGGATTAAGACCCACCCTAGGCCATGCTTTAACTGAAGTAACCTCATCAGAAAACTCTACTTACAATAGGTTCATGCCCACTGGAATGGATGGGCTTTCAGAACGTGATTTCCTGGGGGTACATATAGTTCCAAACCACCACAGGTGCCTATCATCATCTATTTTATCCTTCATACCTACATGGAATCCAGACATTTTAACAGGCTGAGTATGAGATCAGGATCTTAGAAAAACTCACACTAATAAATCTTTCATTTTGCCCTTTTTTTTTTTTTCTCCCACTTTGGAAATAGTAGTTACTGTTGAGAAAAATCCTCAAAACCACTTCAGTTCTTGGGTTGGAAGTCAGTCTGTTATGATCTTATTCAGTCATTCATTTATTCCTTTATTCAACAAATTTTTGTTGAGTAACTGTCACCTCTCAGAGTTTCTGGGTGTTGGGGTCACAGTAGTGAGTAAAACAGACAAAAGACCCTGGGTTTGTGGAGCTTATATTCCAGTGGAGAGACACTTAATGAACAATGTGAATAGATAAAGAGATAGACTGTAAGATAATGGTAAGTGCCGTGAAGAAAAGAAAAAAGAACAGAAGGGAATATGAAATGTTGGGGGCGGGGGTGAACTTGAAGTCATTTGATAGCGAAGGCTTCCCTGAAAGGTGACTTCTCAGTTCAGACCTGGAGGAAGTCAAGAAGCAAATCTTAGAGAAGTCTGGGGGAAGAGCCTTTCCAGCAGAGGAACCCCCAAGTGTAGCGATGCTCAGGGAAGCATGCCTGCTGTGTTTGAGCCAGGAGGACAGCGAATCGGAAGCACCGTGAACAGGGGGCGAGTGCAGGAGATGCAACCGAGGTGATACGGGAGTCAGGGGGGCGTGGTTCCAGATCCTATACGACCCTGTAGACTTTCTATCATGCTAAAACCAGGCGGATGGGGGCAGAGAGGGAGGGGGTGTTCTGGAACGTTCACAGACGAGATTCCTTTCAAATGATATTTATTGAGCACTAACCATGTGGCATTCATTGTGCCCTGCTCTGGAAAGCCAACAAAGAAGCATAAACTTATTTCCCTCATTTATTTAGTGTGGGAAGGGAAAATAAGTACTTAGAAAAGTAGCACTCTCAGCTCCTTTCCCAAAAAGTGGAAAATTTTACACAGGTATGAATAAAAATCCAGTCATATTTTCCCTGAAAGCTAAGAACAGACTCACAGTGACACACAAAGAGACCCGTTGGCAGAAGAGAGTGGCTGCCCAGTTCCCCATACTCGTCACGTCACTCCCAGAGAGAAGGCACTGTTAACTATAAACCCTTTAGACCTGCGGGCACAAGTGACATGTGTGTCCATTTATGGACTAATGATGTTCTTCAAAAGTTGTAGAGAGATTGGATTTGGGTCCAGTGAATTATACTCAGCATGAAATCTGAGATATTAGTGATGCAAATAAATCTGTGATGTATCATCTTGTGAAATGAAAAAAGCCCTTGTATGTGTTAAGAAAGTCTCTGGTTTCCCATCCAATTTTGGCCTAAAGTATGAGTATTTAGACACCTCAATCTTAAAGGACTAGTGCTTTTCAGTTTTGCCGAAATTTCTGTGCAGCAAGAGTGCAAGGGCCTGTTGGCTGGCAGGCTGGGCAGGTTAGGAGGGGGCCAGCATACGACAGAAAACGCACTGGGGCCCCTGACGCCCGCGTACAGGGTTATTTTTTACTCTCTAGAGATGTGTTAGACTTTGTTTTTTTCTTCTACTTAGTTCTTATTTACACTTTCATATGTCAAACTAATAGGAAATTTCAAGCTAAAATAGTTTTACTTTTTCTCATACCGTATAAGGAAAGATCCTAAAATCTGCACGATGAGTCTTCCCTACTGATAGCATTGGGGTCCCGCTCTTTCCCAGTCCATACTCTTAAAAGGGGGGAGTACCAAAGAATTTGCAGTTGTCTTTAATCAACCACAGCTTGCCATCTGGTTATAAAAATATTTATGTTCTTCCCATATGAAAAATGCTCTCATACCATTTACCCCGATCCAAAGCCTCCCAAGTCTCTTCCCCATTGTGGCCTTTTTAAACTTCGGGAATTTGTCATCTACATGCGGTTCAGGTGTGAATTGGGCTCCTTTGGGAACAGTTCCTTGAAAATGGTTTCTCTTAATCTGAAGACTTGTGCCTTAAAAAGACAAGTTATCTACCCTCCCCACCTCCCGTCCCTGACACACATACACACACACACAAACACATATATACTTGTTATATAATGGTAGTACAGGGATAAGATAACTGCAATAAACACTCCTAGCACATAGCAGTTACTGGTCCATAGAAATTTTTAAATCAAACTGGCCATCTTGCCAATTCCTGTATTAGGACTCTGTCTTGTCACCTTGAAATGGTTATCTGTGGCTCTTGTTTCTCACCCTCTGAAATCTTGGTTCTACCTTTGAATCAGCTTTCCTTAAAAAATAGGGCTCATTTTGCAACTGAGTAGCTTTCTCAGTCTGCTTTTTGCAACTGAGTAGCTTTCTCAGTCTGCTTCCTGCTCTTGGGGAGATATTGGTGACCTGTTCAGCAACTGTGAACTTGGAAGGCTGTTGAGGGCAATCTGTGGTTCCAGGTGAGGGGCATAAGGAATTCCAGTCCAGGGAAGTCTTCTTTCTAGAATTTTTTGTCTTACAAAGGTTCTGATCTTTATGAAATCTTGTAAACTTTTAGTTGAAGCCTTCCTTCTTGGGCTAATTCATATCGTTGCTATAATTTTGAATGTATAGATGAATCTGTATATACATTTTGAAATGTGTGAATCCCCATCAGAATGGTGCATTTGTAAACTTCATCTGGGCAGTGCAATCTATTTCATAGTCTCTAGCAGTCCTCAGTGACCTTTTAACAGTGGTGTAACAAATTCTGACCTTTTGTTTTGGTGAGTTGGGTGGTGGGGCGGTGAATCAGTGAGGACACATCCAGGTGAGAGGAGGCTGTGGCAGGCTCCTGAGTTTAAGCCAACTCTAGAGGCTTGATTGTTCTCAAGGTGTGTGTGGAGGAGGGGGTGGTAGGTGGAAACCCAGGGCAACTTCAGGTAGGCCCTGATGGCAATCAATCTGTAGCAGTTTGATATAGTTATGAATTCCAAAAATAGGTATTGGGTTATGTTTCCTATCTGGAAACACCTGGGGGTGACTGATTTACCCCTGGGGGTGATTTGATTTACGATTACGGCTTTGACTGGGCCATGTCATTAGGGTGTTGAGTCCCCACCCCTTAGTGGGTGGGGACTCACAGATAAAAGGCATGGCAAGGGACAGAGTTGAGGGTTTCTGATGTCGGAGTTTTAATGTTGGAGTTTAATGCTGAAGTCTTAAGCTGGAGACCCAGGAAGTCAGCAGGCAGAGGAAAAAGAAGCAAGCCCCAGGAAGAGAGGACCTGAGCCAGGAGAACACAGAGGAATAGAGATGGCTCCTTAGACACAGCAGAAACCTCAGGGAGAGAGACAGAGCCATTCACCTGATAGTCTACAGCTGCCCTTGTGGAGAGAGGCAAAGCCTAGAGAGCCTCATAGTCTACAGCTGACCTTGTGGAGGAAACAGAGGAGCTGAGCCGAGAGGAACCCAGGAAGCCTGAACCCTCACAGCCATCGACAGCCATCTTGCTCCAACACATGGAAATAGACTTTGGTGAGGGAAGTACCTTATGCTTTATGGCCTGGTATCTGTAAGCTCCTACCCCAAATAAATACCCTTTAAAAAACTAACCGATCTCTGGTATTTTCTATCAGCACCCCTTCGGCTGACTAATGCACAGTCATTATGCCATCTTGGGCTCTGGTCCCCAGTGACTGACCTCTGTCCTGTTTCTCTCTCTCTCTCTCTCTCTCTCTTTTTGTAATAATAAACTTTATTTTTGGAGACGTTTTAGATTTACAGAAAAATTACACTGAAAGTATAGGGAATTCCCATATACTCCCCCCGCCCCATACACACACACTTAGTCTCCCCTATTATTAACATATACATTAGTGGGATGCATGTGTTACAATGGATGAACCAATATTGAAGCACTGCTACTAACCAAAGACTATAGTTTACATTATGGTTTACACTTTGTGCTGCACAGTTTTATAGGTTTTGACAAATTTATAACATCATTGCAGTATTTCACCACCCTGAAAATGCCCTGTGTCCAGCTATGACTGTATACTTGAAGCAAACAATAAGAACACAGGACTCTCCTGAACCAAATGAGACATCCATTCTCTAACCCTGAATGGAATTCATGAAAAGGCAGGGAGGAAGCAGGGCTCATCCTAACAGATAGGATACTAAAGCCAGGAGTCACTTGGATAAAATTCAAGATCAGATACATGCAAAGGCTTGGAATCCAAGAAATCCCAGCAAAGATCAAACTCGCTGATTCCCTGAGTGGTCAATCATAAACTGGGTTAGGAGGAGGAGAGCAAGAAGGGAGGCAAACAGGTAATGGTTTGCCATGTTTATGAGCAAACTGAAGTCCCAGGATACACAGGACAAAATGGTAAGAGGTAATTAAATTTTGGAAGTCAAACATATTCAGTTAGATGTTTTGAAGGGATTACCTTAGCACAGGGGTGACATAGAGTTGTCGCTCCCCTCTGATCAACTGGTAGCTGCTTTCCAGAGTGCTGTGTTAAGAAAAATTATGAGGCTATGCTTCCCATGTGCATGAAGGGGCACCATGATTGATTAGCAATGCCTGCCATAGATACTGAGGGTGGGTGTGGGTCATGTTTGTCATTTGTGCCCCAGACGGTAAGAGGAGATGACTCCTGGACTCCAGGGTGTAGCCTTGAGATGCTCTCTAGTGAGCAACAAAGTAGGCTAGGCAACATGGCTTAAGATTAGAAACAAATTGAACAGGGATTGTTTGCCCCTTATAAAGTTCACATCCCCTCTACCCTCAACTTAGAGACACTTTAAGGATAAGATCCAAAAATTAAAACCTCTGAGTTTACTTAACACCAGAACTATTCAGAAACTCTGACCATTTTGACACTAGCTTCTTTGGCTTACCTATAGTTTTTTTCCACTCATAATTTTTTAACTTCTCCAAATTCACTTGTCTTACTCCCAACTTTTGTCTTGAACATTGCATGACGTTAGACTTCTTAACATCTAGAGCACTTGGCTTCCTTCAATTTAGGGGGTGGGGAATGTAGGAAGAGGCAACCTCCTACCAGTCCCCAAGGACATGGGAATGTTTGGTAATATGGGGAAATGAGCAGTTTAAGAAAGTCCTTAAGTTTTTTTCTGATATGGCCCCTATGGAGGCCATATCAATCTATCCCCATTGTGGCACTTTGATATTATTTATGAATCCCCAAAAAAGAGAAAAATTATGTCTGTAACCTGGTCTGCTCCTCTGGGTATGATACCCCTTCATTGTATTAAATCCAAAGGTTTTAACTTTACCTGATAAAAAGATTAGGGCTTTGATTTGACCACTTTAGTAGGGCATGACTCAGGATTGAGTCCCTGCTCCCTTGGTGGGCTGATATAAATGGACACTCACTCAAGAAGGTGCACGGAAGAGGAGATAGCTCTGTTATGATTTGTCCTGGGGCCCTAGAGAGAGATGAGCCATTTGTCGGATAGTTTGCAGCTAAAGAGAACAGAGCAGCTGAGCAGCTGATAAGGCCAAGAAAGAAATGAGCCCTGTGCCAGACTGATAGAGGAAGCCCTGAAAGGCAAGGCCAATGCCAGCCTACAGCTGAGATCGGAAGAAGCTGGGCTCATGGAGCCTTAAGAGGGAGAAGGAAGACTGAATCCTCACAGAAATCAGTGACCATCTTGCTTCAACACATAGCTGAAGATGGGGAGAAAGCAACCTTGAGCTGGACTCTTTAGGACCTTGTAAGTGTAAGCTTTTACCCCAAATAAATACCCTTTATAAAAGCCAACAGATTTCTGGTACTTGCATCAGCACCTCTGGCTGACTAATACACCCACTGAAAATTGAGAATGTTTGCTATTTCCCAGGCTCTTTTGATGATACATGAAGAACTACTGAGTGCTCCATCTAGAAGATAAACAAGCCAACACATCTGAATGAATTTGATTGCAAGGAAAAGGCAGTTTGTCCTTTTACCTCTTGCCTGGGCTTCAGGTGATCTCTGGATCTGGCCTGTAAGAGTGGTAAATATTGTTGCAGCTATGAAAACGTGTACAAGTCTGAGTGTGGGTTGTAGACAATTTCCATTGTGTTTTTGTTTAATGCGTCTTTAAAGCAGCCTTGCATAGCATCTAAGTGGAGGGAAACTCTGATTCTCATCCCATGCCATGAAGTCCTTTCAGAATTTTCTCTTCACAGGTTTATACAGATTCATTCCTGATTTCCTTTATGGGTAAAGCAAGCTCCTGCTTTGCTCTTGTGCTTTTGGTGTCATCCAAAATTTGACAGATGGGTCAAGTCCCTTCCTTTTAGACTATCTCTTTGCATTTTCACAGATTAGGCTACCAAACTATCACCATTTTAATAGATGTGCCTGAGTGATCTATTGCAAATATAGTTTTATAATATGAAAGATCCAGTTAAAAGATCTGCTTTATTTAATTCAACAGTTTCTGTTTTATTCCTCCCATTGCCCTTCCAACAACTATTTCTTGTGAGGTTGGGTTAGATGCTGCAGTGCTGTAAGGATAAGCAGGACAGTCCCTGCCATCAAGCATTCTATGAACTAATGAGGGAAACGAGAGTATAAGGAATGGACGCAGCAAACTAGACTTACAGCAGATACCAACAGAGAGCTGTAATGAGATAAGGAAATCCAAGCAGTGGAGAGATGCTATTTATAGGAGATCATGGGGGAATGACTGCAAGGAGGGAGAATTGGGGAAGAGATTTGAAGAGTGACTGAGAATGTGACAAATGGAAATAGTGGTGGAGTTTGAGACAGAATAAAGGTTAGGATGCAGTGGCTACTGTGTCAGGTCTTGCTAAGGTTAAGGACTTGTGCACTAAGAGGAAGAGAAGGCAAGAAAAATTTTAAAATGTGGAGAGGCTTGAATGCCAGTTGGGGTTATTTGTTTTTAATTTGGCAAGTTATGGGAAGAGGGTACTGAATTTTTTTTTTAAGCATAGCAGTAATGTTATCAGTCAGGAATGACATTCTTTAAATAGAGTTCACCTCAAATGGACGGCATTGTTTATGAAGATGTTTATCTGTATATGCACATAAATATGTACATATAAATGTCCACAGCCAAAGGAAAAGGTTGTGTTTTATGGCATAAAATTGTATTTTTTGGCTCTGACTCAGCCATCATAAAATCTATTTCCAAGCATCAGAAAGATGGAAAAAACTCTTTATAACATTTTAAATAATTGTATGGAGGCCAATCATATGGCCCTGTGCATAAGTAGCTTACAGTGAATTTTGGGAGAGTTTTTCATACATTTCAGCATTAGATTTGTGCATAGAAACAGACCATATATCTAATAGGTAACTTCCCCGTGAACTTTCAGTCTCACTATCTACAAAGAAATGCTCATATATGCATTTAAATGCAACTATTAAAAAGAACTTGAACTTTTTCCTGCATCTGTTGCCTAATAAAACAAACTTTCCAAACTAACCCCAACAACAAACAAGTGCAATATATATGTATAAGTTTTAGATTATATATACATATATACATATAATGTATAGGATATGAACTAGATAGAACTAGAAATTACATAGTTTCTCTATCAAAGAACCATTGGCATTTGATTCATTCATGAATATGTTATGATTGTAGTTTGAATGTCGGGTTATGTCACCATCATTGCTGATAAAAAAATAAAGTGAGCTAACCTGTTAATCCAAGGCAGAAAAGCTGGAGTCATGCCAAATCTGGTGACTATTAGAAAGGGGTTTTTATTAGGTGTCTGGTAATTGGTTATCTTGAATTTTTTTGATGTTACTATAACAGAGTGTCAAATTTCACTTATTTCCTTCTGAGTTTTAGCCACTCTATTAATATCAGCCAGAAAATACTGAGGTAAGTAAAAGTTTGAAGTCTGTTAAAATATCTCTGCTCAGCTTGCAAAACATTAATATATGGAAAAAGATTTCCCTAATCAATACACCCAGGTCTATTAAAACTGTCTTAATCGTTTGGTTTTGAAACTTTCTCTCTCCCAGGTAGGTGATAAGCCCGGGGGGTGGGAGGGCTAAGGGAAGGTTGACTTTTATGTCATGATAGGGGTATAAAGGATGCCAAATCATAAAATTAAGCAAAATCTATTGTTTACCATGAGGAATTTTCATGGTGCTTTCCACATCACAGCAATAGGAGTGAGTTTGGCACAATTCAAAGTCAGCCAAAGGAGGTTGTCAAGGTTACAGGCAGAGTAAGGTTGGAGTCAGGGTAATGGTCACAGGGGGAGGGAGGCAAAATTCAAAGCCAAGTATCCCCACGTCAGCAAAACTTCAGGCTGGTCAAGCTGCTTGTAACAGGATAGTTCATGTTACCAAGAAGACAGCTAAGGGAATTTTTTTTTTTCAAAAAATTCCTCCTGATAGGTGAGGCTCTTTGTCCTAGTACAGTGCAGAGCTCTTCTTCTTCCCTTATATCCCAGACCTAAAGTACAACCATCAATGTCTTTGGCAGCCCTGTCATCTCAGTTCATACTTAATTAAATGCTCTCAGGAATTAGCCATAAAGTCACTTTGGAAAAAGACCGAGCCCAGGTTTCCTCCCCCAGCCCCACCCCCTCTGTGTGTGTACAAACTGGGGCTTTCTGAGCTGTGGTGGGGCAGAGAGGATCAATAATAGGTGGTTCTGGGTTTCATACCCCAACTCAAGAGAGAAGCTCCCATCTGACCTCTGTTTTATATTGAGATGCCAAGTATGATTGCATTTGAAAAACAATGGTTCCCTTGATTAAAAAGGTTGAACTCTATTGTTCAGAGATTATCGCATTTACAATTGTCTTATACTTAATCTCAGGGTGTAAAATTTTTCTTTTGCTTTTGGAGGAAAGAACTTTTTTTAGTCATGCCAATTAAATCTACCATTTTGGGTGCCAATTTGGGGGTGTTGCATTATAGTCTACTCTCTACATAGACAACTTAATTCACCACAGTCTGATTCAGTCAGTGTGATTCAGTTCTTAAAATGATAATTATATCATTTCAGGATTTATAGTATTCATCTAGAAGGTGGAATAGGGTGAAAGTGAGTATGTTCTACTGGTATCTTGCTCCGTGACAGCAGCCATTCTTCGCAGGAGATTCCAAGGTCACAGAGCTAACAACTTTACATGCTTAGTAATCATGGGGCAGGAAATACTGAGACTCAAGATGAGAGGTGGCTATGAGGATGGTGGAGGTGCCAGGGTGATTTCCCATGTGCAGGATGGGGGAGGAAGGCTAAGCAGGAGAACAATGTACAGAACCTGTTGCCATGGAGGAGCTCCAGCAGGCGTCACCACCAGGGATGTCCAGGGAGTGGTAGGTGGTGGCTATTCTAGCCAGCCAGGGAGTCCAGGGGAGACCAATCAACAGCAATCCAGAAAGACAGACTCCAAGTTTTACAGAGGACCAGCACTCAGGAGCCCAGTTCCAGTACAGAGATCATGGTGATTGAAGTTTGGGAGATAAACAGGTGAATTCAGATCCCGGTCCAAACACCTGCTAAATGCATAGTCCTGGGAAAATTACTTAATCTTTTCAACTTCCTACTTTTAGGTCCATATCATACCTACCTCATGGGAATATTGTGATGTCAAATATAATAAAGCATTTAGCACATGTCTGAACCACACTAAGAGCTCGATATATGATAGCTGTCTTTTATTGGCTGTAAAGTTTATATCCAGAGCAAAGTAGGCATTTAATTATAAGAATAAGGAGTTCAATTATCACAAGACCAGAAGAATGATGATGATGACATATTTATTCTTCTTGGATTGCTTCAAGAGGATGGATATAGGGCCCTGGAATGGAGCTGGATTTGCATGTGGGTCTGGTTTAGGAATTAGGGTTATGGGGAAAGGAAGTAAACAGGATATTTAATTTACTTTATTTAGCCAATTTACCATGCTTAATCCATTATTGTTCAACACTCTTCCCTAGTATTTGCTGCTCACCACTAAAGACTTATCCCTAAAGAAGAAATCACAATCATAGAGTTGACAAAGAGTAGAATTTCAAGTCAGGAGTTTACAATATTATTATTCCATTGTAAAATTCCTAAAATTCCAAAATACCATATATGAAATGTATTATGAATGGGAAAACTGCTGTTTTTCATCACATGATGATATCACTCTTTTGTTCCAACTCTCCCTACTCTGAAGCCCAGCGCCCTGTGCCACCCAACACTTGCAGCTCCTGACCCTTTCCTACCTCTGTCTCCACTTCAAGACACACTAGTTCTGTGGCTTGCTTGGTGACTAGCTGGCTGATCAGATAATCATACCTCACGAAGTGCCTTCACCCATTTAATCTCATTCATCTCTCCCTATGCAACACTGTGTTGCAGGAATCATCTTCATTGAGCAGATGAGGAAATGAGGCTCAGATCATTGAATTCCCCTAGGCCATCATCTTAGTTTGCTGGGGCTGCTAGTTGGCTTAAACCACAGGAATTTATTGTCTCACAGTTTTGGAGGCTAGAGGTCCAAAAACAAGGGATCAGTAGGCCATGCTTTCTCCAAAGTCTACAGTGTTCAGGCGTTCCTGCTGGTGCTCCTCTGTCACATAGCATCTGCCTTCTGTCTCCTTCTCATTCCTCCTACTGTGCCCAAATTTCCTTTGCTTTTAAGCTCTTTGGTCATATTGCATTAAAGCCCATCCTGTTTCATTTTGGCCTCATCTTATGATTAATAGGGTCTTTGAAGATCCCATTTACAAATGAGTTCATATCCACAGGACTGGGAGTTAGGCTTGAGCATGTGCTTGCAGGGACCTTGTTCTAGGAACAACTACAACAAATTATATGAGAGCTCCCGGGACCAGAACAATCTGAGTGATTCTTTTAAAATAAGTCGGGTCCAGTAGCTCTCCTTCTCAGGGCCCTCTGATGCCTCACGTCCCCTTAAGAGTAAACTCCAATGCTTACAGGACACATGGTCCGACTCGCTGATCTCATGCTCTATGAATTTTCAGCCACATGGGTCTGCTTTCTGTTTCTTGAGCAGAACAAATTTCCTGGCACCTCTGGGCCTTTAGGCTTAGACCCTTTTTGTGGAATGCTGAGGAAGTTAAACTTGCTTCTTTGGGCATGAGGATTGTGAGGGAGGGAGTGGTATTAGTCACTTGACTCATCTATTCTTAGACACAAATACAATCATATCATTCCCTTTTTCAAAATCCTTTAATTGCTGCCCATTGCAGCAAGAAATCTAGACTCTTTAAGGTGGCTGAGAAGTTGTCCAATTCCCTACTCTCTGCTTCTTGGTACTTCATGGTCCGGGAATACCAGTGGTTGGGCCAAGGTTGACTGCTGGAGGAGGCTTTAGCCCCCATAATCTCAACAAGCTCTCCATCCCCTCCAAGCAATCCCCCGAAAACATACACTGACCAGATACAAGCTGTGTCCTTATGTGTGACCCAACCCTCAAGA
This sequence comes from Dasypus novemcinctus, assembly GCF_030445035.2. Taxonomy (NCBI): domain Eukaryota; kingdom Metazoa; phylum Chordata; class Mammalia; order Cingulata; family Dasypodidae; genus Dasypus; species Dasypus novemcinctus. The sequence continues at coordinate 103,439,194 of NC_080685.1, read as the reverse complement.
CAAATCCCAGCTCATGCTTGCTGATCGAGTCTCCAAACCTGCTTCACACAGAATGGCAGAAGCCACACGGAGCAAATGCGAGCTCCTGCTCGCAGCATCCTGACAGCTGTCTCTGAGCATTTATTCTTCATACTTGCCTCTCTGCTAAGAAGAACCTTTCATCATTTTCTTTTCTCTCCCTCATCAGCTCCCTGGGTGACTCTACTAGTTCTCCAAGCTTGTTCTTGGCGTCCCTAGAAAACCTTCTCTGACCTATTTTTCCTCATTCAACCCCATGCTGCCTTAGGGGTCTTTTCTGTGCACCCGTCTATAGCACACATGTTACTCTTTGTATTGATGCACTCACCTCCTCCAGAAATTCAGTGCTCCTTGCAAGGCCATGGCCATGTCAGACTTACCTTTGGAGGTGTGAGTGATGGATTAGGAAAATATTACCTAGAATCTAGTTGGTATTAGTAAATGCTTGTTCAATTAAAGAGTAAATGACTGATAACTGAAAGATGGGTGGGAAGTGATTGGAAAAATTTCAACTGGGAGGTACAAAGAATAAGATGGGCAGGTATTTTACCTGCTCAGGCTAATGAAGACCTGAACTGGAGAAGTAGCAACACATACTCTGTAGATGGCAGTTGCCTCATCCCAGGAAAAGAGGAGTTTTAAGAGCGTCTACAGCATAAGGTGGTTGTGAGGGTATATTAAGCTAAGAAGTCAACACATTTTAATTATTATTATAAAAATATTAGCAGCGGCTGTGTAGTGGGGGAAAGCAAAGCTCTGTCATACCTCCAGCTCTGACTCCCAGTTCTGAGAATTACTTCAACCTGGGCAAGCTTCCTAACCTCTTTGTGCCTCAATTTTTACATCTTAAAATGGAAATGATAATAACATGAAATTCAGAAGGTCCATGTAATATTTATAAAAATTAATGTATATACAGTGTTTAGGACAATGCCTGGCATGCAGTAATATCTTAATAAATGTTGGTTTAAATCAAACATGCAAGAGAGGAAAATTAAATTGTCAAAGTAAAATCTACATGACTTTATAACTAAGTGAATATGTGTAGTGACTAGCTAATGATTCTTAAATCATAAACTCTAAATCTGAAATCCTAGCCCCCTTCTTTACTATTAATACATAGATGCCTGTAAGCATTTCAAAATGACCAGATACAAAATTTAATTAATCTTTGGTTCAAATTCCCAATTGTTTTTCCTTTGCTGCTCACAGTCATGGCCACAGGAGTTGCTGAAGGCAGGGAGAGGGAAAAAGAGGTGTGATATTGGGCATTTTCGGGACTTGGAGTTGTCCTCAATGATATTGCAGGGACAGAGGCAGGACGCTATATATCCTGATATAACCCACTGAGTGGACTGGGAGAGAGTGTAAATTACAACATAAACTATAATCTATGCTGTGTAGCAATGTCCAAAATGTATTCATCAAATGCATTGAATGTACCACACTAATGAAGGAAATTGTTGATATGGAAAGAGTGGGAGATGTGGGGAGTGAGGTATATGGGAACCTCTTATATTTTTTAATGTAATGTTTTGTGTGATCCATGTATTTTTTTTAAAGATAATAAAATAAAAATAAAAATAAATCACTAGCATAAAATTATTAAAATAACAATATCTAGTGTTTATTGGAAATTACAAACACTGTGCTAAAGATTTTATATACATTATCTTGTGTAGTCCTCTCAGCTTTTCTATGAGGTAGGTACTACTATTAGCTACGCTTCACAGACAGGGAAAACTAAGGCACAGAGCAGATGTGTAACTTGTCCAAGGTCACCCAATTAAGTGGTGGGTCAAGCGTTTGATTCTAGACAGTTTTATTCTGGAACCAGCACTCTTCATTCTCTTTTGGACTGCCTTCAAGGAAAAGATTGGAGCCATGATGTTGGTCAAGAAAGCATGCTGAAAAATAAGAAGTATCCAATAGGAATGTGTTTTTGAGCAAACTATTAACACCTTTTCACCAGTTTATCACCAACCATTTCCTCTTTGTAAAAGAAAAATAGTAAGGGCTCAAGGGATCCTGGTTGAGCAAATGCGTGACTGGAATTAGAGGTGTGGGCTTTGGGGACATAGAGTAGATGAAGTCTCATACCTTGTCCTAGCAGCAAGGCACTATAAATCTGTAGTTCACAAAGAAAACTGGATGCATCAGAATCACCTGGGGTGATTGTTCAAAAACAGACTCCCAGGTCCCAGCCCTGACCTACTACCCAGCATTTCAGGCACAGGCTGGTACTCTGGTTCTTTAATAAACACCTGGGAGATTCTGATGAGCAACTGGTTTTGACCCACTCTACTGGCCAACCAAGCTTGCGAGCCTCGGCCGATATGTATACTCTTACAATCAACGGGCCTAGGACTGAACTGGGGTATATTTTTTCATATAAAGTACAATCGTAAAGTAATGATATTGGTTTTCTTGTGTGAATCCTAAACCAGCTATGAAGGTGATTTTAAAAAAGGAATTCCCAAAATGTTTTGCACGATCTCTGGACCACTGAAGTAATTATATAGCTTCCCCAAGTGCCTATTTTGAAGGGCTATGTTCATTTGGACTTGTAGTTTCTGGTGAGTTTAAAAAATACCATGGCTATTACTAAGAGCTTCACTTCATAAATGTGATTTTTCTGGAGTAAAAGGAAAACAGAGGGGCAGAGAATTCACCCAACATTATTTCTGTGCATTCTCCATTTTACTGTTACTCTTTGGGTTTGGAGAGGACTCAGTCAATTGGGTTGATTTTCTGATCTCAATGGACCATCATCATCCTTGCTTATATTTGAATTGTTCACAGAGCTTCAACCTTTACAGAGGAAACTCTACATTATGCAAAGAGCTGTTATATAGTGGAGCCCTTGTAAAATGGCAGAGGGCCAACTAACACTCATGTTACAGACTGGCTTCCATTAAAATTCCCTTGAATTCATGAAGAATTCTTTAGAATTCTCAGCATCTGATTTGACCTGTGGAGAATCTGAATATAGGCAATGATCATCATTGCTTTCTCAGGGATCTTCTGAATTTTTATGTCTCAGGTTGGTCTGGTTTAGGGGGGTGGAAAATAGTTTCCTGGCTTGGTAGATGAGGCTTCAGTGCCACTCATGACTGTCTGCATTATTTTTATTAGGTTTTACAGATTCAGCTGGAAATATCCATCAAGACATATATGTCTTCTCCCACAGACATTACACAGAGGTTTTAAAAGAATTGATTCTAGTTTAACAAGCTTACCAATTCTTTGTTCTGTTTGCAGATACAATCGTGTTAATTCTCACTTTATTTTCCTACAAGGTCAGGGTGATAACCACTTCATTAGGTCATTCTGATGCATGACTAATATTTGAAAGCTTTCTCAATATTCTTAAAGAGCACCTAACTGTGGAGAAGATGCTTTCGTCTGAACTTCTTCCCTGTTACACTTCCCTGTGGCCAGTCGCTCATGCCTTTGCCACGTATTTATTGAGCTGTTACTCTGTGCCAGGTGCTTTTCCAGGTGCTGGAGATATCTCTGTGGGGAAGAAAACATAACCCTCAGAGAGTTCACAGACACAGAAGGGACAGCAGACAGTCATCTAAATAAGTAAATTAGGAAGCATATCAGAAGTGCTGTATCAAGTGCTACAGGGAAAAATAAAGCAGGGAAGGGGGTGGTGAGGACGGAGGTGGGGACAAGGGGGTGTTTCAGTTTTGAAGAAGGTAATCCAGGGAGCCCTCACGGAGAGATGGAGCAAAGTCTTGAACCAGGTGAGGAAAAGCCAAAGCAACATTTATCAAAGGGCGTTCCACGGACCGTTAGTCCTGAGAAATGCTGAGTCGATAAGGCTCTCAATGTTCAGTAGGTTTGGAGATGATAAGTTTTAGAAGTTTACAATGCTTGATAGACTATTAAAGAATTTGAAAAGGCCTGCTAGAAAGAACCCTCCTCGACCCAAATATATTTGACCACCTCTTCCTCCCTTCCTTTCTTCCTGAACATTCTGGAGCTCCCAGGCCGTGGCCGAGCCCTGGCTCTGACCTGCCCTTCGAGTATGGCCAAGTCCTTGCTGACGAATATTGTTAAGGCTCCTGAGGCAGGACCGTACCAGGACAAAAGCACCAATTCTGGAATCCGGACTGGAGCGTGAGACCTGATTCTGCTACTTTTTATCCCTGAGCAAGTCGAACTTTCCTTATTTTTGGTTTTATTGTCTGTAAACTGAGCATACTAATAATACCACCTACTCGGCATTGTGAAGCTTAAATAAAATAAGGTGCTTAAAGCACCTAGTCAGTTTTAAAGTATTACAAATACAGATGTTTTCTGTGCTTTTTTATTTGATTTTTTTTTTTGGTACTTGTGATGAGTCAATCCACTCTTACTCCCCTGCCTAGGGTTCATTTATGAAGATCTTGGCGAAAGAGGGATGAAGGGGAAGGAGTAAGAATACTGGGTCTGTGAAACAGTAGAGAACTGTCCCGATTTGGACCAGAAGCCATAACTTGGAGTCACTCCCAGCAGTTAACTGGCCAAGACCCGGCTCTCCACATTAACCAGTGGTCCCCAGGCTTTGCTGTGCACTGGAATCCCCTGAGGATCTGTTACCTTGCGCCAACCCTCAGATATTCTGGTTTAATTATAAGGGGGTATGACTTGAGCATCAGGATTTTTAAAACTTTCCAAGCGATTTCAGCATGCAGCCAAGTTTGGGAAGTACTGAGATAAGCTAATCCCGGCGAGCCTCTTCTTTAGCAGCCTGGCCCAGAGAAAATCTGACAAGTCTATCATGGTTACAAATTGCTGAACTCGACTCTCATTTTTTCCCAGAGAGGTAAACAGGCAAGAAGGAAGAAAGGGAGAGGGGGGGTGGAGTTTGCTCTTATCAGCATCCATTTTGAGCAAGGCATTATGTCTTCGTATGCACGATCTCATCTAATTCTCCTGATACTTAGCTATCATAATTTCCACTTTAAAGATGAGGTAAATGATCGTGCAGAGCTCAAGGTACTTCCTCAGGAATTTGAAAACACAGCATTTGGTTCTGCTTTCTGGGTCCTTCCCACCACACTGGGATGGTCGTTCAAACCCTCCTGCAGGGACACAGGGCCACCTTCTTCATTTTCCTCAGCTTTCTGGCAAAACCTGGTTTCAAGCATTTATAAATCCGTGTCCAATAAAGTCAGGATTAACATTTTTGGAGGTCAGGGCCGTGTTTGTATTTTAAGCTTAAATCTGATGGAGGAATAACAGGCTTTATTCTCTCATTTGATCTGGACCCATAGGGCAGCAGAGTGAACCATAAATGTGTGTGTCGTGTGGGAAAGAAGGCCCCGTCTGAGCCGAGCGGCTGCATCCTACAGACTGTGGCCTGTCAGTGAAGCTTCTGGGTTCTCGTTCTCCACTCCCCGGCTCGGGAGCTGATGCAGGCAAATGCTATCCCCTGATACTCTCTGATCCATTTAGCATTTATGGAGCACCTACTGTGTGTCAGGCTCCAGGCATAAAAAAGACAACTCAAGCATCTGCTCCCCTGAAAGCACTTACTGCTGAGTAGCCAAAACAGCCATACCAACAATAATTGGAGTGTGAAAAGTCCAGCCACAGAAGGGCCTGGTGGAAGGAGAGAGGAGTGATGGGCCACCCTGCTGTCAGGGGGAGGACGGTGGAAGCTATCGTCCTGGAGGAGTTCACCAGGGAGACGACTTTGGGAGCCCGTGGTTGAGCTCAGCCACGCCACTCGTTTGGGGCTCCAGACGTGAATGCTCGGGGAAGGCAGGAGATGGTGGGGCAGTTTTGAAAGAGAAACATCCAGGTTTTGAGAAGTCGAATGATGTGCCCCGAGTCTCCAAAGGGCAGAAGTGAGACTGAGGCTCAAGGGTTAGGATTCCAAGTTTCATGTTCTTTCCATGACACTGCTGGTTCAGCAACTGGCAGGTCAACGTAACTGAGAACATAGTTGGTAACTTATGTCATCAGGTGACATCTTGATTATTTTTTCCAGTTGAACCTGGCTGCCAAGAAAAATTCTTTCTCCCTTCTGAATCCAGGCACTAAATGCACTACCTCAAATGGAAAAAAGAGTCTTCAAATAAAAGACCTCTAGAAAATCTCAAGTGTAAAATAAAATTCTGAGATTTATAGCTATATTCAGAAATGTTTGGTACAAAAACAGGTGTCTATAAATATGTAAAATCACCAACACTATTTTGCCTTAGGTGTTACATAATTTTGCATTTAAAAATTATGTTTTATTCAAATAAATGCAACTTTCTTTCAACCTCCCCTAAATCATTTGCATTCCTATTTTTTCCACCTTTTTTTTTTTATCAGCTTAAGCCATCGCCAATTCTCTGACAATTCCCAAATAAATGTTACTTCTAAATCTTTCCAAAGGCCCGTGGTATTGGGTACTTCCACAAGCCTTTAAACTCAACATAGCCCAAACCAAACCCATTATTTTTTTTAGCATAACCTTTATCTATACCTTTTTAATACCGTACCATTTATTCAGTTGCCTAAGCAACTGCCGCAGCTTGTTGATTCCAATGCCCTGCCAGCCAATCCCTCTACCCCGTCCACTGCTCCAGTGCTGCTTTGGAGCGCTCCTTCTTTGCCCCAGCGGCAGTGGGCTACTAGGTGGGCTCCTGAACCTAGAGTATTCTCCCCCACTAATCCACCTTTCTTAGCACATGGAGACTCGTCCAGCTTGCTTAAAAACAGAACCCTCTTCTTACTTTAATTCAAGTACCTGCAAGTATTTCTAAAAGTCTGGTTAGAATTTTTTCTGTGTCAATAAAGTAAAACACCTTGAAAATAAATTTCTTTGATTAGCAGAGCTTCTCTCACGTCTCAATGCCATCACTGTGAATACTGGTGATAATGATATACTGTATATGTTAGAGCCAGCATGACACTTGGCTTAAATGAATGTGTTAGTCTCTTTAAGTTCAGTTTTTAAATAAACGATTCTTTCCTCAGTGGTTCTGGAGTCACGTACTCTTCTGAGAATGTGATGAAAGTTACGAGTCTTCTGAGAACAGCACGCGTGCACAGAGAGGCACAAATTTTGCCTACAGTTTCAAGACTGTCTTAACCCATCCATGGGTCCTTAAAGCTTCTGTGAACTCTAGATTAAGGACCCCTGCTTTATATGAAATTGTTTTCATTCTTGTATGTCAGAGGCATGGTGTATATTTCTATCTTAAATAAATGTTCTAATGAATTCGTTCCCGGTGGAGGTCTGATTGGCTCTAATACTTCCTCATAGTTTGTACTACGTCTTTTGCACTGTGGGCTCTGGACAGAGCAATTGATTTTCACTGTACTCCCGATTCTGTTCTTAACTAGCTACAGGACTCTGGGAAGTAAAATCAACTTGGATCCTCAGCCACGGGTCCTGAATTCTTGTCTTCACAAGCTCTACAAATTCTGTACAGCTTTTCAGTGAAATGACCCTTCCGGTGTACAATGAGGCACATCTGTCATAATAATATTATGTTGCATTGGCATTTCATTTTAGCCTAATAAGAACCTTGTGAAAAGTAGACCAGTTATAATTATTCAACAAATTAATAAATAAGGAAAAGACCATAGGGAGGGGCTTGCTCAAAGTTAGTCAAAATCAGGAAATGTAAAAAATGTCCTATCCTGGTTCTAGCCCTCAAGCGCCTTCATCTGTAGACTCGTGCTCTTCTAGGAGCTTCATGATTTAATTCAATCACACATGAGTTGAAGGCATCCATGCAAAATGGTTTGTTTCCATATTAAATGCAGTCTGAACAACTTTTTTCAAGTTAGAAAGTGGGTTGTAGGCAAGCATGAATGATGACTAATAATACTTTAACTGGCACACTTGGCTATTAGTTAATAATCATTTCATCTCACATAAATGGGATAATTTTGACAAATATAAGTTTGGACATATTTTTGTATATGGATTTTTTTTTTCTGAGCTATGTTGATCTATATAGAAATCGGGACTTTGTTAATTTTACCTGAGTTTCCCAGCATCTTTCCAGTAGCAGATCCAAGATGAGATCACAGGTCTCCTGACTACTGCTCCCACTTATTTTCCTATCTTTTTAAACAGAAAAAATAATTTCCTGATACTCAGAAAATTCAAAATATAGCAGAAAAAGGCCCAAAACAGCTAAAAAGTCATAATGTTTAAGTTTACAGTTATATATGTGCCTCTTCACACACATCCAGGTTCTACTTCATTTTAATACGTTTCTCCAATTAAATAATTTCACTCTGATCTTACCTGGTTTTCTCTAAGGACTGTCTGAAATATGGAGAAACATGCTTTCTTTTTCTTCAGTTAAATGGATAAAACTTTTCCTACATAAAACTTCCAATCTCTGTCAAATAGGAAAGTGGCATTATAGGTCTCCCAAGGTCAATTTTGTGTCGATTAATGTATTAGCACTATTTAATGAGAGCCAGTGTTGTACTTGGTACTATGTTAGCCAAACTGGAAGAGACAGGGGAAAAAAGGGCATTATCCTGTCAGAAAGGAATTGCGGGGTGAAGAAGGAATAATAAAAAAACAACCACCACAACCCCACGAACATTGAAAGGACGTTGATATCCTTTACATAGTGAGCATTCTGGAAAAGAGAAGGAGAGAATGTCCAATACACCCAAGAATACCGAAGACTGGCTCCCTGGGTCAGGTAGGCCCACCTTGGCCGTGACCCATGTATACAATTTGGATAGTCAAGGGGCAGAAAGAGGGTTTGGAATACGCTGGTGAAATGAGCACTGGGGCAATGGCATTGGATTAGGAGCTAACAGAGCGTGTGAGATGGGCAGTGGGTGACGGGCCTGACCGAAACACAGGCGCGTGTGGACATAAGGCTGGAAATAAGGCTGAAGAGGCGGGGCAGCAAGCTGACAGCTGGATGGCAAGAGGCACTTGAATTTGAATCCCAGCTGTGCAACTTGGGCAAATTACTTTTCTCTGCGCCTCAGTTTCCATGGTTTGAGAGGATTTACGTAGGATTACATGCTTCAAGGACAAGCAAGATGTTTAGAAGAGCGCCTCTATGCCTTCAGGCCACCCGAGGAAGCATTTTTTTTTTTTTTGCCTTTTGGTTTGCTTGGGTAGTTACACAGTACATGCTATGGTAATATTTACTATTATATTTAGGGTAAAGCCAGAAAACAAAGACTTGAAAGCAGTCTGCGAAGTTTGAACAACAGAGCACCGTTCTTAGGCAAAGGAGTTGGTTTAAGAGACGGGACGTAGGAAGGATTAATTCCTACCTTTAGAGATCTTGAGTACTCTGCCTCTACCCTTTGCTAGTTACTCAAACATCTCGTCTCCGGGTAAGAAATCCATGTGGCTGCCAGCACTGGCAGGAGGTTTTATGACCAACGGCATGAAAGGCATTTGTCTGAAAGAAAATAATAAAATTGGATTTCAAGGGATTACAGTTAGGTCAAATTTTTATGGTTCTTCTCCTTTGCAAGCGGGTCTTTAAGGGGCCTCTTCCGAGGTTATGAGTAAAACCCCTGAAGCACCATGTTCATAGACTGAATGTTGATGAGTACCTCTTGGATAGGTTCCTGAAAAGTTACCAGTAACATTTATGGATGATCCGTACTCTGTTTTCTGTCTAGGCCCTTGCCCTCTCTAGAATCTTCTTTGACCCTGATAACCTCTAGGCCCCCGACGAGACTGTGCCAATTCACCCTCCTGGCATTCCCAGGAGAATGGTAAACAGAGTAAGGGAGCTATGCCTAATTGAAGAGGTTGCAGAGTCACTGGTCAAGTGTTGAGATTTGGCCACTAGCCAGTCGTCCGCAGACCCTTTGTAAGTCTACTGAAGCAAGGCTCTTCTCCAATCGTGAATATCTGGTCTTGGCATAATTACATTGACTTGCCTATAGAATTTGTGGGTGACTCTTGAACTGTGACTCTAAAGGAGAGGGACCTAAACAGTTACTTGCTATTTTCATTAAACTTAGTCAACCTCTCAAATAGGTGAACTATTTTTAAACCTATAGCAGCTGCAGATTATCTTGGATGAGTTCAAAAAGTTTTTCTCCCAATCAGCTTTGCTTTCCAGATTCCACACTCTCCTCTGCGCTTTATGTTTTGCAGTCTCGGTTTCTGCTGTCATCTTTTAGGAATTTGTAATCAGTAGGAACAGTGACTACCAATACAGGATGGTGGTGAAGTTCAACAGCAGGCTTGGAAGAAAAAATGCCAAGGCCATTCTGCTCCTCCAAATGGGCAATTAGTAATAAAGAAGAGGCAAAGCATTTGCCAAACCTGGCACTAGCTATTCATTTATCAGTAATACAGACATGATGAGTAATATGTGCAGTTTTATGACTAACAGAAGCTCCATAGAATATCCAGTGTAAAAATAAGGCAGACTAAATATTCTAAAAAGAAGAGAGGTGTGTTTACCTGTCATGTGCCCACACCATCTAAAATACATTTCCTTATGTTTGCAGAAACAGATATTAAGGATTATTCTCGAGGTCTTTCCTACTGATTCTAGAGAACACAATTTTTAAAAAATGAGAAACATAATGAAGAGCCAGCTTTGTATTTAAAAAAAAAAGTTTTCCTGCTGTTGCAGAATAATCCAAATGAAAGCTAGTTATCCCTTCTGCCCTCCAAAACTTCCCTGTTGCCAGGAATCCCCCCAAATTTTGTGACGTACCCATAGGGTCCTTCCAGCAGGGCTTTGGGCTTGTCTGTCTTTCTCTCCTTTTTCCCTCCCTGCCCCCTCCCCATTTTTAAAAGGCTTTAAAGAACATCTCTGGAAGACAAAAATAGCTCCAGTTGTGAGAGGCCTACACGCAGGGAATGCTACTGAGAGATGCAAGTCAGCAAGTGCGAGCCGCGACGCTGCGCGCCCGGCCCCGGGTGGATTCTCCGCGCCGTCCTGGTGTGATTCTCGGCCGGGCCCGGTGGGTAGAAGGGGAGACGGATTTTCCGAGGTGGGAGGTGGGTCGGGTAGGGTTGGGGTGCGACAGCCGCCAAGAATCGAAGTCGCAGCATTCGGGCTGCAGGGTCTCCTTTTTCCCCCTCCCCCTGCGTTTTTAACATTTATTTTGCCCAGGCGGGGCTTGGCGACGGTCAAAAGGGGAGCCGTTGGCCCTGAATGTCACCCTGAAGGTAAAATGAAAGACAAAAGATGAACGCATGCTTGCTTTCCGCTTGCAGCGGCTGCTGCGGCGGCGGCGGCAGCAGGATTTAAAGGGGAAAAAAAAAGCACCCCACACGCGCATCCACGTATATCTCTACACACCCAGAGGCGTCCAATTATGCCCACGCACTAAGGCAATCAAATGACAGTGCCGGGGATTTTTTTTCCCACCCTCCCCCCACCCCCAAAAAAAATCATATTTATTTTTTCCAAAGAGCGAGAATCGCATGCAAACAGAAAACGTGCACCTACCACGTAAGCGCCCGAGGAGACCCTGGCAGCCTCTCTCTTCTCCTGCCAAGTTGTCATTGAGAAAACGGGCATCATGACGTCCTGGGTCACACGGAGTGCGGACCGGCGCTACCAAGAGCACAGGGAGGCGCCCCGGCGCTCCGGCTAGCCGCGGGCGCGCCCCGGCCCCTCGCCGCCCGGCCCGGTGAGTGCCCCGCCGGCCCGGCCGCCCAGCCCCGGCGCCAGGCCGGCCCCGCGCGCGCGGGGACCGAGCGGGGGCCCGCGCCGGCGCCCGCGGCCGGCCGGCCCGCACCCCCTCGCCCGCCGAGGTCGCGGGAGCCCGGCGAAAGGAGGCGTGTGTGAGAGGTGCAAGGTTCCTGCGTGGGGGGTTTGTAGACTTTGACGGCCAAAGCCGCCGGCTGGGGCTTCTGTAAAATCCCCGACGACTCACCCGACTAACCTGCTGCAGTTCGGACCCTGCCCAGGTAACCGGTCCACGTCCTTATCATCAGCCAGCAGCCGGAGCCAGCCCTCGCCAGCTGGGGCGTTCTTTATTCGCAGTCCTGGTGGAAAGCGCTAAGGCTGCCCCCTTCCCCCTTCACTTGCTTGGAGTCTCTTGGAGAGAGAGAGAGAGAAAAAAAAGCAGCCCCTTCCTCAATAACACAGCCCCAAGTATCGCCCACCCCTTGGAGACTTGCCTTCCCATGGCTGCAAAACTGGCAGCGTGTGTGCTAGAGGCACAGATAAATTCGCCTTTCAATTCGATTTGTTCTTGAAACACCCCTCCCATCCCCCTTCCTGGCTAGACACTTCAGTGCTTGGGAAAGTGGCAAAGAGTGAGGGCAGAGTTAGAGCCCCGGGCCCGGGAGGGTTAGGGGAGAGTCCTGGGGTCTTTGGGGGGGGAGGGGGCGTGGGGAAGGGGGTCACTGGGGAGAGGGTGGCGCCCGGAGCTGAGCCCTGCTGTGGGGCCGGCAGAGCCTCTGGTGATTGCTCCTGCTCTGAGGCTGGGTGTCTCCCTCCCGTCCTCCAAGCCTCTTTCCTCTCCTCTCCCCAACCCTTTCACCTTCCCCGAGTCTCTGAAGTTGCAGCGAGGTCACGAGAGCAGCCCTGAAGTATTTCAAACTACCCACCCTCTGGACTCCCCAAGTCTGCAGGAAGCATCCTCCCAGGGGACTCCCCCCGCCCCCAGCACACACACACACACACACATCTGGCGATGGGAGATTCTCAGAGGGAAAGGCCAAGCGCCCCCCTCCCCTTTCTCTTCCCTGGCAGCAACCTTTTCTTAGCTGCACCTCCTCCCCCTTTCAGAATCTTAATGAGCAATTCTGGAAGAGTCCAGGAGGGCCTGGAGAAACCCCCTGCCTGCCTCAGTGCTGTGGAATGATTGTGTATGTGTTTGTTTATTGTGCTTGCTTAGGTTGTGTTGTGAATTGCCACATGGATCTGCTTAAGGAGAGAAGCACGTTTGCTGTGTTTGTGTTGTAGTACCAGAACCAGTGGCCGTGCAATAAGACACAGACACACACAGAAAGCAAATGTTTTTGCTCTCCTAAACCAGAGGGTGATGTTGAAAATAGCACCCCCTCTCTTAAAAAAAAAAAGGAAGAAAGAGAGAGAAAGAAATTCTCAGCATGTGGGTTAAGCGAAGCTGTTAGGTTCACATATGACCGCCTACTAATTCAAAAACGCTCCTGCTTAATACTTTAAGTCAAGTTCAAGAGACCTGCGGGTGTTTTGAAGTGTTCCAGGGCAACTGAATGACTTGGTCTAGTTTTGAAGAGAAACTCTGGTTTGTTTCTCATGCTGCTAAAAGACCAAATAGGCGACTGTGTTTGGAAAATGCCCAAATTCAGAAGCAGCAGGGAAGAAAAAGAGGAACAAGTGCCTTAGCCAGGAAGGCAGGGAAAGGCAACTGGGCAGTGTTTTCAGGGTACCTTCCCCCACCCCATGTCTAGTAGATGTGATGCTATCAAAATGAGTTAACCAACCTGAGCAACAGTTCTGTCATTATGGGAAAAAAGAGGGAAATTTGAACCTTTCTCAAATCCGAACTGAGGAATGATTGGCATAAAAAAAGATACACAAAAACTCAAGTGACAGAGATGAAACGGTGTTGGTAGCTTTTCTTTTCCTCAGATATGAAAGCAATCAACTATAAAATGAAACAGGCCTAGCCAATCTTTTAAAACAATCGTCTTGCTGTGCATAGCTCTGTTATTTTTTGCTAAAACAATTCTCACAACTCTTTAAACATGGTACATCGAATTAGAAGTGTACGTATCAAGAATGTGTAGCACTGAATGAGAGTGCCCATTGGCTAAGGTGATGATA